>NC_073267.2:51361206-51670775 GCF_029289425.2 Pan paniscus | reverse complement strand
AAGGAAGGTTCAACTCTGTGAGTTGAAGATACACACAACACAAAGAAGTTACTGAGAATTCATCTGTCTAGCTTTATATGAAGAAATCCCGTTTCCAACGAAGGCCTCAAACAGGTCTAAATATCCCTTTGCAGACTTAACAAAAAGAGTGTATCCGAACTGCTCTATGAAAAGAAAGTTTAAACTCCGTGAGTTGAACGCAGACATCACAAAGTAGTTTCTGAGAATGATTCCGTCTAATTTTTATACAAAGATATTTCGATTTCAAAAATTGGCCCCAAATCGCTTGAAATCTCCACTTGCAAATTCCACAAAAAGAGTGTTTCCAAACTGCTGTGTCTAAAGGAAGGTTAAATTCTGTGAGTTGAATACACACAACACAAAGAAGTTACTAAGAATTCATCTGTCTAGCTTTATATGAAGAAATCCCGTTTCCAACGAAGGCCTCAGATAGGTCTAAGTATCCCTTTGCAGACTTAACAAACAGAGTGTTTCCAAACTGCTCTATGAAAAAAAAGGTGAAACTCTCTGAGTTGAATGCACACACCACAGAGTAGTTTCTGAGAATGATTCTGTCTAGTTTTTAAACGAAGATATCTCCTTTACTACAATTGGCCTCAAATCGCTTGAAATCTCCACTTGTAAAATGCACAAAAATAGTGTTTCAAATCTGCTCTGGTAAAGAAAGTTCAAATCTGTGAGTTGAATACACACAACACAAAGAAGTTACTGAGAATTCATCTGTCTAGCTTTATATGAAGAAATCCCGTTTCCAACGAAGGCCTCAAACATGTCTATATATCCCCTTGCAGACGTAACAAACAGAGTGTTTCCAAACTGCTCTATGAAAAGAAAGGTTAAACTCTGTGAGTTGAACACACACATCACAAAGTAGTTTCTGAGAATGATTCCGTCTAGTTTTTAAACGAAGATATTTCCTTTACTACAATTGGCCTCTAATCGCTTGAAATCTCCACTTGTAAAATACACAAAAAGAGTGTTTCAAATCTGCTCTGTCTAAAGAAGGGTTCAACTCTGTGAGTTGAATATACACAACACAAAGAAGTTACTGAGAATTCATCTGTCTAGCTTTATATGAAGAAATCCCTTTTCCAAAGAAGGCCTCAGATAGGTCTAAATATCCCTTTGCAGACTTAACAAACAGAGTTTTTCCAAACTGCTCTATAAAAGAAAGGTGAAACTCTGTGACTTGAACGCACACATCACAAAGTAGTTTCAGAAAATGGTTCTCTCTAGTTTTTAAACGAAGATAATTCCTTGAATACAATTGGCCTCAAATCGCTTGTAATCTCCACTTGTAAAATCCACAAAAAGAGTGTTTCAAATCTGCTCTGTCTAAAGAAAGGTTCAACTCTGTGAGTTGAATACAAACCACACAAAGAAGTTACTGAGAATTCATCTGTCTAGCTTTACATGAAGAAATCCCGTTTCCAACGATGACCTCAAGGAGGTCTTAATATCCCCTTGCAGACTTAAGAAACAGAGTGTTTCCAAACTGCTCTTTGAAAAGAAAGTTTAAACTCTGTGGGTTGAACGCACACATCACAAAGTGGTTTCTGAGAATGATTCTGTCTAGTTTTTATACAAAGATATTTCGATTTCTAAGATTGGACTCAAATCGCTTGAAATCTCCACTAGCAAATTCCACAAAAAGAGTGTTTCCAAACTGCTCTGTCTAAAGTAAGTTTCAACTCTGTGAGTTGAATACACACAACACAAAGAAGTTACTAAGAATTCATCTGTCTAGCTTTATATGAAGAAATCCCATTTCCAACGAAGGCCTCAAAGTGATCCAAATATCCTCTTCCAAACTTAACAAACAGAGTGTTTCCAAACTGCTCTATGAAAAGAAAGGTGAAACTCTGGGAGTTGAATGCACACAACACAGAGTAGTTTCTAAGAATGATTCTGTCTAGTGTTTAAACGAAGATATCTCCTTTACTACAATTGGGCTCAAATCGCTTGAAATCTGCTCTTGTAAACTACACAAAAAGAGTGTTTCAAACCTGCTCTGTCTAAAGGAAGGTTCAACTCTGTGAGTTGAAAATACACACAACACAAAGAAGTTACTGAGAATTCATCTGTCTAGCTTTATATGAAGAAATCCCGTTTCCAAAGAAGGCCTCAAACAGGTCTAAATATCCCTTTGCAGACTTAACAAAAAGAGTGTTTCCAAACTGCTATATGAAAAGAAAGTTTAAACTCTGTGAGTTGAACGCACACATCACAAAGTAGTTTCTGAGAATGATTCTGTCTAGTTTTTATACAAAGATATTTCGATTTCAAAGATTGGCCCCAAATCGCTTGAAATCTCCACTTGCAAATTCCACAAAAAGAGTGTTTCCAAACTACTCTGTCTAAAGGAAGGTTAAATTCTGTGAGTTGAATACACACAACACAAAGAAGTTACTAAGAATTCATCTGTCTAGCTTTATATGAAGAAATCCCGTTTCCAACGAAGGCCTCAAAGAGGTCTATATATCCCCTTGCAGCCTTAACAAACAGAATGTTTCCAAACAGCTCTATGAAAAGAAAGGTTAAACTCTGTGAGTTGAACACACACATCACAAAGTAGTTTCTGAGAATGATTCTGTCTAGTTTTTAAACGAAGATATTTCCTTTACTTCAGTTGGCCTCTAGTCGTTTGAAATCTCCACTTGTAAAATCCACAAAAAGAGTGTTTCAAATCTGCTCTGTCTAAAGAAAGGTTCAACTCTGTGAGTTGAATACACACAACACAAAGAAGTTACAGAGAATTCATCTGTCTAGATTTATATGAAGAAATCCCGTTTCCAACGAAGGCCTCAAATAGGTCTAAATATCCCTTTGCAGACTTAACAAACAGAGTGTTTCCAAACTGCTCTATGAAAAGAAAGGTTAAACTCTGTGAGTTGAATGCACACATCACAAAGCAGTATCTGAGAATGATTCTGTCTAGTTTTTACACAAAGATATTTCGATTTCTAAGATTGGCCCCAAATCGCTTGAAATCTCCACTTGCAAATTCCACAAAAAGAGTGTTTCCAAACTGCTGCGTCTAAAAGATATTTCAACTCTGTGAGTTGAATACACACAACACAAAGAAGTTACTGGGAATTTATCTGTCTAGCAGTACACTGAAAAATCCCGTTTCCAAAGAAGGCCTCAAAGTGATCCAAATATCCTCTTCCAAACATAAGAAAAAGAGTGTTTCCAAACTGCCCTATGAAAAGAAAGGTGAAACTCTGTGAGTTGTATGCACACACCACAGATTAGTTTCTGAGAATGATTCTGTCTAGTTTTTAAACGAAGATATCTCCTTTACTACCATTGGCCTCAAATCGCTTGTAATCTCCACTTGTAAAAAACACAAAAAGAGTGTTTCAAATCTGTTCTGTCTAAGGAAAGGTTCAACTCTGTGAGTTGAATACACACAACACAAAGAAGTTACTGACAATTCATCTGTCTAGCCTTATATGAAGAAATCCCGTTTCCAACGAAGGCCTCAATCAGGTCTAAATACCCCTTTGCAGACTTAACAGAAAGAGTGTTTCCAAACTGCTCTATGAAAAGAAAGGTTAAACACTGTGAGTTGAATGCACACATCACAAAGTAGTTTCTGAGAATGATTCTGTCTAGTTTTTATAGAAAGATATTTTGATTTCTAAGATTGGCCCCAAATCGCTTGAAATCTCCACTTGCCAATTCCACAAAAAGAGTGTTTGCAAACTGCTCTTTCTAAAGGAATCTTCAACTCTGTGAGTTGAATACACACAACACAAAGAAGTTATTGGGAATTCATCTGTCAAGCAGTATACTGAGAAATCCCGTTTACAAAGAAGGCCTCAAAGAGGTCAATATATCCCCTTGCAGACTTAACAAACAGAGTGTTTCCAAACTGCTCTATGAAAAGAAATGTTAAATTCTGTGAGTTGAACACACACACCACAAAGTAGTTCCTGAGAATGATTCAGTGTAGTTTTTAAACGAAGATATATCCTTTACTACAATTGGCCTCTAATCGATTGAAATCTCCACGTGTAAAATCCAAAAAAGATTGTTTGAAATCTACTCTGTCTAAAGAAAGGTTCAACTCTGTGAGTTGAATACACACAACAAAAAGAAGTTACTGAGAATTCATCTGTCTAGCTTTATATGAAGAAATCCCGTTTCCAACGAAGGCCTCAAACAGGTCTAATTATCCCTTTGCAGACTTAACAAACAGAGTGTTTCCAAACTGCTCTATGAAAAGAAAGTTTAAACTCTGTGCGTTGAACACACACATCACAATGTAGTTTCTGAGAATGATTCTGTCTAGTTTTTATACAAAGATATTTCGATTTCTAAGATTGGCCTCAAATCGCTTGAAATCTCCACTTGTAAAATACACAAAAAGAGGGTTTCAAATCTGCTCTGTCTAAAGAAAGGTTCAACTCTGTGATTTGAATACACACAATACAAAGAAGTTACTGACAATTCATCTGTCTAGCTTTATATGAAGAAATCCCTTTTCCAACGATGGCCTCAAACACGTCTAAATATCCCTATGCAGACTTAACAAAGAGAGTGTTTCCAAACTGCTCTAT
Source organism: Pan paniscus (assembly GCF_029289425.2). Taxonomy (NCBI): domain Eukaryota; kingdom Metazoa; phylum Chordata; class Mammalia; order Primates; family Hominidae; genus Pan; species Pan paniscus. The sequence continues at coordinate 51,666,189 of NC_073267.2, read as the reverse complement.
GAAAAGAAAGGTTAAACTCTGTGAGTTGAACGCACACATCACAAAGTAGTTTCTGAGAATGGTTCTGTCTAGTTTTTATACAAAGATATTTCGATTTCTAAGATTGGCCCCAAATCGCTTGAAATCTCCACTTGCACATTCCACAAAAAGAGTGTTTCCAAACTGCTCTGTCTAAAGGAAGGTTCAACTCTGTGAGTTGAATACACACAACACAAAGGAGTTACTAAGAATTCATCTGTCTAGCTTTATATGAAGAAATCCCGTTTCCAACGAAGGCCTCAAAGTGATCCAAATATCCTCTTCCAAACTTAACAAACAGAGTGTTTCCAAACTGCTCTATGAAAAGAAAGGTGAAACTCTGGGAGTTGAATGCACACAACACAGAGTAGTTTCTGAGAATGATTCTGTCTAGTTTTTAAACGAAGATAACTCCATTACTACAATTCGCCTCAAATCGCTTGAAATCTCCACTTGTAAAATACACAAAAAGAGTGTTTCAAATCTGCTCTGTCGAAAGGAAGGTTCAACTCTGTGAGATGAAAATACACACAACACAAAGAAGTTACTGAGAATTCATCTGTCTACCTTTATATGAAGAAATCCCGTTTCCAACGAAGGCCTCAAACAGGTCCAAATATCCCCTTGTAGACTTAACAAACAGAGTGTTTCCAAACTGCTCTATGAAAAGAAAGGTTAAACTCTGTGAGTTGAACACACACATCACAAAGTAGTTTCTGAGAATGATTCTGTCTAGTTTTTATACAAAGATATTTCCTTTACTACAATTGGCCTCTAATCGCTTGAAATCTCCACTTGTAAATTCCACAAAAAGAGTGTTTCAAATCTGCTCTGTCTAAAGAAAGATTCAACTCTGTGAATTGAATACACACAACACAAAGAAGTTATTGGGAATTCATCTGTTTAGAAGTATACTGAGAAATCCCGTTTCCAACGAAAGCCTCAAAGAGGTCTAAATATCCCCTTGCAGACTTAACAAACAGAGTGTTTCCAAACTGCTCTATGAAAAGAAAGTTAAACTCTGTGAGTTGAACACACACATCACAAAGTAGTTTCTGAGAATGATTCTGTCTAGTTTTTAAACGAAGATATTTCCTTTACTACAATTGGTCTCTAATCGCTTGAAATCTCCACTTGTAAAATCCACAAAAAGTGTGTTTCAAATCTGCTCTGTCTAAGGAAACGTTCAACTGTGTGAGTTGAATACACACAGCACAAAGAAGTTACTGAGAATTCATCTGTCTAGCTTTATATGAAGAAACCCCTTTTCCAACGAAGGCCTCAAAGAGGTCTAAATAGCACTTTGCAGACTTCCCAAAAAGAGTGTTTCCAAACTGCTCTATGAAAAGAAAGGTTAAACTCTGTGAGTTGAACGCACACATCACAAAGTAGTTTCTGAGAATGATTCTGTCTAGTTTTTATACAAAGATATTTCGATTACAAAGTTTGGCCCCAAATCGCTTGCAATCTCCACTTGGAAATTCCACAAAAAGAGTGTTTCCAAACTGCTCTGTCTAAAGAAAGGTTCAACTCTGTGAGTTGAATACACACAACACAAAGAAGTTACTGAGAATTCATCTGTCTAGCTTTATATGAAGAAATCCCGTTTCAAATGAAGGCCCCAGACACGTCTCAATATCCCCTTGCAGACTTAACAAACAGAGTGTTTCCAAACTGGTCTATGAAAAGAAACGTTAAACTCTCTGAGTTGCACGCACACATCACAAAGTAGTTTCTGAGAATGATTCTGTCTAGTTTTTATACGAAGATATTTCGATTTCTAAGATTGGCCCAAATTCGCTTGAAATCTCCACTTGCAAATTCCACAAAAAGAGTGTTTCGAAACTGCTGTGTCTAAAAGATGTGTCAACTCTGTGAGTTGAAAACACACAACACAAAGAAGTTACTGGGAATTTATCTGTCTAGCAGTATACTGAGAAATCCCGTTTCCAACGAATGCATCAAAGTGATCCAAATATCCTCTTCCAAACTTAACAACAGAGTGTTTCCAAACTGCTCTATGAAAAGAAAGGTGAAATTCTGTGAGTTGAACACACACATCACAAAGTAGTTTCTGAGAATGACTCTGTCTAGTTTTTAAACGAAGATATTTCCTTTACTACAATTGGCCTCAAATCTCTTGAAGTCTCCACTTGTAAAATCCACAAAAAGAGTGTTTCAAATGTGCTCTGTCTAAATAAAGGTTCAACTCTGTGAGTTGAATACACACAGCACAAAGAAGTTACAGAGAATTCATCTGTCTAGCTTTATATGAACAAATCCGGTTTCCAACGAAGGCCTCAAAGAGGTCTGAATATCCCCTTGCAGACTTAACAAACAGAGTGTTTCCAAACTGCTCTATGAAAAGAAAGGTTAAACTCTGTGAGTTGAACGCACACATCACACAGTAGTTTCTGAGAATGATTCTGTCAAGTTTTTATACAAAGATATTTCGATTTCTAAGATTGGCCTCAAGTCGCTTGAAATCTCCACTTGCAAATTCCACAAAAAGAGTGTTTCCAAACTGCTGTGTCTAAAAGATGTTTCAACTCTCTGAGCTGAATACACACAACACAAAGAAGTTACTGGGAATTTATCTGTCTAGCACTATACTGAGACATCCCGTTTCCAACGAAGGCCTCAAAGTGATCCAAATATCCTCTTCCAAGCTTAACAAACAGAGTGTTTCCAAACTGCTCTCTGAAAAGAAAGGTGAAACTCTGTGAGTTGAATGCACACACCACAGAGTAGTTTCTGAGAATGATTCTGTCTAGTTTTTAAACGAAGATATCTCCTTTAATACAATGGGCCTCAAATCGCGTGAAATCTCCACTTGTAAAATACACAAAAAGAGTGTTTCAAACCTGCTCTGTCTAAAGAAAGGTTCTACTCTGTGAGTTGAATACACACAACACAAAGAAGTTACTGAGAATTCATCTGTCTAGCTTTATATGAAGAAACCCCTTTTCCAACGAAGGCCTCAAAGAGGTCTAAATAGCACTTTGCAGACTTCCCAAAAAGAGTGTTTCCAAACTGCTCTATGAATAGAAAGGTTAAACTCTGTGAGTTGAACGCACACATCACAAAGTAGTTTCTGAGAATGATTCTGTCTAGTTTTTATACAAAGATATTTCGATTACAAAGTTTGGCCCCAAATCGCTTGCAATCTCCACTTGGAAATTCCACAAAAAGAGTGTTTCCAAACTGCTCTGTCTAAAGAAAGGTTCAACTCTGTGAGTTGAATACACACAACACAAAGAAGTTACTGAGAATTCATCTGTCTAGCTTTATATGAAGAAATCCCGTTTCAAATGAAGGCCCCAGACACGTCTCAATATCCCCTTGCAGACTTAACAAACAGAGTGTTTCCAAACTGGTCTATGAAAAGAAACGTTAAACTCTCTGAGTTGAACGCACACATCACAAAGTAGTTTCTGAGAATGATTCTGTCTAGTTTTTATACGAAGATATTTCGATTTCTAAGATTGGCCCAAATTCGCTTGAAATCTCCACTTGCAAATTCCACAAAAAGAGTGTTTCGAAACTGCTGTGTCTAAAAGATGTGTCAACTCTGTGAGTTGAAAACACACAACACAAAGAAGTTACTGGGAATTTATCTGTCTAGCAGTATACTGAGAAATCCCGTTTCCAACGAATGCATCAAAGTGATCCAAATATCCTCTTCCAAACTTAACAACAGAGTGTTTCCAAACTGCTCTATGAAAAGAAAGGTGAAATTCTGTGAGTTGAACACACACATCACAAAGTAGTTTCTGAGAATGACTCTGTCTAGTTTTTAAACGAAGATATTTCCTTTACTACAATTGGCCTCAAATCTCTTGAAGTCTCCACTTGTAAAATCCACAAAAAGAGTGTTTCAAATGTGCTCTGTCTAAATAAAGGTTCAACTCTGTGAGTTGAAGACACACAGCACAAAGAAGTTACAGAGAATTCATCTGTCTAGCTTTATATGAACAAATCCGGTTTCCAACGAAGGCCTCAAAGAGGTCTGAATATCCCCTTGCAGACTTAACAAACAGAGTGTTTCCAAACTGCTCTATGAAAAGAAAGGTTAAACTCTGTGAGTTGAACGCACACATCACACAGTAGTTTCTGAGAATGATTCTGTCAAGTTTTTATACAAAGATATTTCGATTTCTAAGATTGGCCTCAAGTCGCTTGAAATCTCCACTTGCAAATTCCACAAAAAGAGTGTTTCCAAACTGCTGTGTCTAAAAGATGTTTCAACTCTCTGAGCTGAATACACACAACACAAAGAAGTTACTGGGAATTTATCTGTCTAGCACTATACTGAGACATCCCGTTTCCAACGAAGGCCTCAAAGTGATCCAAATATCCTCTTCCAAGCTTAACAAACAGAGTGTTTCCAAACTGCTCTCTGAAAAGAAAGGTGAAACTCTGTGAGTTGAATGCACACACCACAGAGTAGTTTCTGAGAATGATTCTGTCTAGTTTTTAAACGAAGATATCTCCTTTAATACAATGGGCCTCAAATCGCGTGAAATCTCCACTTGTAAAATACACAAAAAGAGTGTTTCAAACCTGCTCTGTCTAAAGAAAGGTTCTATTCTGTGAGTTGAATACACACAACACAAAGAAGTTACTGAGAATTCATCTGTCTAGCTTTATATGAAGAAACCCCTTTTCCAACGAAGGCCTCAAAGAGGTCTAAATAGCACTTTGCAGACTTCCCAAAAAGAGTGTTTCGAAACTGCTCTATGAATAGAAAGGTTAAACTCTGTGAGTTGAACGCACACATCACAAAGTAGTTTCTGAGAATGATTCTGTCTAGTTTTTATACAAAGATATTTCGATTACAAAGTTTGGCCCCAAATCGCTTGCAATCTCCACTTGGAAATTCCACAAAAAGAGTGTTTCCAAACTGCTCTGTCTAAAGAAAGGTTCAACTCTGTGAGTTGAATACACACAACACAAAGAAGTTACTGAGAATTCATCTGTCTAGCTTTATATGAAGAAATCCCGTTTCAAATGAAGGCCCCAGACACGTCTCAATATCCCCTTGCAGACTTAACAAACAGAGTGTTTCCAAACTGGTCTATGAAAAGAAACGTTAAACTCTCTGAGTTGAACGCACACATCACAAAGTAGTTTCTGAGAATGATTCTGTCTAGTTTTTATACGAAGATATTTCGATTTCTAAGATTGGCCCAAATTCGCTTGAAATCTCCACTTGCAAATTCCACAAAAAGAGTGTTTCGAAACTGCTGTGTCTAAAAGATGTGTCAACTCTGTGAGTTGAAAACACACAACACAAAGAAGTTACTGGGAATTTATCTGTCTAGCAGTATACTGAGAAATCCCGTTTCCAACGAATGCATCAAAGTGATCCAAATATCCTCTTCCAAACTTAACAACAGAGTGTTTCCAAACTGCTCTATGAAAAGAAAGGTGAAATTCTGTGAGTTGAACACACACATCACAAAGTAGTTTCTGAGAATGACTCTGTCTAGTTTTTAAACGAAGATATTTCCTTTACTACAATTGGCCTCAAATCTCTTGAAGTCTCCACTTGTAAAATCCACAAAAAGAGTGTTTCAAATGTGCTCTGTCTAAATAAAGGTTCAACTCTGTGAGTTGAAGACACACAGCACAAAGAAGTTACAGAGAATTCATCTGTCTAGCTTTATATGAACAAATCCGGTTTCCAACGAAGGCCTCAAAGAGGTCTGAATATCCCCTTGCAGACTTAACAAACAGAGTGTTTCCAAACTGCTCTATGAAAAGAAAGGTTAAACTCTGTGAGTTGAACGCACACATCACACAGTAGTTTCTGAGAATGATTCTGTCAAGTTTTTATACAAAGATATTTCGATTTCTAAGATTGGCCTCAAGTCGCTTGAAATCTCCACTTGCAAATTCCACAAAAAGAGTGTTTCCAAACTGCTGTGTCTAAAAGATGTTTCAACTCTCTGAGCTGAATACACACAACACAAAGAAGTTACTGGGAATTTATCTGTCTAGCACTATACTGAGACATCCCGTTTCCAACGAAGGCCTCAAAGTGATCCAAATATCCTCTTCCAAGCTTAACAAACAGAGTGTTTCCAAACTGCTCTCTGAAAAGAAAGGTGAAACTCTGTGAGTTGAATGCACACACCACAGAGTAGTTTCTGAGAATGATTCTGTCTAGTTTTTAAACGAAGATATCTCCTTTAATACAATGGGCCTCAAATCGCGTGAAATCTCCACTTGTAAAATACACAAAAAGAGTGTTTCAAACCTGCTCTGTCTAAAGAAAGGTTCTACTCTGTGAGTTGAATACACACAGCACAAAGAAGTTACTGAGAATTCATCTGTCTAGCTTTATATGAAGAAACCCCTTTTCCAACGAAGGCCTCAAAGAGGTCTAAATAGCACTTTGCAGACTTCCCAAAAAGAGTGTTTCCAAACTGCTCTATGAAAAGAAAGGTTAAACTCTGTGAGTTGAACGCACACATCACAAAGTAGTTTCTGAGAATGATTCTGTCTAGTTTTTATACAAAGATATTTCGATTACAAAGTTTGGCCCCAAATCGCTTGCAATCTCCACTTGGAAATTCCACAAAAAGAGTGTTTCCAAACTGCTCTGTCTAAAGAAAGGTTCAACTCTGTGAGTTGAATACACACAACACAAAGAAGTTACTGAGAATTCATCTGTCTAGCTTTATATGAAGAAATCCCGTTTCAAATGAAGGCCCCAGACACGTCTCAATATCCCCTTGCAGACTTAACAAACAGAGTGTTTCCAAACTGGTCTATGAAAAGAAACGTTAAACTCTCTGAGTTGAACGCACACATCACAAAGTAGTTTCTGAGAATGATTCTGTCTAGTTTTTATACGAAGATATTTCGATTTCTAAGATTGGCCCAAATTCGCTTGAAATCTCCACTTGCAAATTCCACAAAAAGAGTGTTTCGAAACTGCTGTGTCTAAAAGATGTGTCAACTCTGTGAGTTGAAAACACACAACACAAAGAAGTTACTGGGAATTTATCTGTCTAGCAGTATACTGAGAAATCCCGTTTCCAACGAATGCATCAAAGTGATCCAAATATCCTCTTCCAAACTTAACAACAGAGTGTTTCCAAACTGCTCTATGAAAAGAAAGGTGAAATTCTGTGAGTTGAACACACACATCACAAAGTAGTTTCTGAGAATGACTCTGTCTAGTTTTTAAACGAAGATATTTCCTTTACTACAATTGGCCTCAAATCTCTTGAAGTCTCCACTTGTAAAATCCACAAAAAGAGTGTTTCAAATGTGCTCTGTCTAAATAAAGGTTCAACTCTGTGAGTTGAAGACACACAGCACAAAGAAGTTACAGAGAATTCATCTGTCTAGCTTTATATGAACAAATCCGGTTTCCAACGAAGGCCTCAAAGAGGTCTGAATATCCCCTTGCAGACTTAACAAACAGAGTGTTTCCAAACTGCTCTATGAAAAGAAAGGTTAAACTCTGTGAGTTGAACGCACACATCACACAGTAGTTTCTGAGAATGATTCTGTCAAGTTTTTATACAAAGATATTTCGATTTCTAAGATTGGCCTCAAGTCGCTTGAAATCTCCACTTGCAAATTCCACAAAAAGAGTGTTTCCAAACTGCTGTGTCTAAAAGATGTTTCAACTCTCTGAGCTGAATACACACAACACAAAGAAGTTACTGGGAATTTATCTGTCTAGCACTATACTGAGACATCCCGTTTCCAACGAAGGCCTCAAAGTGATCCAAATATCCTCTTCCAAGCTTAACAAACAGAGTGTTTCCAAACTGCTCTCTGAAAAGAAAGGTGAAACTCTGTGAGTTGAATGCACACACCACAGAGTAGTTTCTGAGAATGATTCTGTCTAGTTTTTAAACGAAGATATCTCCTTTAATACAATGGGCCTCAAATCGCGTGAAATCTCCACTTGTAAAATACACAAAAAGAGTGTTTCAAACCTGCTCTGTCTAAAGAAAGGTTCTATTCTGTGAGTTGAATACACACAACACAAAGAAGTTACTGAGAATTCATCTGTCTAGCTTTATATGAAGAAACCCCTTTTCCAACGAAGGCCTCAAAGAGGTCTAAATAGCACTTTGCAGACTTCCCAAAAAGAGTGTTTCGAAACTGCTCTATGAATAGAAAGGTTAAACTCTGTGAGTTGAACGCACACATCACAAAGTAGTTTCTGAGAATGATTCTGTCTAGTTTTTATACAAAGATATTTCGATTACAAAGTTTGGCCCCAAATCGCTTGCAATCTCCACTTGGAAATTCCACAAAAAGAGTGTTTCCAAACTGCTCTGTCTAAAGAAAGGTTCAACTCTGTGAGTTGAATACACACAACACAAAGAAGTTACTGAGAATTCATCTGTCTAGCTTTATATGAAGAAATCCCGTTTCAAATGAAGGCCCCAGACACGTCTCAATATCCCCTTGCAGACTTAACAAACAGAGTGTTTCCAAACTGGTCTATGAAAAGAAACGTTAAACTCTCTGAGTTGAACGCACACATCACAAAGTAGTTTCTGAGAATGATTCTGTCTAGTTTTTATACGAAGATATTTCGATTTCTAAGATTGGCCCAAATTCGCTTGAAATCTCCACTTGCAAATTCCACAAAAAGAGTGTTTCGAAACTGCTGTGTCTAAAAGATGTGTCAACTCTGTGAGTTGAAAACACACAACACAAAGAAGTTACTGGGAATTTATCTGTCTAGCAGTATACTGAGAAATCCCGTTTCCAACGAATGCATCAAAGTGATCCAAATATCCTCTTCCAAACTTAACAACAGAGTGTTTCCAAACTGCTCTATGAAAAGAAAGGTGAAATTCTGTGAGTTGAACACACACATCACAAAGTAGTTTCTGAGAATGACTCTGTCTAGTTTTTAAACGAAGATATTTCCTTTACTACAATTGGCCTCAAATCTCTTGAAGTCTCCACTTGTAAAATCCACAAAAAGAGTGTTTCAAATGTGCTCTGTCTAAATAAAGGTTCAACTCTGTGAGTTGAAGACACACAGCACAAAGAAGTTACAGAGAATTCATCTGTCTAGCTTTATATGAACAAATCCGGTTTCCAACGAAGGCCTCAAAGAGGTCTGAATATCCCCTTGCAGACTTAACAAACAGAGTGTTTCCAAACTGCTCTATGAAAAGAAAGGTTAAACTCTGTGAGTTGAACGCACACATCACACAGTAGTTTCTGAGAATGATTCTGTCAAGTTTTTATACAAAGATATTTCGATTTCTAAGATTGGCCTCAAGTCGCTTGAAATCTCCACTTGCAAATTCCACAAAAAGAGTGTTTCCAAACTGCTGTGTCTAAAAGATGTTTCAACTCTCTGAGCTGAATACACACAACACAAAGAAGTTACTGGGAATTTATCTGTCTAGCACTATACTGAGACATCCCGTTTCCAACGAAGGCCTCAAAGTGATCCAAATATCCTCTTCCAAGCTTAACAAACAGAGTGTTTCCAAACTGCTCTCTGAAAAGAAAGGTGAAACTCTGTGAGTTGAATGCACACACCACAGAGTAGTTTCTGAGAATGATTCTGTCTAGTTTTTAAACGAAGATATCTCCTTTAATACAATGGGCCTCAAATCGCGTGAAATCTCCACTTGTAAAATACACAAAAAGAGTGTTTCAAACCTGCTCTGTCTAAAGAAAGGTTCTACTCTGTGAGTTGAATACACACAGCACAAAGAAGTTACTGAGAATTCATCTGTCTAGCTTTATATGAAGAAACCCCTTTTCCAACGAAGGCCTCAAAGAGGTCTAAATAGCACTTTGCAGACTTCCCAAAAAGAGTGTTTCCAAACTGCTCTATGAAAAGAAAGGTTAAACTCTGTGAGTTGAACGCACACATCACAAAGTAGTTTCTGAGAATGATTCTGTCTAGTTTTTATACAAAGATATTTCGATTACAAAGTTTGGCCCCAAATCGCTTGCAATCTCCACTTGGAAATTCCACAAAAAGAGTGTTTCCAAACTGCTCTGTCTAAAGAAAGGTTCAACTCTGTGAGTTGAATACACACAACACAAAGAAGTTACTGAGAATTCATCTGTCTAGCTTTATATGAAGAAATCCCGTTTCAAATGAAGGCCCCAGACACGTCTCAATATCCCCTTGCAGACTTAACAAACAGAGTGTTTCCAAACTGGTCTATGAAAAGAAACGTTAAACTCTCTGAGTTGAACGCACACATCACAAAGTAGTTTCTGAGAATGATTCTGTCTAGTTTTTATACGAAGATATTTCGATTTCTAAGATTGGCCCAAATTCGCTTGAAATCTCCACTTGCAAATTCCACAAAAAGAGTGTTTCGAAACTGCTGTGTCTAAAAGATGTGTCAACTCTGTGAGTTGAAAACACACAACACAAAGAAGTTACTGGGAATTTATCTGTCTAGCAGTATACTGAGAAATCCCGTTTCCAACGAATGCATCAAAGTGATCCAAATATCCTCTTCCAAACTTAACAACAGAGTGTTTCCAAACTGCTCTATGAAAAGAAAGGTGAAATTCTGTGAGTTGAACACACACATCACAAAGTAGTTTCTGAGAATGACTCTGTCTAGTTTTTAAACGAAGATATTTCCTTTACTACAATTGGCCTCAAATCTCTTGAAGTCTCCACTTGTAAAATCCACAAAAAGAGTGTTTCAAATGTGCTCTGTCTAAATAAAGGTTCAACTCTGTGAGTTGAATACACACAGCACAAAGAAGTTACAGAGAATTCATCTGTCTAGCTTTATATGAACAAATCCGGTTTCCAACGAAGGCCTCAAAGAGGTCTGAATATCCCCTTGCAGACTTAACAAACAGAGTGTTTCCAAACTGCTCTATGAAAAGAAAGGTTAAACTCTGTGAGTTGAACGCACACATCACACAGTAGTTTCTGAGAATGATTCTGTCAAGTTTTTATACAAAGATATTTCGATTTCTAAGATTGGCCTCAAGTCGCTTGAAATCTCCACTTGCAAATTCCACAAAAAGAGTGTTTCCAAACTGCTGTGTCTAAAAGATGTTTCAACTCTCTGAGCTGAATACACACAACACAAAGAAGTTACTGGGAATTTATCTGTCTAGCACTATACTGAGACATCCCGTTTCCAACGAAGGCCTCAAAGTGATCCAAATATCCTCTTCCAAGCTTAACAAACAGAGTGTTTCCAAACTGCTCTCTGAAAAGAAAGGTGAAACTCTGTGAGTTGAATGCACACACCACAGAGTAGTTTCTGAGAATGATTCTGTCTAGTTTTTAAACGAAGATATCTCCTTTAATACAATGGGCCTCAAATCGCGTGAAATCTCCACTTGTAAAATACACAAAAAGAGTGTTTCAAACCTGCTCTGTCTAAAGAAAGGTTCTACTCTGTGAGTTGAATACACACAGCACAAAGAAGTTACTGAGAATTCATCTGTCTAGCTTTATATGAAGAAACCCCTTTTCCAACGAAGGCCTCAAAGAGGTCTAAATAGCACTTTGCAGACTTCCCAAAAAGAGTGTTTCCAAACTGCTCTATGAAAAGAAAGGTTAAACTCTGTGAGTTGAACGCACACATCACAAAGTAGTTTCTGAGAATGATTCTGTCTAGTTTTTATACAAAGATATTTCGATTACAAAGTTTGGCCCCAAATCGCTTGCAATCTCCACTTGGAAATTCCACAAAAAGAGTGTTTCCAAACTGCTCTGTCTAAAGAAAGGTTCAACTCTGTGAGTTGAATACACACAACACAAAGAAGTTACTGAGAATTCATCTGTCTAGCTTTATATGAAGAAATCCCGTTTCAAATGAAGGCCCCAGACACGTCTCAATATCCCCTTGCAGACTTAACAAACAGAGTGTTTCCAAACTGGTCTATGAAAAGAAACGTTAAACTCTCTGAGTTGAACGCACACATCACAAAGTAGTTTCTGAGAATGATTCTGTCTAGTTTTTATACGAAGATATTTCGATTTCTAAGATTGGCCCAAATTCGCTTGAAATCTCCACTTGCAAATTCCACAAAAAGAGTGTTTCGAAACTGCTGTGTCTAAAAGATGTGTCAACTCTGTGAGTTGAAAACACACAACACAAAGAAGTTACTGGGAATTTATCTGTCTAGCAGTATACTGAGAAATCCCGTTTCCAACGAATGCATCAAAGTGATCCAAATATCCTCTTCCAAACTTAACAACAGAGTGTTTCCAAACTGCTCTATGAAAAGAAAGGTGAAATTCTGTGAGTTGAACACACACATCACAAAGTAGTTTCTGAGAATGACTCTGTCTAGTTTTTAAACGAAGATATTTCCTTTACTACAATTGGCCTCAAATCTCTTGAAGTCTCCACTTGTAAAATCCACAAAAAGAGTGTTTCAAATGTGCTCTGTCTAAATAAAGGTTCAACTCTGTGAGTTGAATACACACAGCACAAAGAAGTTACAGAGAATTCATCTGTCTAGCTTTATATGAACAAATCCGGTTTCCAACGAAGGCCTCAAAGAGGTCTGAATATCCCCTTGCAGACTTAACAAACAGAGTGTTTCCAAACTGCTCTATGAAAAGAAAGGTTAAACTCTGTGAGTTGAACGCACACATCACACAGTAGTTTCTGAGAATGATTCTGTCAAGTTTTTATACAAAGATATTTCGATTTCTAAGATTGGCCTCAAATCGCTTGAAATCTCCACTTGCAAATTCCACAAAAAGAGTGTTTCCAAACTGCTGTGTCTAAAAGATGTTTCAACTCTGTGAGCTGAATACACACAACACAAAGAAGTTACTGGGAATTTATCTGTCTAGCACTATACTGAGAAATCCCGTTTCCAACGAAGGCCTCAAAGTGATCCAAATATCCTCTTCCAAGCGTAACAAACAGAGTGTTTCCAAACTGCTCTCTGAAAAGAAAGGTGAAACTCTGTGAGTTGAATGCACACACCACAGAGTAGTTTCTGAGAATGATTCTGTCTAGTTTTTAAACGAAGATATCTCCTTTAATACAATGGGCCTCAAATCGCGTGAAATCTCCACTTGTAAAATACACAAAAAGAGTGTTTCAAACCTGCTCTGTCTAAAGAAAGGTTCTACTCTGTGAGTTGAATACACACAGCACAAAGAAGTTACTGAGAATTCATCTGTCTAGCTTTATATGAAGAAACCCCTTTTCCAACGAAGGCCTCAAAGAGGTCTAAATAGCACTTTGCAGACTTCCCAAAAAGAGTGTTTCCAAACTGCTCTATGAAAAGAAAGGTTAAACTCTGTGAGTTGAACGCACACATCACAAAGTAGTTTCTGAGAATGATTCTGTCTAGTTTTTATACAAAGATATTTCGATTACAAAGTTTGGCCCCAAATCGCTTGCAATCTCCACTTGGAAATTCCACAAAAAGAGTGTTTCCAAACTGCTCTGTCTAAAGAAAGGTTCAACTCTGTGAGTTGAATACACACAACACAAAGAAGTTACTGAGAATTCATCTGTCTAGCTTTATATGAAGAAATCCCGTTTCAAATGAAGGCCCCAGACACGTCTCAATATCCCCTTGCAGACTGAAAAAACAGAGTGTTTCCAAACTGGTCTATGAAAAGAAACGTTAAACTCTCTGAGTTGAACGCACACATCACAAAGTAGTTTCTGAGAATGATTCTGTCTAGTTTTTATACGAAGATATTTCGATTTCTAAGATTGGCCCAAATTCGCTTGAAATCTCCACTTGCAAATTCCACAAAAAGAGTGTTTCGAAACTGCTGTGTCTAAAAGATGTGTCAACTCTGTGAGTTGAAAACACACAACACAAAGAAGTTACTGGGAATTTATCTGTCTAGCAGTATACTGAGAAATCCCGTTTCCAACGAATGCATCAAAGTGATCCAAATATCCTCTTCCAAACTTAACAACAGAGTGTTTCCAAACTGCTCTATGAAAAGAAAGGTGAAATTCTGTGAGTTGAACACACACATCACAAAGTAGTTTCTGAGAATGACTCTGTCTAGTTTTTAAACGAAGATATTTCCTTTACTACAATTGGCCTCAAATCTCTTGAAGTCTCCACTTGTAAAATCCACAAAAAGAGTGTTTCAAATGTGCTCTGTCTAAATAAAGGTTCAACTCTGTGAGTTGAATACACACAGCACAAAGAAGTTACAGAGAATTCATCTGTCTAGCTTTATATGAACAAATCCGGTTTCCAACGAAGGCCTCAAAGAGGTCTGAATATCCCCTTGCAGACTTAACAAACAGAGTGTTTCCAAACTGCTCTATGAAAAGAAAGGTTAAACTCTGTGAGTTGAACGCACACATCACACAGTAGTTTCTGAGAATGATTCTGTCAAGTTTTTATACAAAGATATTTCGATTTCTAAGATTGGCCTCAAATCGCTTGAAATCTCCACTTGCAAATTCCACAAAAAGAGTGTTTCCAAACTGCTGTGTCTAAAAGATGTTTCAACTCTGTGAGCTGAATACACACAACACAAAGAAGTTACTGGGAATTTATCTGTCTAGCACTATACTGAGAAATCCCGTTTCCAACGAAGGCCTCAAAGTGATCCAAATATCCTCTTCCAAGCCTAACAAACAGAGTGTTTCCAAACTGCTCTCTGAAAAGAAAGGTGAAACTCTGTGAGTTGAATGCACACACCACAGAGTAGTTTCTGAGAATGATTCTGTCTAGTTTTTAAACGAAGATATCTCCTTTAATACAATGGGCCTCAAATCGCGTGAAATCTCCACTTGTAAAATACACAAAAAGAGTGTTTCAAACCTGCTCTGTCTAAAGAAAGGTTCTACTCTGTGAGTTGAATACACACAGCACAAAGAAGTTACTGAGAATTCATCTGTCTAGCTTTATATGAAGAAACCCCTTTTCCAACGAAGGCCTCAAAGAGGTCTAAATAGCACTTTGCAGACTTCCCAAAAAGAGTGTTTCCAAACTGCTCTATGAAAAGAAAGGTTAAACTCTGTGAGTTGAACGCACACATCACAAAGTAGTTTCTGAGAATGATTCTGTCTAGTTTTTATACAAAGATATTTCGATTACAAAGTTTGGCCCCAAATCGCTTGCAATCTCCACTTGGAAATTCCACAAAAAGAGTGTTTCCAAACTGCTCTGTCTAAAGAAAGGTTCAACTCTGTGAGTTGAATACACACAACACAAAGAAGTTACTGAGAATTCATCTGTCTAGCTTTATATGAAGAAATCCCGTTTCAAATGAAGGCCCCAGACACGTCTCAATATCCCCTTGCAGACTTAACAAACAGAGTGTTTCCAAACTGGTCTATGAAAAGAAACGTTAAACTCTCTGAGTTGAACGCACACATCACAAAGTAGTTTCTGAGAATGATTCTGTCTAGTTTTTATACGAAGATATTTCGATTTCTAAGATTGGCCCAAATTCGCTTGAAATCTCCACTTGCAAATTCCACAAAAAGAGTGTTTCGAAACTGCTGTGTCTAAAAGATGTGTCAACTCTGTGAGTTGAAACACACAACACAAAGAAGTTACTGGGAATTTATCTGTCTAGCAGTATACTGAGAAATCCCGTTTCCAACGAATGCATCAAAGTGATCCAAATATCCTCTTCCAAACTTAACGACAGAGTGTTTCCAAACTGCTCTATGAAAAGAAAGGTGAAATTCTGTGAGTTGAACACACACATCACAAAGTAGTTTCTGAGAATGACTCTGTCTAGTTTTTAAACGAAGATATTTCCTTTACTACAATTGGCCTCAAATCTCTTGAAGTCTCCACTTGTAAAATCCACAAAAAGAGTGTTTCAAATGTGCTCTGTCTAAATAAAGGTTCAACTCTGTGAGTTGAATACACACAGCACAAAGAAGTTACAGAGAATTCATCTGTCTAGCTTTATATGAACAAATCCGGTTTCCAACGAAGGCCTCAAAGAGGTCTGAATATCCCCTTGCAGACTTAACAAACAGAGTGTTTCCAAACTGCTCTATGAAAAGAAAGGTTAAACTCTGTGAGTTGAACGCACACATCACACAGTAGTTTCTGAGAATGATTCTGTCAAGTTTTTATACAAAGATATTTCGATTTCTAAGATTGGCCTCAAATCGCTTGAAATCTCCACTTGCAAATTCCACAAAAAGAGTGTTTCCAAACTGCTGTGTCTAAAAGATGTTTCAACTCTGTGAGCTGAATACACACAACACAAAGAAGTTACTGGGAATTTATCTGTCTAGCACTATACTGAGAAATCCCGTTTCCAACGAAGGCCTCAAAGTGATCCAAATATCCTCTTCCAAGCGTAACAAACAGAGTGTTTCCAAACTGCTCTCTGAAAAGAAAGGTGAAACTCTGTGAGTTGAATGCACACACCACAGAGTAGTTTCTGAGAATGATTCTGTCTAGTTTTTAAACGAAGATATCTCCTTTAATACAATGGGCCTCAAATCGCGTGAAATCTCCACTTGTAAAATACACAAAAAGAGTGTTTCAAACCTGCTCTGTCTAAAGAAAGGTTCTACTCTGTGAGTTGAATACACACAGCACAAAGAAGTTACTGAGAATTCATCTGTCTAGCTTTATATGAAGAAACCCCTTTTCCAACGAAGGCCTCAAAGAGGTCTAAATAGCACTTTGCAGACTTCCCAAAAAGAGTGTTTCCAAACTGCTCTATGAAAAGAAAGGTTAAACTCTGTGAGTTGAACGCACACATCACAAAGTAGTTTCTGAGAATGATTCTGTCTAGTTTTTATACAAAGATATTTCGATTACAAAGTTTGGCCCCAAATCGCTTGCAATCTCCACTTGGAAATTCCACAAAAAGAGTGTTTCCAAACTGCTCTGTCTAAAGAAAGGTTCAACTCTGTGAGTTGAATACACACAACACAAAGAAGTTACTGAGAATTCATCTGTCTAGCTTTATATGAAGAAATCCCGTTTCAAATGAAGGCCCCAGACACGTCTCAATATCCCCTTGCAGACTGAACAAACAGAGTGTTTCCAAACTGGTCTATGAAAAGAAACGTTAAACTCTCTGAGTTGAACGCACACATCACAAAGTAGTTTCTGAGAATGATTCTGTCTAGTTTTTATACGAAGATATTTCGATTTCTAAGATTGGCCCAAATTCGCTTGAAATCTCCACTTGCAAATTCCACAAAAAGAGTGTTTCGAAACTGCTGTGTCTAAAAGATGTGTCAACTCTGTGAGTTGAAAACACACAACACAAAGAAGTTACTGGGAATTTATCTGTCTAGCAGTATACTGAGAAATCCCGTTTCCAACGAATGCATCAAAGTGATCCAAATATCCTCTTCCAAACTTAACAACAGAGTGTTTCCAAACTGCTCTATGAAAAGAAAGGTGAAATTCTGTGAGTTGAACACACACATCACAAAGTAGTTTCTGAGAATGACTCTGTCTAGTTTTTAAACGAAGATATTTCCTTTACTACAATTGGCCTCAAATCTCTTGAAGTCTCCACTTGTAAAATCCACAAAAAGAGTGTTTCAAATGTGCTCTGTCTAAATAAAGGTTCAACTCTGTGAGTTGAATACACACAGCACAAAGAAGTTACAGAGAATTCATCTGTCTAGCTTTATATGAACAAATCCGGTTTCCAACGAAGGCCTCAAAGAGGTCTGAATATCCCCTTGCAGACTTAACAAACAGAGTGTTTCCAAACTGCTCTATGAAAAGAAAGGTTAAACTCTGTGAGTTGAACGCACACATCACACAGTAGTTTCTGAGAATGATTCTGTCAAGTTTTTATACAAAGATATTTCGATTTCTAAGATTGGCCTCAAATCGCTTGAAATCTCCACTTGCAAATTCCACAAAAAGAGTGTTTCCAAACTGCTGTGTCTAAAAGATGTTTCAAATCTGTGAGCTGAATACACACAACACAAAGAAGTTACTGGGAATTTATCTGTCTAGCACTATACTGAGAAATCCCGTTTCCAACGAAGGCCTCAAAGTGATCCAAATATCCTCTTCCAAACTTAACAAACAGAGTGTTTCCAAACTGCACTATGAAAAGAAAGGTGAAACTCTCTGAGTTGAATGCACACAACACAGAGGAGTTTCTGAGAATGATTCTCTCTAGTTTTTAAACGAAGATATCTCCTTTACTGCAATTGTCCACAAATAGCCTGAAATCTCCACTTGTAAAATACACCAAAAGAGTGTTTCAAATCTGCTCTGTCTAAAGAAAGGTTCAAATCTGTGATTTGAATACACACAACACAAAGAAGTTACTGAGAATTCATTTGTCTAGCTTTATATGAAGAAATCCCGTTTCCAACGAAGGCCTCAAACAGGTCTATATATCCCCTTGCAGACTTTACAAACAGAGTGTTTCCAAACTGCTCTATGAAAAGAAAGGTTAAACTCTGTGAGTTGAACACACACATCACAAAGTAGTTTCTGAGAATGACTCCGTCTAGTTTTTAAACGAAGATATTTCCTTTACTACAATTGGCCTCTAATCGCTTGAAATCTCCACTTGTAAAATGCACAAAAAGAGTGTTTCAAATCTGCTCTGTCTAAAGAAAGGTTCAACTCTGTGAGTTGAATACACACAACACAAAGAAGTTACTGAGAATTCATCTGTGTAGATTTATATGAAGAAATGCCGTTTCCAAAGTAGGCCTCAAATAGGTCTAAATATCCCTTTGCAGACTTAACAAACAGAGTGTTTCCAAACTGCTCTATGAAAAGAAAGGTTAAACTCTGTGAGTTGAACGCACACATCACAAAGTAGTTTCTGAGAATGATTCCGTCTTGTTTTTATACACAGATATTTCAGGTTCTAAGATTGGCCTCAAATCACTTGAAATCTCCACTTGCAAATTCCACAAAAAGAGTGTTTCCAAACTGCTGTGTCTAAAAGATGTTTCAACTCTGTGAGTTGAATACACACAACACAAAGAAGTTACTGGGAATTTATCTGTCTAGCAGTATACTGAGAAATCCCGTTTCCAACGAAGGCTTCAAAGAGATCCAAATATCCTCTTCCAAACTGAACAAACAGAGTGTTTCCAAACTGCTCTATGAAAAGAAAGGTGAAACTCTGTGAGTTGAATGCACACACCACAGAGTAGTTTCTGAGAATGATTCTGTCTAGTTTTTAAACGAAGATATCTCCTTTACTACAATGGGCCTAAAATCGCTTGAAATCTCCGTTTGTAAAATACCGAAAAAGAGTGTTTCAAATCTGTTCTGTCTAAAGAAAGGTTCAACTCTGTGAGTTGAATACACAAAAAACAAAGGAGTTACTGAGAATTCATCTGTCTATCTTTATATGAAGAAATCCCGTTTCCAACGAAGGCCTCAAATAGGTCTAAATATCCCATTGCAGACTTAACAAACAGAGTGTTTCCAAACTGCTCTATGAAAAGAAAGGTTAAACTCTGTGAGTTGAACGTACACATCACAAAGTAGTTTCTGTGAATGATTCTGTCTAGTTTTTATACAAAGATATTTCGATTTCATAGATTGGCCCCAAATCGCTTGAAATCTCCACTTGCAAATTCCACAAAAAGTGTGTTTCCAAACTGCTGTGTCTAAAAGATGTTTCAACTCTGTGAGTTGAATACACACAACACAAAGAATTTACTGTGAATTTATATGTCTAGCAGTATACTGAGAAATCCCGTTTCCAACGAAGGCCTCAAACTGATCCAAATATCCTCTTCCAAACTTAACTGAGTGTTTCCAAACTGCTCTGTGAAAAGAAGGGTGAAACTCTGTGAGTTTAATGCACACAACACAGAGTAGTTTCTGAGAATGATTCTGTCTAGTTTTTAAACGAAGATATCTCCTTTACTACAATTGGCCACAAATAGCCTGAAATTTCCACTTGTAAAACACACAAAAAGAGTGTTTCAAATCTGCTCTGTCTAAAGAAAGGTTCAACTCTGTGATTTGAATACACACAACACAAAGAAGTTACTGAGAATTCTTCTGTCTTGATTTATATGAAGAAATCCCGTTTCCAACGAAGGCCTCAAACAGTTCTAAATATCCCCTTGCAGACTTAACAAACAGAGTGTTTCCAAACCGCTCTATGAAAAGAAAGCTTAAACTCTGTGTGTTGAACGCACACATCACAAAGTAGTTTCTGAGAATGATTGTGTCTAGTTTTTATACAAAGATATTTCGATTTCTAAGATTGGCCCAAAATCGCTTGAAATCTCCACTTGTAAATTCCACAAAAACAGTGTTTCCAATCTGCTCTGTCTAAAGGAAGGTTCAACTCTGTGAGTTGAATACACACAACACAAAGAAGTTACTAAGAATTCATCTGTCTAGCTTTATATGAAGAAATCCCGTTTCCAACGAAGGCCTCAAAGTGATCCAAATATCCTCTTCCAAACATAACAAACAGAGTGTTTCCAAACTGCACTATGAAAAGAAAGGTGAAACTCTGTGAGTTGCATGCACACAACACAGAGTAGTTTCTGAGAATGATTCTGTCTAGTTTTTAAACGAAGATATCTCCTTTAATACAATTGGCCACAAATAGCCTGAAATCTCCACTTGTAAAATACACAAAAAGAGTGTTTCAAATCTGTTCTGTCTAAAGAAAGGTTCAACTCTGTGAGTTGAATATACACAACACAAAGAAGTTACTGAGAATTCATCTGTGTAGCTTTATATGAAGAAATCCCATTTCCAACGAAGGCCTCAAACGGGAATAAATATCCCTTTGCAGACTTAACTAAAAGAGTGTTTCCAAACTGCTCTATGAAAAGAAAGTTTAAACTCTGTGAGTTGAACGCACACATCACAATGTAGTTTCGGAGAATGATTCTGTCTAGTTTTTATACAAAGATATTTCGATTTCAAAAATTGGCCCCAAATCGCTTGAAATCTCCACTTGCAAATTCAACAAAAAGAGTGTTTCCAAACTGCTCTGTCTAAAGGAAGGTTAAATTCTGTGAGTTGAATACACACAACACAACGAAGTTACTAAGAATTCATCTGTCTAGCTTTATATGAAGAAATCGCGTTTCCCACGAAGGCCTCAATGCGGTCTATATATCCCCTTGCAGACTTAACAAACAGAATGTTTCCAAACTGCTCTATGAAAAGAAAGGTTAAACTCTGTGAGTTGAACACACACATCACAAAGTAGTTTCTGAGAATTATTCTGTCTAGTTTTTAAACGAAGATATTCCATTTACTACAGTTGGCCTCTAATCGCATGAAATCTCCACTTGTAAAATCCACAAAAAGAGTGTTTCAAGTCTGCTCTGTCTAAAGAAAGGTTCAACTCTGTGAGTTGAATACACACAACACAAAGAAGTTACTGAGAATTCATCTGTCTAGATTTATATGAAGAAATCCCGTTTCCAACGAAGGCCTCAAATAGGTGTAAATATCACTTTGCAGACTTAACAAACAGAGTGTTTCCAAACTGCTCTATGAAAAGAAAGGTGAAACTCTGTGAGTTGAATGCACACACCACAGAGTAGTTTCTGAGAATGATTCTGTCTAGTTTTTAAACGAAGATATCTCCTTTACTACAATTGGCCTCAAATCGCTTGAAATCTCCACTTGTAAAATGCACAAAAAGAGTGTCTCAAGTCTTCTCTGTCTAAAGAAGGGTTCAACTCTGTGAGTTGAATACACACAACACAAAGAAGTTACTGAGAATTCATCTGTCTAGCTTTATATGAAGAAATCCCTTTTCCAACGAAGGCCTCAAATAGGTCTAAATATCCCTTTGCAGACTTAACAAACAGAGTGTCTCCAAACTGCTCTATGAAAAGAAAGATTAAACTCTGTGAATTGAACGCACACATCACATTGTAGTTTCTGAGAGTGATTCTGTCTAGTTTTTATACAAAGATATTTCGATTTCTAAGTTTGGCCTCAAATCGCTTGAAATCTCCGCTTGCAAATTCCACAAAAAGAGTGTTTCCAAACTGCTGTGTCTAAAAGATGTTTCAAATCTGTGAGTTGAATACACACAACACAAAGAATTTACTGGGAATTTATCTGTCTAGCAGTATACAGGGAAAACCCGTTTCCAACGAAGGCCTCAAAGTGATCCAAATATCCTCTTCCAAACTGAACAAACAGAGTGTTTCCAAACTGCTCTTTGAAAAGAAAGGTGAAACTCTGTGAGTTGAATGCACACACCACAGAGTAGTTTCTGAGAATGATTCTGTCTAGTTTTTAAACGAAGGTATCTCCTTTACTACAATTGGCCTCAAATCGCTTGAAATCTCCACTTGTAAAATACACAAAAAGAGTGTTTCAAATCTGTTCTGTCTAAAGAAAGGTTCAACTCGGTGATTTGAATACACACAACACAAAGAAGTTACTGAGAATTCATCTGTGTAGCTTTATATGAAGAAATCCCATTTCCAACGAAGGCCTCAAACGGGAATAAATATCCCTTTGCAGACTTAACTAAAAGAGTGTTTCCAAACTGCTCTATGAAAAGAAAGTTTAAACTCTGTGAGTTGAACGCACACATCACAATGTAGTTTCGGAGAATGATTCTGTCTAGTTTTTATACAAAGATATTTCGATTTCAAAAATTGGCCCCAAATCGCTTGAAATCTCCACTTGCAAATTCAACAAAAAGAGTGTTTCCAAACTGCTCTGTCTAAAGGAAGGTTAAATTCTGTGAGTTGAATACACACAACACAACGAAGTTACTAAGAATTCATCTGTCTAGCTTTATATGAAGAAATCGCGTTTCCAACGAAGGCCTCAATGCGGTCTATATATCCCCTGGCAGACTTAACAAACAGAATGTTTCCAAACTGCTCTATGAAAAGAAAGGTTAAACTCTGTGATTTGAACACACACATCACAAAGTAGTTTCTGAGAATTATTCTGTCTAGTTTTTAAACGAAGATATTCCATTTACTACAGTTGGCCTCTAATCGCATGAAATCTCCACTTGTAAAATCCACAAAAAGAGTGTTTCAAGTCTGCTCTGTCTAAAGAAAGTTTCAACTCTGTGAGTTGAATACACACAACACAAAGAAGTTACTGAGAATTCATCTGTCTAGATTTATATGAAGAAATCCCGTTTCCAACGAAGGCCTCAAATAGGTGTAAATATCACTTTGCAGACTTAACAAACAGAGTGTTTCCAAACTGCTCTATGAAAAGAAAGGTGAAACTCTGTGAGTTGAATGCACACACCACAGAGTAGTTTCTGAGAATGATTCTGTCTAGTTTTTAAACGAAGATATCTCCTTTACTACAATTGGCCTCAAATCGCTTGAAATCTCCACTTGTAAAATGCACAAAAAGAGTGTCTCAAGTCTTCTCTGTCTAAAGAAGGGTTCAACTCTGTGAGTTGAATACACACAACACAAAGAAGTTACTGAGAATTCATCTGTCTAGCTTTATATGAAGAAATCCCTTTTCCAACGAAGGCCTCAAATAGGTCTAAATATCCCTTTGCAGACTTAACAAACAGAGTGTCTCCAAACTGCTCTATGAAAAGAAAGATTAAACTCTGTGAATTGAACGCACACATCACATTGTAGTTTCTGAGAGTGATTCTGTCTAGTTTTTATACAAAGATATTTCGATTTCTAAGTTTGGCCTCAAATCGCTTGAAATCTCCGCTTGCAAATTCCACAAAAAGAGTGTTTCCAAACTGCTGTGTCTAAAAGATGTTTCAAATCTGTGAGTTGAATACACACAACACAAAGAATTTACTGGGAATTTATCTGTCTAGCAGTATACAGAGAAAACCCGTTTCCAACGAAGGCCTCAAAGTGATCCAAATATCCTCTTCCAAACTGAACAAACAGAGTGTTTCCAAACTGCTCTATGAAAAGAAAGGTGAAACTCTGTGAGTTGAATGCACACACCACAGAGTAGTTTCTGAGAATGATTCTGTCTAGTTTTTAAACGAAGGTATCTCCTTTACTACAATTGGCCTCAAATCGCTTGAAATCTCCACTTGTAAAATACACAAAAAGAGTGTTTCAAATCTGTTCTGTCTAAAGAAAGGTTCAACTCGGTGATTTGAATACACACAACACAAAGAAGTTACTGAGAATTCATCTGCCTAAGTTTATATGAAGAAATCCCGTTTCCAACGAAGGCCTCAAATAGGTCTAAACAAACCTTTGCAGACTTAACAAACAGAGTGTTTCCCAACTGCTCTATGAAAAGAAAGGTGAAACTCTGTGAGTTGAATGCACACACCACAGAGTAGTTTCTGAGAATGATTCTGTCTAGTTTTTAAACGAAGATATCTCCTTTACTACAATTGGCCTCAAATCGCTTGAAATCTCCACTTGTAAAATGCACAAAAAGAGTGTCTCAAGTCTTCTCTGTCTAAAGAAGGGTTCAACTCTGTGAGTTGAATACACACAACACAAAGAAGTTACTGAGAATTCATCTGTCTAGCTTTATATGAAGAAATCCCTTTTCCAACGAAGGCCTCAAATAGGTCTAAATATCCCTTTGCAGACTTAACAAACAGAGTGTCTCCAAACTGCTCTATGAAAAGAAAGATTAAACTCTGTGAATTGAACGCACACATCACATTGTAGTTTCTGAGAGTGATTCTGTCTAGTTTTTATACAAAGATATTTCGATTTCTAAGTTTGGCCTCAAATCGCTTGAAATCTCCGCTTGCAAATTCCACAAAAAGAGTGTTTCCAAACTGCTGTGTCTAAAAGATGTTTCAAATCTGTGAGTTGAATACACACAACACAAAGAATTTACTGGGAATTTATCTGTCTAGCAGTATACAGGGAAAACCCGTTTCCAACGAAGGCCTCAAAGTGATCCAAATATCCTCTTCCAAACTGAACAAACAGAGTGTTTCCAAACTGCTCTTTGAAAAGAAAGGTGAAACTCTGTGAGTTGAATGCACACACCACAGAGTAGTTTCTGAGAATGATTCTGTCTAGTTTTTAAACGAAGGTATCTCCTTTACTACAATTGGCCTCAAATCGCTTGAAATCTCCACTTGTAAAATACACAAAAAGAGTGTTTCAAATCTGTTCTGTCTAAAGAAAGGTTCAACTCGGTGATTTGAATACACACAACACAAAGAAGTTACTGAGAATTCATCTGTGTAGCTTTATATGAAGAAATCCCATTTCCAACGAAGGCCTCAAACGGGAATAAATATCCCTTTGCAGACTTAACTAAAAGAGTGTTTCCAAACTGCTCTATGAAAAGAAAGTTTAAACTCTGTGAGTTGAACGCACACATCACAATGTAGTTTCGGAGAATGATTCTGTCTAGTTTTTATACAAAGATATTTCGATTTCAAAAATTGGCCCCAAATCGCTTGAAATCTCCACTTGCAAATTCAACAAAAAGAGTGTTTCCAAACTGCTCTGTCTAAAGGAAGGTTAAATTCTGTGAGTTGAATACACACAACACAACGAAGTTACTAAGAATTCATCTGTCTAGCTTTATATGAAGAAATCGCGTTTCCAACGAAGGCCTCAATGCGGTCTATATATCCCCTGGCAGACTTAACAAACAGAATGTTTCCAAACTGCTCTATGAAAAGAAAGGTTAAACTCTGTGATTTGAACACACACATCACAAAGTAGTTTCTGAGAATTATTCTGTCTAGTTTTTAAACGAAGATATTCCATTTACTACAGTTGGCCTCTAATCGCATGAAATCTCCACTTGTAAAATCCACAAAAAGAGTGTTTCAAGTCTGCTCTGTCTAAAGAAAGTTTCAACTCTGTGAGTTGAATACACACAACACAAAGAAGTTACTGAGAATTCATCTGTCTAGATTTATATGAAGAAATCCCGTTTCCAACGAAGGCCTCAAATAGGTGTAAATATCACTTTGCAGACTTAACAAACAGAGTGTTTCCAAACTGCTCTATGAAAAGAAAGGTGAAACTCTGTGAGTTGAATGCACACACCACAGAGTAGTTTCTGAGAATGATTCTGTCTAGTTTTTAAACGAAGATATCTCCTTTACTACAATTGGCCTCAAATCGCTTGAAATCTCCACTTGTAAAATGCACAAAAAGAGTGTCTCAAGTCTTCTCTGTCTAAAGAAGGGTTCAACTCTGTGAGTTGAATACACACAACACAAAGAAGTTACTGAGAATTCATCTGTCTAGCTTTATATGAAGAAATCCCTTTTCCAACGAAGGCCTCAAATAGGTCTAAATATCCCTTTGCAGACTTAACAAACAGAGTGTCTCCAAACTGCTCTATGAAAAGAAAGATTAAACTCTGTGAATTGAACGCACACATCACATTGTAGTTTCTGAGAGTGATTCTGTCTAGTTTTTATACAAAGATATTTCGATTTCTAAGTTTGGCCTCAAATCGCTTGAAATCTCCGCTTGCAAATTCCACAAAAAGAGTGTTTCCAAACTGCTGTGTCTAAAAGATGTTTCAAATCTGTGAGTTGAATACACACAACACAAAGAATTTACTGGGAATTTATCTGTCTAGCAGTATACAGAGAAAACCCGTTTCCAACGAAGGCCTCAAAGTGATCCAAATATCCTCTTCCAAACTGAACAAACAGAGTGTTTCCAAACTGCTCTATGAAAAGAAAGGTGAAACTCTGTGAGTTGAATGCACACACCACAGAGTAGTTTCTGAGAATGATTCTGTCTAGTTTTTAAACGAAGGTATCTCCTTTACTACAATTGGCCTCAAATCGCTTGAAATCTCCACTTGTAAAATACACAAAAAGAGTGTTTCAAATCTGTTCTGTCTAAAGAAAGGTTCAACTCGGTGATTTGAATACACACAACACAAAGAAGTTACTGAGAATTCATCTGCCTAAGTTTATATGAAGAAATCCCGTTTCCAACGAAGGCCTCAAATAGGTCTAAACAAACCTTTGCAGACTTAACAAACAGAGTGTTTCCCAACTGCTCTATGAAAAGAAAGTTTGAACTCTGTGAGTTGAACGCACACATCATAAAGTAGTTTCTGAGAATGATTCTGTCTAGTTTTTATAAAAGATCTTTCGATTTCTAAGATTGGCCACAAATCGCTTGAAACCTCCACTTGCAAATCCCACAAAAAGAGTGTTTCCAAACTGCTCTGTCTAAAAGATGTTTCAACTCTGTGAGTTGAATACACACAAGACAAAGAAGTTACTGTGAATTTATCTGTCTAGCATTATACTGAGAAATCCCGTTTCCAACGAAGGCCTCAAAGTGATCCAAATATCCTCTTCCAAACTTAACAAACAGCGTGTTTCCAAACTGCTCTATGAAAAGAAAGGTGAAACTCTGTGAGTTGAATGCACACACCACAGAGTAGTTTCTGAGAATGATTCTGTCTAGTTTTTAAACGAAGATATCTCCTTTACTACAATTGGCCTCAAATCGCTTGAAATCTCCACTTGTAAAATACACAAAAAGAGTGTTTCAAATCTGCTCTGTCTAAAGAAGGGTTCAACTCTGTGAGTTGAATATACACAGCACAAAGAAGTTACTGAGAATTCATCTGTCTAGCTTTATATGAAGAAATCCCTTTTCCAACGAAGGCCTCAGATAGGTCTAAATATCCCTTTGCAGACTTAACAAACAGAGTTTTTCCAAACTGCTCTATAAAAGAAAGGTGAAACTCTGTGACTTGAACGCACACATCACAAAGTAGTTTCTGAAAATGGTTCTCTCTAGTTTTTAAACGAAGATAATTCCTTGAATACAATTGGCCTCAAATCGCTTGTAATCTCCACTTGTAAAATCCACAAAAAGAGTGTTTCAAATCTGCTCTGTCTAAAGAAAGGTTCAACTCTGTGAGTAGAATACAAACCACACAAAGAAGTTACTGAGAATTCATCTGTCTAGCTTTACATGAAGAAATCCCGTTTCCAACGAAGACCTCAAGGAGGTCTTAATATCCCCTTGCAGACTTAAGAAACAGAGTGTTTCCAAACTGCTCTTTGAAAAGAAAGTTTAAACTCTGTGAGTTGAACGCACACATCACAAAGTGGTTTCTGAGAATGATTCTGTCTAGTTTTTATACAAAGATATTTCGATTTCTAAGATTGGACTCAAATCGCTTGAAATCTCCACTAGCAAATTCCACAAAAAGAGTGTTTCCAAACTGCTCTGTCTAAAGTAAGTTTCAACTCTGTGAGTTGAATACACACAACACAAAGAAGTTACTAAGAATTCATCTGTCTAGCTTTATATGAAGAAATCCCATTTCCAACGAAGGCCTCAAAGTGATCCAAATATCCTCTTCCAAACTTAACAAACAGAGTGTTTCCAAACTGCTCTATGAAAAGAAAGGTGAAACTCTGGGAGTTGAATGCACACAACACAGAGTAGTTTCTGAGAATGATTCTGTCTAGTTTTTAAACGAAGATATCTCCTTTACTACCATTGGCCTCAAATCGCTTGTAATCTCCACTTGTAAAAAACACAAAAAGAGTGTTTCAAATCTGTTCTGTCTAAGGAAAGGTTCAACTCTGTGAGTTGAATACACACAACACAAAGAAGTTACTGACAATTCATCTGTCTAGCCTTATATGAAGAAATCCCGTTTCCAACGAAGGCCTCAATCAGGTCTAAATACCCCTTTGCAGACTTAACAGAAAGAGTGTTTCCAAACTGCTCTATGAAAAGAAAGGTTAAACACTGTGAGTTGAATGCACACATCACAAAGTAGTTTCTGAGAATGATTCTGTCTAGTTTTTATAGAAAGATATTTTGATTTCTAAGATTGGCCCCAAATCGCTTGAAATCTCCACTTGCCAATTCCACAAAAAGAGTGTTTGCAAACTGCTCTTTCTAAAGGAATCTTCAACTCTGTGAGTTGAATACACACAACACAAAGAAGTTATTGGGAATTCATCTGTCAAGCAGTATACTGAGAAATCCCGTTTACAAAGAAGGCCTCAAAGAGGTCAATATATCCCCTTGCAGACTTAACAAACAGAGTGTTTCCAAACTGCTCTATGAAAAGAAATGTTAAATTCTGTGAGTTGAACACACACACCACAAAGTAGTTCCTGAGAATGATTCAGTCTAGTTTTTAAACGAAGATATATCCTTTACTACAATTGGCCTCTAATCGATTGAAATCTCCACGTGTAAAATCCAAAAAAGATTGTTTGAAATCTACTCTGTCTAAAGAAAGGTTCAACTCTGTGAGTTGAATACACACAACACAAAGAAGTTACTGAGAATTCATCTGTCTAGCTTTATATGAAGAAATCCCGTTTCCAACGAAGGCCTCAAACAGGTTTAATTATCCCTTTGCAGACTTAACAAACAGAGTGTTTCCAAACTGCTCTATGAAAAGAAAGTTTAAACTCTGTGCGTTGAACACACACATCACAATGTAGTTTCTGAGAATGATTCTGTCTAGTTTTTATACAAAGATATTTCGATTTCTAAGATTGGCCCCAAATTGCTTGAAATCTCCACTTGCAAATTCCACAAAAAGAGTGTTTCCCAACTGCTCTGTCTAAAGGAAGTTTCAACTCTGTGAGTTGAATACACACAAAACAAAGAAGTTACTAAGAATGCATCTGTCTAGCTTTATATGAAGAAATCCCGTTTCCAAGGAAGGCCTCCAAGAAGTCTAAATATCCCCTTGCAGACTTAACAAACAGAGTGTTTCCAAACTGCTCTATGAAAAGAAAGGTGAAACTCTGTGACTTGAACGCACACATCACAAAGTAGTTTCTGAGAATGGTTCTCTCTAGTTTTTAAACGAAGATAATTCCTTGAATACAATTGGCCTCAAATCGCTTGTAATCTCCACTTGTAAAATCCACAAAAAGAGTGTTTCAAATCTGCTCTGTCTAAAGAAAGATTCAAATCTGTGAGTTGAATACACACCACACAAAGAAGTTACTGAGAATTCATCTGTCTAGCTTTACATGAAGAAATCCCGTTTCCAACGAAGACCTCAAGG
The DNA here is from genome assembly GCF_029289425.2 of Pan paniscus. Taxonomy (NCBI): domain Eukaryota; kingdom Metazoa; phylum Chordata; class Mammalia; order Primates; family Hominidae; genus Pan; species Pan paniscus. The sequence continues at coordinate 51,636,342 of NC_073267.2, read as the reverse complement.
AGGTCTAAATATCCCCTTGCAGACTTAAGAAACAGAGTGTTTCCAAACTACTCTATGAAAAGAAAGTTTAAACTCTGTGAGTTGAACGCACACATCACAAGGTAGTTTCTGAGAATGATTCTGTCTAGTTTTTATACAAAGATATTTCGATTTCTAAGATTGGCCTCAAATCGCTTGAAATCTCCACTTGCAAATACCCAAAAAGAGTGTTTCCAAACTGCTGTGTCTAAAAGATGTTTCAACTCTGTGAGTTGAATACACACAACCCATAGAAGTTACTGGGAATTTATCTGTCTAGCAGTATACTGAGAAATCCCGTTTCCAACGAAGGCCTCAAAGTGATCCAAATATCCTCTTCCAAACTTAACAAACAGAGTGTTTCCAAACTGCACTATCAAAAGAAAGGTGAAACTCTGTGAGTTGAATGCACACACCACAGAGTAGTTTCTGAGAATGATTCTGTCTAGTTTTTAAACGAAGATATCTCCTTTACTACAATTGGCCTCAAATCGCTTGAAATCTCCACTTGTAAAATACACAAAAAGAGGGTTTCAAATCTGCTCTGTCTAAAGAAAGGTTCAACTCTGTGATTTGAATACACACAATACAAAGAAGTTACTGACAATTCATCTGTCTAGCTTTATACGAAGAAATCCCTTTTCCAACGATGGCCTCAAACACGTCTAAATATCCCTTTGCAGACTTAACAAAGAGAGTGTTTCCAAACTGCTCTATGAAAAGAAAGGTTAAACTCTGTGAGTTGAACGCACACATCACAAAGTAGTTTCTGAGAATGGTTCTGTCTAGTTTTTATACAAAGATATTTCGATTTCTAAGATTGGCCCCAAATCGCTTGAAATCTCCACTTGCACATTCCACAAATAGAGTGTTTCCAAACTGCTCTGTCTAAAGGAAGGTTCAACTCTGTGAGTTGAATACACACAACACAAAGGAGTTACTAAGAATTCATCTGTCTAGCTTTATATGAAGAAATCCCGTTTCCAACGAAGGCCTCAAAGTGATCCAAATATCCTCATCCAAACTGAACAAACAGAGTGTTTCCAAACTTCTCTATGAAAAGAAAGGTGAAACTCTGGGAGTTGAATGCACACAACACAGAGTAGTTTCTGAGAATGATTCTGTCTAGTTTTTAAACGAAGATAACTCCATTACTACAATTCGCCTCAAATCGCTTGAAATCTCCACTTGTAAAATACACAAAAAGAGTGTTTCAAATCTGCTCTGTCTAAAGGAAGGTTCAACTCTGTGAGATGAAAATACACACAACACAAAGAAGTTACTGAGAATTCATCTGTCTACCTTTCTATGAAGAAATCCCGTTTCCAACGAAGGCCTCAAACAGGTCCAAATATCCCCTTGTAGACTTAACAAACAGAGTGTTTCCAAACTGCTCTATGAAAAGAAAGGTTAAACTCTGTGAGTTGAACACACACATCACAAAGTAGTTTCTGAGAATGATTCTGTCTAGTTTTTATACAAAGATATTTCCTTTACTACAATTGGCCTCTAATCGCTTGAAATCTCCACTTGTAAATTCCACAAAAAGAGTGTTTCAAATCTGCTCTGTCTAAAGAAAGATTCAACTCTGTGAATTGAATACACACAACACAAAGAAGTTATTGGGAATTCATCTGTTTAGAAGTATACTGAGAAATCCCGTTTCCAACGAAAGCCTCAAAGAGGTCTAAATATCCCCTTGCAGACTTAACAAACAGAGTGTTTCCAAACTGCTCTATGAAAAGAAAGTTAAACTCTGTGAGTTGAACACACACATCACAAAGTAGTTTCTGAGAATGATTCTGTCTAGTTTTTAAACGAAGATATTTCCTTTACTACAATTGGCCTCTAATCGCTTGAAATCTCCACTTGTAAAATCCACAAAAAGTGTGTTTCAAATCTGCTCTGTCTAAGGAAACGTTCAACTGTGTGAGTTGAATACACACAGCACAAAGAAGTTACTGAGAATTCATCTGTCTAGCTTTATATGAAGAAATCCCGTTTCCAACGGAGGCCTCAAATAGGTCTAAATATACCTTTGCAGACTTAACAAACAGAGTGTTTCTAAACTGCTCCATGAAAAGAAAGGATAAACTCTGTGAGTTGAACGCACACATCAAAAAGTAGTTTCTGAGAATGATTCTGCCTAGTTTTTATACAAAGATATTTCGGTTTCTAAGATTGGCCTCAAATTGCTTGAAATCTACACTTGCAAATTCCACAAAAAGAGTGTTTCCAAACTGCTGTGTCTAAAAGATGTTTCAACTCTGTGAGGTGAATACACACAACACAAAGAAGTTACTGGGAATTTATCTGTCTAGCAGTATACTGAGAAATCCCGTTTCCAACGAAGGCCTCAATGTGATCCAAATATCCTCTTCCAAGCGTAACAAACAGAGTGTTTCTAAACTGCTCCATGAAAAGAAAGGATAAACTCTGTGAGTTGAACGCACAGATCCCAAAGTAGTTCCTGAGAATGATTCTGTCTAGTTTTTATACAAAGATATTTCGATTTCTAAGATTGGCCTCAAATCGCTTGAAATCTCCACTTGCAAATTCCACAAAAAGAGTGTTTCCAAACTGCTGTGTCTACAAAGAAGTTACTGTGAATTTATCTGTCTAGCAGAATACTGAGAAATCCCGTTTCCAACGAAAGCCTCAAAGAGGTCTATGTATCCCCTTGCACACTTAACAAACAGAGTGTTTCCAAACTACCCTATGAAAAGAAAGGTTGAACTCTGTGAGTTGAACACACACATCACAAAGTAGTTTCTCAGAAGATTCTGATTAGTTTTTAAACAAAGATAATTCCTTTACTTCAATTGGCCTCTAATCGATTGAAATCTCCACTTGTAAAATCCACAAAAAGAGTGTTTCAAATCTGCTCTGTCTAAAGAAACGTTCAACTCTGTGAGCTGAATACAAACAACACAAAGAAGTCACTGAGAATTCTTCTGTCTAGCTTTATATGAAGAAATCCCGTTTCCAACGAAGGACTCAAAGAGGTCTAAATATCCCCTTGCAGACTTAACAAACAGACTGTTTCCAAACTGCTCTATGAAAAGAAAGGTGAAACTCTGTGAGTTGAATGCACACAACGCAGAGTAGTTTCTGAGAATGATTCTGTCTAGTTTTTAAACGAAGATATCTCCTTTACTACAATTGGCCTCAAATCGCTTGAAATCTCCACTTGTAAAATGCAAAAAAAGAGTGTTTCACATCTGCTCTGTCTAAAGGAAGGTTCAACTCTGTGAGTTGAAAATACACACAACACAAAGAAGTTACTGAGAATTCATCTGTCTAGATTTATATGAAGAAATCCCGTTTCCAACGAAGGCCTCAAACAGGTCTAAATATCGCTTTGCAAACTTAACAAAAAGAGTTTTTTCAAACTGCTCTATGAAAAGAAGGTTTAAACTCTGTCAGTTGAACGCACACATCACAAAGTAGTTTCTGAGAATGATTCTGTCTAGTTTTTATACAAAGATATTTCCTTTACTACAATTGGCCTCTAATCGGTTGAAATCTCCACTTGTAAAATCCACAAAAAGAGGGTTTCAAATCTGCTCTGTCTAAAGATAGGTTCAACTCTGTGAGTTGAATACACACAACACAAAGTAGTTACTGAGAATTCATCTGTCTAGCTTTATATGAAGAAATCCCTTTTCCAACGAAGGCCTCAAATAGGTCTAAATATCCCTTTGCACACTTAACAAACAGAGTGTTTCCAAACTGCTGTGTCTAAAAGATGTTTCAACTCTGTGAGTTGAATACTCACAACACAAAGAAGTTACTGGGAATTTATCTGTCTAGCAGTATACTGAGAAAACCCTTTTCCAACAAGGGACTCAAAGTGATCCAAATATCCTCTTCCAAACTTAACAAACAGAGTGTTTCCAAACTGATCTATGAAAAGAAAGGTGAAACTCAGTGAGTTGAATGGACACACCACAGAGTAGCTTCTGAGAATGATTCTGTCTAGTTTTTAAACGAAGATATCTCCTTTACTATAATTGGCCTCAAATCGCTTGAAATCCCCACTTGTAAAATACACAAAAAGAGTGTTTCAAATCTTCTCCGTCTAAAGAAAGGTTCAACTCTGTGAGTTGAATACACACAACACAAAGAAGTTACTGAGAATTCATCTGCCTAGCTTTATATGAAGAAATACTGTTTCCAACGAAGGCCTCAAACAGGTCTAAATATCCCTTTGCAGACTTAACAAAAAGAGTGTTTCCAAACTGCTCTATGAAAAGAAAGGTTAAAATCTGTGCGTTGAACACACACACCACAAAGTAGTTTCTGAGAAAGATTCTGTCTTGTTTTTATACAAGGATATTTCGATTTCTAAGATTGGCCCAAAATCGCTTGAAATCTCCACTTGCAAATTCCACATAAAGAGTGTTTCCAAACTGCTCTGTCTAAATGCATGTTCAACTCTGTGAGTTGAATACACACAACACAAAGAAGTTAATGATAATTCATCTGTCTAGCTCTATATGAAGAAATCCAGTTTCCAACGAAGGCCTCAAACAGGTCTAAATATGCCGTTGCAGACTTAACAAACAGAGTGTTTCCAAACTGCTCTATGAAAAGAAAGGTTAAACTCTGTGAGTTGAACACAGACATCACAAAGTAGTTTCTGAGAATGATTCTGTCTAGTTTTTATACAAAGATATTTCAAATACTGGCCCCAAATCGCTTGAAATCTCCACTTGCAAATTCCACAAAAAGAGTGTTTCCAAACTGCTCTGTCTAAAGAAAGGTTCAACTCTGTGAGTTGAATACACACAACACAAAGTAGTCACTGAGAATTTATCTGTCTAGCTTTGTATGAAGAAATCCCGTTTCCAACGAAGGCCTCAAATAGGTCTAAATATCCCTTGCAGGCTTAACAAACAGAGTTTTTCCAAACTGCTCTATGAAGAGAAAGGTTAAACTCTGTGAGTTGAACGCACACATCACGAAGTAGTTTCTGAGAATTATTCTGTGTAGTTTTTATACAAACATATTTCGATTTCTATGATTGGCCTGATATCGCTTGAAATCTCCACTTGCAAATTCCACAAAAAGAGTGTTTCCAAACTGCTCTGTCTAAAGAAAGGTTCTACTCTGTGAGTTGAATACACACAACACAAAGAAGTTACTGAGAATTCATCTGTCTAGCTTTATATGAAGAAACCCCTTTTCCAACGAAGGCCTCAAAGAGGTCTAAATAGCACTTTGCAGACTTCCCAAAAAGAGTGTTTCCAAACTGCTCTATGAAAAGAAAGGTTAAACTCTGTGAGTTGAACGCACACATCACAAAGTAGTTTCTGAGAATGATTCTGTCTAGTTTTTATACAAAGATATTTCGATTACAAAGTTTGGCCCCAAATCGCTTGCAATCTCCACTTGGAAATTCCACAAAAAGAGTGTTTCCAAACTGCTCTGTCTAAAGAAAGGTTCAACTCTGTGAGTTGAATACACACAACACAAAGAAGTTACTGAGAATTCATCTGTCTAGCTTTATATGAAGAAATCCCGTTTCAAATGAAGGCCCCAGACACGTCTCAATATCCCCTTGCAGACTTAACAAACAGAGTGTTTCCAAACTGGTCTATGAAAAGAAACGTTAAACTCTCTGAGTTGAACGCACACATCACAAAGTAGTTTCTGAGAATGATTCTGTCTAGTTTTTATACGAAGATATTTCGATTTCTAAGATTGGCCCAAATTCGCTTGAAATCTCCACTTGCAAATTCCACAAAAAGAGTGTTTCGAAACTGCTGTGTCTAAAAGATGTGTCAACTCTGTGAGTTGAAAACACACAACACAAAGAAGTTACTGGGAATTTATCTGTCTAGCAGTATACTGAGAAATCCCGTTTCCAACGAATGCATCAAAGTGATCCAAATATCCTCTTCCAAACTTAACAACAGAGTGTTTCCAAACTGCTCTATGAAAAGAAAGGTGAAATTCTGTGAGTTGAACACACACATCACAAAGTAGTTTCTGAGAATGACTCTGTCTAGTTTTTAAACGAAGATATTTCCTTTACTACAATTGGCCTCAAATCTCTTGAAGTCTCCACTTGTAAAATCCACAAAAAGAGTGTTTCAAATGTGCTCTGTCTAAATAAAGGTTCAACTCTGTGAGTTGAATACACACAGCACAAAGAAGTTACAGAGAATTCATCTGTCTAGCTTTATATGAACAAATCCGGTTTCCAACGAAGGCCTCAAAGAGGTCTGAATATCCCCTTGCAGACTTAACAAACAGAGTGTTTCCAAACTGCTCTATGAAAAGAAAGGTTAAACTCTGTGAGTTGAACGCACACATCACACAGTAGTTTCTGAGAATGATTCTGTCAAGTTTTTATACAAAGATATTTCGATTTCTAAGATTGGCCTCAAGTCGCTTGAAATCTCCACTTGCAAATTCCACAAAAAGAGTGTTTCCAAACTGCTGTGTCTAAAAGATGTTTCAACTCTCTGAGCTGAATACACACAACACAAAGAAGTTACTGGGAATTTATCTGTCTAGCACTATACTGAGACATCCCGTTTCCAACGAAGGCCTCAAAGTGATCCAAATATCCTCTTCCAAGCGTAACAAACAGAGTGTTTCCAAACTGCTCTCTGAAAAGAAAGGTGAAACTCTGTGAGTTGAATGCACACACCACAGAGTAGTTTCTGAGAATGATTCTGTCTAGTTTATAAACGAAGATATCTCCTTTAATACAATGGGCCTCAAATCGCGTGAAATCTCCACTTGTAAAATACACAAAAAGAGTGTTTCAAACCTGCTCTGTCTAAAGAAAGGTTCTATTCTGTGAGTTGAATACACACAACACAAAGAAGTTACTGAGAATTCATCTGTCTAGCTTTATATGAAGAAACCCCTTTTCCAACGAAGGCCTCAAAGAGGTCTAAATAGCACTTTGCAGACTTCCCAAAAAGAGTGTTTCCAAACTGCTCTATGAAAAGAAAGGTTAAACTCTGTGAGTTGAACGCACACATCACAAAGTAGTTTCTGAGAATGATTCTGTCTAGTTTTTATACAAAGATATTTCGATTACAAAGTTTGGCCCCAAATCGCTTGCAATCTCCACTTGGAAATTCCACAAAAAGAGTGTTTCCAAACTGCTCTGTCTAAAGAAAGGTTCAACTCTGTGAGTTGAATACACACAACACAAAGAAGTTACTGAGAATTCATCTGTCTAGCTTTATATGAAGAAATCCCGTTTCAAATGAAGGCCCCAGACACGTCTCAATATCCCCTTGCAGACTTAACAAACAGAGTGTTTCCAAACTGGTCTATGAAAAGAAACGTTAAACTCTCTGAGTTGAACGCACACATCACAAAGTAGTTTCTGAGAATGATTCTGTCTAGTTTTTATACGAAGATATTTCGATTTCTAAGATTGGCCCAAATTCGCTTGAAATCTCCACTTGCAAATTCCACAAAAAGAGTGTTTCGAAACTGCTGTGTCTAAAAGATGTGTCAACTCTGTGAGTTGAAAACACACAACACAAAGAAGTTACTGGGAATTTATCTGTCTAGCAGTATACTGAGAAATCCCGTTTCCAACGAATGCATCAAAGTGATCCAAATATCCTCTTCCAAACTTAACAACAGAGTGTTTCCAAACTGCTCTATGAAAAGAAAGGTGAAATTCTGTGAGTTGAACACACACATCACAAAGTAGTTTCTGAGAATGACTCTGTCTAGTTTTTAAACGAAGATATTTCCTTTACTACAATTGGCCTCAAATCTCTTGAAGTCTCCACTTGTAAAATCCACAAAAAGAGTGTTTCAAATGTGCTCTGTCTAAATAAAGGTTCAACTCTGTGAGTTGAATACACACAGCACAAAGAAGTTACAGAGAATTCATCTGTCTAGCTTTATATGAACAAATCCGGTTTCCAACGAAGGCCTCAAAGAGGTCTGAATATCCCCTTGCAGACTTAACAAACAGAGTGTTTCCAAACTGCTCTATGAAAAGAAAGGTTAAACTCTGTGAGTTGAACGCACACATCACACAGTAGTTTCTGAGAATGATTCTGTCAAGTTTTTATACAAAGATATTTCGATTTCTAAGATTGGCCTCAAGTCGCTTGAAATCTCCACTTGCAAATTCCACAAAAAGAGTGTTTCCAAACTGCTGTGTCTAAAAGATGTTTCAACTCTCTGAGCTGAATACACACAACACAAAGAAGTTACTGGGAATTTATCTGTCTAGCACTATACTGAGACATCCCGTTTCCAACGAAGGCCTCAAAGTGATCCAAATATCCTCTTCCAAGCTTAACAAACAGAGTGTTTCCAAACTGCTCTCTGAAAAGAAAGGTGAAACTCTGTGAGTTGAATGCACACACCACAGAGTAGTTTCTGAGAATGATTCTGTCTAGTTTTTAAACGAAGATATCTCCTTTAATACAATGGGCCTCAAATCGCGTGAAATCTCCACTTGTAAAATACACAAAAAGAGTGTTTCAAACCTGCTCTGTCTAAAGAAAGGTTCTACTCTGTGAGTTGAATACACACAGCACAAAGAAGTTACTGAGAATTCATCTGTCTAGCTTTATATGAAGAAACCCCTTTTCCAACGAAGGCCTCAAAGAGGTCTAAATAGCACTTTGCAGACTTCCCAAAAAGAGTGTTTCCAAACTGCTCTATGAAAAGAAAGGTTAAACTCTGTGAGTTGAACGCACACATCACAAAGTAGTTTCTGAGAATGATTCTGTCTAGTTTTTATACAAAGATATTTCGATTACAAAGTTTGGCCCCAAATCGCTTGCAATCTCCACTTGGAAATTCCACAAAAAGAGTGTTTCCAAACTGCTCTGTCTAAAGAAAGGTTCAACTCTGTGAGTTGAATACACACAACACAAAGAAGTTACTGAGAATTCATCTGTCTAGCTTTATATGAAGAAATCCCGTTTCAAATGAAGGCCCCAGACACGTCTCAATATCCCCTTGCAGACTTAACAAACAGAGTGTTTCCAAACTGGTCTATGAAAAGAAACGTTAAACTCTCTGAGTTGAACGCACACATCACAAAGTAGTTTCTGAGAATGATTCTGTCTAGTTTTTATACGAAGATATTTCGATTTCTAAGATTGGCCCAAATTCGCTTGAAATCTCCACTTGCAAATTCCACAAAAAGAGTGTTTCGAAACTGCTGTGTCTAAAAGATGTGTCAACTCTGTGAGTTGAAAACACACAACACAAAGAAGTTACTGGGAATTTATCTGTCTAGCAGTATACTGAGAAATCCCGTTTCCAACGAATGCATCAAAGTGATCCAAATATCCTCTTCCAAACTTAACAACAGAGTGTTTCCAAACTGCTCTATGAAAAGAAAGGTGAAATTCTGTGAGTTGAACACACACATCACAAAGTAGTTTCTGAGAATGACTCTGTCTAGTTTTTAAACGAAGATATTTCCTTTACTACAATTGGCCTCAAATCTCTTGAAGTCTCCACTTGTAAAATCCACAAAAAGAGTGTTTCAAATGTGCTCTGTCTAAATAAAGGTTCAACTCTGTGAGTTGAATACACACAGCACAAAGAAGTTACAGAGAATTCATCTGTCTAGCTTTATATGAACAAATCCGGTTTCCAACGAAGGCCTCAAAGAGGTCTGAATATCCCCTTGCAGACTTAACAAACAGAGTGTTTCCAAACTGCTCTATGAAAAGAAAGGTTAAACTCTGTGAGTTGAACGCACACATCACACAGTAGTTTCTGAGAATGATTCTGTCAAGTTTTTATACAAAGATATTTCGATTTCTAAGATTGGCCTCAAGTCGCTTGAAATCTCCACTTGCAAATTCCACAAAAAGAGTGTTTCCAAACTGCTGTGTCTAAAAGATGTTTCAACTCTCTGAGCTGAATACACACAACACAAAGAAGTTACTGGGAATTTATCTGTCTAGCACTATACTGAGACATCCCGTTTCCAACGAAGGCCTCAAAGTGATCCAAATATCCTCTTCCAAGCGTAACAAACAGAGTGTTTCCAAACTGCTCTCTGAAAAGAAAGGTGAAACTCTGTGAGTTGAATGCACACACCACAGAGTAGTTTCTGAGAATGATTCTGTCTAGTTTTTAAACGAAGATATCTCCTTTAATACAATGGGCCTCAAATCGCGTGAAATCTCCACTTGTAAAATACACAAAAAGAGTGTTTCAAACCTGCTCTGTCTAAAGAAAGGTTCTATTCTGTGAGTTGAATACACACAACACAAAGAAGTTACTGAGAATTCATCTGTCTAGCTTTATATGAAGAAACCCCTTTTCCAACGAAGGCCTCAAAGAGGTCTAAATAGCACTTTGCAGACTTCCCAAAAAGAGTGTTTCCAAACTGCTCTATGAAAAGAAAGGTTAAACTCTGTGAGTTGAACGCACACATCACAAAGTAGTTTCTGAGAATGATTCTGTCTAGTTTTTATACAAAGATATTTCGATTACAAAGTTTGGCCCCAAATCGCTTGCAATCTCCACTTGGAAATTCCACAAAAAGAGTGTTTCCAAACTGCTCTGTCTAAAGAAAGGTTCAACTCTGTGAGTTGAATACACACAACACAAAGAAGTTACTGAGAATTCATCTGTCTAGCTTTATATGAAGAAATCCCGTTTCAAATGAAGGCCCCAGACACGTCTCAATATCCCCTTGCAGACTTAACAAACAGAGTGTTTCCAAACTGGTCTATGAAAAGAAACGTTAAACTCTCTGAGTTGAACGCACACATCACAAAGTAGTTTCTGAGAATGATTCTGTCTAGTTTTTATACGAAGATATTTCGATTTCTAAGATTGGCCCAAATTCGCTTGAAATCTCCACTTGCAAATTCCACAAAAAGAGTGTTTCGAAACTGCTGTGTCTAAAAGATGTGTCAACTCTGTGAGTTGAAAACACACAACACAAAGAAGTTACTGGGAATTTATCTGTCTAGCAGTATACTGAGAAATCCCGTTTCCAACGAATGCATCAAAGTGATCCAAATATCCTCTTCCAAACTTAACAACAGAGATTTTCCAAACTGCTCTATGAAAAGAAAGGTGAAATTCTGTGAGTTGAACACACACATCACAAAGTAGTTTCTGAGAATGACTCTGTCTAGTTTTTAAACGAAGATATTTCCTTTACTACAATTGGCCTCAAATCTCTTGAAGTCTCCACTTGTAAAATCCACAAAAAGAGTGTTTCAAATGTGCTCTGTCTAAATAAAGGTTCAACTCTGTGAGTTGAATACACACAGCACAAAGAAGTTACAGAGAATTCATCTGTCTAGCTTTATATGAACAAATCCGGTTTCCAACGAAGGCCTCAAAGAGGTCTGAATATCCCCTTGCAGACTTAACAAACAGAGTGTTTCCAAACTGCTCTATGAAAAGAAAGGTTAAACTCTGTGAGTTGAACGCACACATCACACAGTAGTTTCTGAGAATGATTCTGTCAAGTTTTTATACAAAGATATTTCGATTTCTAAGATTGGCCTCAAGTCGCTTGAAATCTCCACTTGCAAATTCCACAAAAAGAGTGTTTCCAAACTGCTGTGTCTAAAAGATGTTTCAACTCTCTGAGCTGAATACACACAACACAAAGAAGTTACTGGGAATTTATCTGTCTAGCACTATACTGAGACATCCCGTTTCCAACGAAGGCCTCAAAGTGATCCAAATATCCTCTTCCAAGCTTAACAAACAGAGTGTTTCCAAACTGCTCTCTGAAAAGAAAGGTGAAACTCTGTGAGTGGAATGCACACACCACAGAGTAGTTTCTGAGAATGATTCTGTCTAGTTTTTAAACGAAGATATCTCCTTTAATACAATGGGCCTCAAATCGCGTGAAATCTCCACTTGTAAAATACACAAAAAGAGTGTTTCAAACCTGCTCTGTCTAAAGAAAGGTTCTATTCTGTGAGTTGAATACACACAACACAAAGAAGTTACTGAGAATTCATCTGTCTAGCTTTATATGAAGAAACCCCTTTTCCAACGAAGGCCTCAAAGAGGTCTAAATAGCACTTTGCAGACTTCCCAAAAAGAGTGTTTCCAAACTGCTCTATGAAAAGAAAGGTTAAACTCTGTGAGTTGAACGCACACATCACAAAGTAGTTTCTGAGAATGATTCTGTCTAGTTTTTATACAAAGATATTTCGATTACAAAGTTTGGCCCCAAATCGCTTGCAATCTCCACTTGGAAATTCCACAAAAAGAGTGTTTCCAAACTGCTCTGTCTAAAGAAAGGTTCAACTCTGTGAGTTGAATACACACAACACAAAGAAGTTACTGAGAATTCATCTGTCTAGCTTTATATGAAGAAATCCCGTTTCAAATGAAGGCCCCAGACACGTCTCAATATCCCCTTGCAGACTTAACAAACAGAGTGTTTCCAAACTGGTCTATGAAAAGAAACGTTAAACTCTCTGAGTTGAACGCACACATCACAAAGTAGTTTCTGAGAATGATTCTGTCTAGTTTTTATACGAAGATATTTCGATTTCTAAGATTGGCCCAAATTCGCTTGAAATCTCCACTTGCAAATTCCACAAAAAGAGTGTTTCGAAACTGCTGTGTCTAAAAGATGTGTCAACTCTGTGAGTTGAAAACACACAACACAAAGAAGTTACTGGGAATTTATCTGTCTAGCAGTATACTGAGAAATCCCGTTTCCAACGAATGCATCAAAGTGATCCAAATATCCTCTTCCAAACTTAACAACAGAGTGTTTCCAAACTGCTCTATGAAAAGAAAGGTGAAATTCTGTGAGTTGAACACACACATCACAAAGTAGTTTCTGAGAATGACTCTGTCTAGTTTTTAAACGAAGATATTTCCTTTACTACAATTGGCCTCAAATCTCTTGAAGTCTCCACTTGTAAAATCCACAAAAAGAGTGTTTCAAATGTGCTCTGTCTAAATAAAGGTTCAACTCTGTGAGTTGAATACACACAGCACAAAGAAGTTACAGAGAATTCATCTGTCTAGCTTTATATGAACAAATCCGGTTTCCAACGAAGGCCTCAAAGAGGTCTGAATATCCCCTTGCAGACTTAACAAACAGAGTGTTTCCAAACTGCTCTATGAAAAGAAAGGTTAAACTCTGTGAGTTGAACGCACACATCACACAGTAGTTTCTGAGAATGATTCTGTCAAGTTTTTATACAAAGATATTTCGATTTCTAAGATTGGCCTCAAGTCGCTTGAAATCTCCACTTGCAAATTCCACAAAAAGAGTGTTTCCAAACTGCTGTGTCTAAAAGATGTTTCAACTCTCTGAGCTGAATACACACAACACAAAGAAGTTACTGGGAATTTATCTGTCTAGCACTATACTGAGACATCCCGTTTCCAACGAAGGCCTCAAAGTGATCCAAATATCCTCTTCCAAGCGTAACAAACAGAGTGTTTCCAAACTGCTCTCTGAAAAGAAAGGTGAAACTCTGTGAGTTGAATGCACACACCACAGAGTAGTTTCTGAGAATGATTCTGTCTAGTTTTTAAACGAAGATATCTCCTTTAATACAATGGGCCTCAAATCGCGTGAAATCTCCACTTGTAAAATACACAAAAAGAGTGTTTCAAACCTGCTCTGTCTAAAGAAAGGTTCTATTCTGTGAGTTGAATACACACAACACAAAGAAGTTACTGAGAATTCATCTGTCTAGCTTTATATGAAGAAACCCCTTTTCCAACGAAGGCCTCAAAGAGGTCTAAATAGCACTTTGCAGACTTCCCAAAAAGAGTGTTTCCAAACTGCTCTATGAAAAGAAAGGTTAAACTCTGTGAGTTGAACGCACACATCACAAAGTAGTTTCTGAGAATGATTCTGTCTAGTTTTTATACAAAGATATTTCGATTACAAAGTTTGGCCCCAAATCGCTTGCAATCTCCACTTGGAAATTCCACAAAAAGAGTGTTTCCAAACTGCTCTGTCTAAAGAAAGGTTCAACTCTGTGAGTTGAATACACACAACACAAAGAAGTTACTGAGAATTCATCTGTCTAGCTTTATATGAAGAAATCCCGTTTCAAATGAAGGCCCCAGACACGTCTCAATATCCCCTTGCAGACTTAACAAACAGAGTGTTTCCAAACTGGTCTATGAAAAGAAACGTTAAACTCTCTGAGTTGAACGCACACATCACAAAGTAGTTTCTGAGAATGATTCTGTCTAGTTTTTATACGAAGATATTTCGATTTCTAAGATTGGCCCAAATTCGCTTGAAATCTCCACTTGCAAATTCCACAAAAAGAGTGTTTCGAAACTGCTGTGTCTAAAAGATGTGTCAACTCTGTGAGTTGAAAACACACAACACAAAGAAGTTACTGGGAATTTATCTGTCTAGCAGTATACTGAGAAATCCCGTTTCCAACGAATGCATCAAAGTGATCCAAATATCCTCTTCCAAACTTAACAACAGAGTGTTTCCAAACTGCTCTATGAAAAGAAAGGTGAAATTCTGTGAGTTGAACACACACATCACAAAGTAGTTTCTGAGAATGACTCTGTCTAGTTTTTAAACGAAGATATTTCCTTTACTACAATTGGCCTCAAATCTCTTGAAGTCTCCACTTGTAAAATCCACAAAAAGAGTGTTTCAAATGTGCTCTGTCTAAATAAAGGTTCAACTCTGTGAGTTGAATACACACAGCACAAAGAAGTTACAGAGAATTCATCTGTCTAGCTTTATATGAACAAATCCGGTTTCCAACGAAGGCCTCAAAGAGGTCTGAATATCCCCTTGCAGACTTAACAAACAGAGTGTTTCCAAACTGCTCTATGAAAAGAAAGGTTAAACTCTGTGAGTTGAACGCACACATCACACAGTAGTTTCTGAGAATGATTCTGTCAAGTTTTTATACAAAGATATTTCGATTTCTAAGATTGGCCTCAAGTCGCTTGAAATCTCCACTTGCAAATTCCACAAAAAGAGTGTTTCCAAACTGCTGTGTCTAAAAGATATTTCAACTCTGTGAGCTGAATACACACAACACAAAGAAGTTACTGGGAATTTATCTGTCTAGCACTATACTGAGACATCCCGTTTCCAACGAAGGCCTCAAAGTGATCCAAATATCCTCTTCCAAGCGTAACAAACAGAGTGTTTCCAAACTGCTCTCTGAAAAGAAAGGTGAAACTCTGTGAGTTGAATGCACACACCACAGAGTAGTTTCTGAGAATGATTCTGTCTAGTTTTTAAACGAAGATATCTCCTTTAATACAATGGGCCTCAAATCGCGTGAAATCTCCACTTGTAAAATACACAAAAAGAGTGTTTCAAACCTGCTCTGTCTAAAGAAAGGTTCTATTCTGTGAGTTGAATACACACAACACAAAGAAGTTACTGAGAATTCATCTGTCTAGCTTTATATGAAGAAACCCCTTTTCCAACGAAGGCCTCAAAGAGGTCTAAATAGCACTTTGCAGACTTCCCAAAAAGAGTGTTTCCAAACTGCTCTATGAAAAGAAAGGTTAAACTCTGTGAGTTGAACGCACACATCACAAAGTAGTTTCTGAGAATGATTCTGTCTAGTTTTTATACAAAGATATTTCGATTACAAAGTTTGGCCCCAAATCGCTTGCAATCTCCACTTGGAAATTCCACAAAAAGAGTGTTTCCAAACTGCTCTGTCTAAAGAAAGGTTCAACTCTGTGAGTTGAATACACACAACACAAAGAAGTTACTGAGAATTCATCTGTCTAGCTTTATATGAAGAAATCCCGTTTCAAATGAAGGCCCCAGACACGTCTCAATATCCCCTTGCAGACTTAACAAACAGAGTGTTTCCAAACTGGTCTATGAAAAGAAACGTTAAACTCTCTGAGTTGAACGCACACATCACAAAGTAGTTTCTGAGAATGATTCTGTCTAGTTTTTATACGAAGATATTTCGATTTCTAAGATTGGCCCAAATTCGCTTGAAATCTCCACTTGCAAATTCCACAAAAAGAGTGTTTCGAAACTGCTGTGTCTAAAAGATGTGTCAACTCTGTGAGTTGAAAACACACAACACAAAGAAGTTACTGGGAATTTATCTGTCTAGCAGTATACTGAGAAATCCCGTTTCCAACGAATGCATCAAAGTGATCCAAATATCCTCTTCCAAACTTAACAACAGAGTGTTTCCAAACTGCTCTATGAAAAGAAAGGTGAAATTCTGTGAGTTGAACACACACATCACAAAGTAGTTTCTGAGAATGACTCTGTCTAGTTTTTAAACGAAGATATTTCCTTTACTACAATTGGCCTCAAATCTCTTGAAGTCTCCACTTGTAAAATCCACAAAAAGAGTGTTTCAAATGTGCTCTGTCTAAATAAAGGTTCAACTCTGTGAGTTGAATACACACAGCACAAAGAAGTTACAGAGAATTCATCTGTCTAGCTTTATATGAACAAATCCGGTTTCCAACGAAGGCCTCAAAGAGGTCTGAATATCCCCTTGCAGACTTAACAAACAGAGTGTTTCCAAACTGCTCTATGAAAAGAAAGGTTAAACTCTGTGAGTTGAACGCACACATCACACAGTAGTTTCTGAGAATGATTCTGTCAAGTTTTTATACAAAGATATTTCGATTTCTAAGATTGGCCTCAAGTCGCTTGAAATCTCCACTTGCAAATTCCACAAAAAGAGTGTTTCCAAACTGCTGTGTCTAAAAGATATTTCAACTCTGTGAGCTGAATACACACAACACAAAGAAGTTACTGGGAATTTATCTGTCTAGCACTATACTGAGACATCCCGTTTCCAACGAAGGCCTCAAAGTGATCCAAATATCCTCTTCCAAGCGTAACAAACAGAGTGTTTCCAAACTGCTCTCTGAAAAGAAAGGTGAAACTCTGTGAGTTGAATGCACACACCACAGAGTAGTTTCTGAGAATGATTCTGTCTAGTTTTTAAACGAAGATATCTCCTTTAATACAATGGGCCTCAAATCGCGTGAAATCTCCACTTGTAAAATACACAAAAAGAGTGTTTCAAACCTGCTCTGTCTAAAGAAAGGTTCTATTCTGTGAGTTGAATACACACAACACAAAGAAGTTACTGAGAATTCATCTGTCTAGCTTTATATGAAGAAACCCCTTTTCCAACGAAGGCCTCAAAGAGGTCTAAATAGCACTTTGCAGACTTCCCAAAAAGAGTGTTTCCAAACTGCTCTATGAAAAGAAAGGTTAAACTCTGTGAGTTGAACGCACACATCACAAAGTAGTTTCTGAGAATGATTCTGTCTAGTTTTTATACAAAGATATTTCGATTACAAAGTTTGGCCCCAAATCGCTTGCAATCTCCACTTGGAAATTCCACAAAAAGAGTGTTTCCAAACTGCTCTGTCTAAAGAAAGGTTCAACTCTGTGAGTTGAATACACACAACACAAAGAAGTTACTGAGAATTCATCTGTCTAGCTTTATATGAAGAAATCCCGTTTCAAATGAAGGCCCCAGACACGTCTCAATATCCCCTTGCAGACTTAACAAACAGAGTGTTTCCAAACTGGTCTATGAAAAGAAACGTTAAACTCTCTGAGTTGAACGCACACATCACAAAGTAGTTTCTGAGAATGATTCTGTCTAGTTTTTATACGAAGATATTTCGATTTCTAAGATTGGCCCAAATTCGCTTGAAATCTCCACTTGCAAATTCCACAAAAAGAGTGTTTCGAAACTGCTGTGTCTAAAAGATGTGTCAACTCTGTGAGTTGAAAACACACAACACAAAGAAGTTACTGGGAATTTATCTGTCTAGCAGTATACTGAGAAATCCCGTTTCCAACGAATGCATCAAAGTGATCCAAATATCCTCTTCCAAACTTAACAACAGAGTGTCTCCAAACTGCTCTATGAAAAGAAAGGTGAAATTCTGTGAGTTGAACACACACATCACAAAGTAGTTTCTGAGAATGACTCTGTCTAGTTTTTAAACGAAGATATTTCCTTTACTACAATTGGCCTCAAATCTCTTGAAGTCTCCACTTGTAAAATCCACAAAAAGAGTGTTTCAAATGTGCTCTGTCTAAATAAAGGTTCAACTCTGTGAGTTGAATACACACAGCACAAAGAAGTTACAGAGAATTCATCTGTCTAGCTTTATATGAACAAATCCGGTTTCCAACGAAGGCCTCAAAGAGGTCTGAATATCCCCTTGCAGACTTAACAAACAGAGTGTTTCCAAACTGCTCTATGAAAAGAAAGGTTAAACTCTGTGAGTTGAACGCACACATCACACAGTAGTTTCTGAGAATGATTCTGTCAAGTTTTTATACAAAGATATTTCGATTTCTAAGATTGGCCTCAAGTCGCTTGAAATCTCCACTTGCAAATTCCACAAAAAGAGTGTTTCCAAACTGCTGTGTCTAAAAGATGTTTCAACTCTGTGAGCTGAATACACACAACACAAAGAAGTTACTGGGAATTTATCTGTCTAGCACTATACTGAGAAATCCCGTTTCCAACGAAGGCCTCAAAGTGATCCAAATATCCTCTTCCAAGCGTAACAAACAGAGTGTTTCCAAACTGCTCTCTGAAAAGAAAGGTGAAACTCTGTGAGTTGAATGCACACACCACAGTGTAGTTTCTGAGAATGATTCTGTCTAGTTTTTAAACGAAGATATCTCCTTTAATACAATGGGCCTCAAATCGCGTGAAATCTCCACTTGTAAAATACACAAAAAGAGTGTTTCAAACCTGCTCTGTCTAAAGAAAGGTTCTACTCTGTGAGTTGAATACACACAGCACAAAGAAGTTACTGAGAATTCATCTGTCTAGCTTTATATGAAGAAACCCCTTTTCCAACGAAGGCCTCAAAGAGGTCTAAATAGCACTTTGCAGACTTCCCAAAAAGAGTGTTTCCAAACTGCTCTATGAAAAGAAAGGTTAAACTCTGTGAGTTGAACGCACACATCACAAAGTAGTTTCTGAGAATGATTCTGTCTAGTTTTTATACAAAGATATTTCGATTACAAAGTTTGGCCCCAAATCGCTTGCAATCTCCACTTGGAAATTCCACAAAAAGAGTGTTTCCAAACTGCTCTGTCTAAAGGAAGGTTCAACTCTGTGAGTTGAATACACACAACACAAAGAAGTTACTGAGAATTCATCTGTCTAGCTTTATATGAAGAAATCCCGTTTCAAATGAAGGCCCCAGACACGTCTCAATATCCCCTTGCAGACTTAACAAACAGAGTGTTTCCAAACTGGTCTATGAAAAGAAACGTTAAACTCTCTGAGTTGAACGCACACATCACAAAGTAGTTTCTGAGAATGATTCTGTCTAGTTTTTATACGAAGATATTTCGATTTCTAAGATTGGCCCAAATTCGCTTGAAATCTCCACTTGCAAATTCCACAAAAAGAGTGTTTCGAAACTGCTGTGTCTAAAAGATGTGTCAACTCTGTGAGTTGAAAACACACAACACAAAGAAGTTACTGGGAATTTATCTGTCTAGCAGTATACTGAGAAATCCCGTTTCCAACGAATGCATCAAAGTGATCCAAATATCCTCTTCCAAACTTAACAACAGAGTGTTTCCAAACTGCTCTATGAAAAGAAAGGTGAAATTCTGTGAGATGAACACACACATCACAAAGTAGTTTCTGAGAATGACTCTGTCTAGTTTTTAAACGAAGATATTTCCTTTACTACAATTGGCCTCAAATCTCTTGAAGTCTCCACTTGTAAAATCCACAAAAAGAGTGTTTCAAATGTGCTCTGTCTAAATAAAGGTTCAACTCTGTGAGTTGAATACACACAGCACAAAGAAGTTACAGAGAATTCATCTGTCTAGCTTTATATGAACAAATCCGGTTTCCAACGAAGGCCTCAAAGAGGTCTGAATATCCCCTTGCAGACTTAACAAACAGAGTGTTTCCAAACTGCTCTATGAAAAGAAAGGTTAAACTCTGTGAGTTGAACGCACACATCACACAGTAGTTTCTGAGAATGATTCTGTCAAGTTTTTATACAAAGATATTTCGATTTCTAAGATTGGCCTCAAGTCGCTTGAAATCTCCACTTGCAAATTCCACAAAAAGAGTGTTTCCAAACTGCTGTGTCTAAAAGATGTTTCAACTCTGTGAGCTGAATACACACAACACAAAGAAGTTACTGGGAATTTATCTGTCTAGCACTATACTGAGACATCCCGTTTCCAACGAAGGCCTCAAAGTGATCCAAATATCCTCTTCCAAGCTTAACAAACAGAGTGTTTCCAAACTGCTCTCTGAAAAGAAAGGTGAAACTCTGTGAGTTGAATGCACACACCACAGAGTAGTTTCTGAGAATGATTCTGTCTAGTTTTTAAACGAAGATATCTCCTTTAATACAATGGGCCTCAAATCGCGTGAAATCTCCACTTGTAAAATACACAAAAAGAGTGTTTCAAACCTGCTCTGTCTAAAGAAAGGTTCTACTCTGTGAGTTGAATACACACAACACAAAGAAGTTACTGAGAATTCATCTGTCTAGCTTTATATGAAGAAACCCCTTTTCCAACGAAGGCCTCAAAGAGGTCTAAATAGCACTTTGCAGACTTCCCAAAAAGAGTGTTTCCAAACTGCTCTATGAAAAGAAAGGTTAAACTCTGTGAGTTGAACGCACACATCACAAAGTAGTTTCTGAGAATGATTCTGTCTAGTTTTTATACAAAGATATTTCGATTACAAAGTTTGGCCCCAAATCGCTTGCAATCTCCACTTGGAAATTCCACAAAAAGAGTGTTTCCAAACTGCTCTGTCTAAAGAAAGGTTCAACTCTGTGAGTTGAATACACACAACACAAAGAAGTTACTGAGAATTCATCTGTCTAGCTTTATATGAAGAAATCCCGTTTCAAATGAAGGCCCCAGACACGTCTCAATATCCCCTTGCAGACTTAACAAACAGAGTGTTTCCAAACTGGTCTATGAAAAGAAACGTTAAACTCTCTGAGTTGAACGCACACATCACAAAGTAGTTTCTGAGAATGATTCTGTCTAGTTTTTATACGAAGATATTTCGATTTCTAAGATTGGCCCAAATTCGCTTGAAATCTCCACTTGCAAATTCCACAAAAAGAGTGTTTCGAAACTGCTGTGTCTAAAAGATGTGTCAACTCTGTGAGTTGAAAACACACAACACAAAGAAGTTACTGGGAATTTATCTGTCTAGCAGTATACTGAGAAATCCCGTTTCCAACGAATGCATCAAAGTGATCCAAATATCCTCTTCCAAACTTAACAACAGAGTGTTTCCAAACTGCTCTATGAAAAGAAAGGTGAAATTCTGTGAGTTGAACACACACATCACAAAGTAGTTTCTGAGAATGACTCTGTCTAGTTTTTAAACGAAGATATTTCCTTTACTACAATTGGCCTCAAATCTCTTGAAGTCTCCACTTGTAAAATCCACAAAAAGAGTGTTTCAAATGTGCTCTGTCTAAATAAAGGTTCAACTCTGTGAGTTGAATACACACAGCACAAAGAAGTTACAGAGAATTCATCTGTCTAGCTTTATATGAACAAATCCGGTTTCCAACGAAGGCCTCAAAGAGGTCTGAATATCCCCTTGCAGACTTAACAAACAGAGTGTTTCCAAACTGCTCTATGAAAAGAAAGGTTAAACTCTGTGAGTTGAACGCACACATCACACAGTAGTTTCTGAGAATGATTCTGTCAAGTTTTTATACAAAGATATTTCGATTTCTAAGATTGGCCTCAAGTCGCTTGAAATCTCCACTTGCAAATTCCACAAAAAGAGTGTTTCCAAACTGCTGTGTCTAAAAGATGTTTCAACTCTCTGAGCTGAATACACACAACACAAAGAAGTTACTGGGAATTTATCTGTCTAGCACTATACTGAGACATCCCGTTTCCAACGAAGGCCTCAAAGTGATCCAAATATCCTCTTCCAAGCTTAACAAACAGAGTGTTTCCAAACTGCTCTCTGAAAAGAAAGGTGAAACTCTGTGAGTTGAATGCACACACCACAGAGTAGTTTCTGAGAATGATTCTGTCTAGTTTTTAAACGAAGATATCTCCTTTAATACAATGGGCCTCAAATCGCGTGAAATCTCCACTTGTAAAATACACAAAAAGAGTGTTTCAAACCTGCTCTGTCTAAAGAAAGGTTCTATTCTGTGAGTTGAATACACACAACACAAAGAAGTTACTGAGAATTCATCTGTCTAGCTTTATATGAAGAAACCCCTTTTCCAACGAAGGCCTCAAAGAGGTCTAAATAGCACTTTGCAGACTTCCCAAAAAGAGTGTTTCCAAACTGCTCTATGAAAAGAAAGGTTAAACTCTGTGAGTTGAACGCACACATCACAAAGTAGTTTCTGAGAATGATTCTGTCTAGTTTTTATACAAAGATATTTCGATTACAAAGTTTGGCCCCAAATCGCTTGCAATCTCCACTTGGAAATTCCACAAAAAGAGTGTTTCCAAACTGCTCTGTCTAAAGAAAGGTTCAACTCTGTGAGTTGAATACACACAACACAAAGAAGTTACTGAGAATTCATCTGTCTAGCTTTATATGAAGAAATCCCGTTTCAAATGAAGGCCCCAGACACGTCTCAATATCCCCTTGCAGACTTAACAAACAGAGTGTTTCCAAACTGGTCTATGAAAAGAAACGTTAAACTCTCTGAGTTGAACGCACACATCACAAAGTAGTTTCTGAGAATGATTCTGTCTAGTTTTTATACGAAGATATTTCGATTTCTAAGATTGGCCCAAATTCGCTTGAAATCTCCACTTGCAAATTCCACAAAAAGAGTGTTTCGAAACTGCTGTGTCTAAAAGATGTGTCAACTCTGTGAGTTGAAAACACACAACACAAAGAAGTTACTGGGAATTTATCTGTCTAGCAGTATACTGAGAAATCCCGTTTCCAACGAATGCATCAAAGTGATCCAAATATCCTCTTCCAAACTTAACAACAGAGTGTCTCCAAACTGCTCTATGAAAAGAAAGGTGAAATTCTGTGAGTTGAACACACACATCACAAAGTAGTTTCTGAGAATGACTCTGTCTAGTTTTTAAACGAAGATATTTCCTTTACTACAATTGGCCTCAAATCTCTTGAAGTCTCCACTTGTAAAATCCACAAAAAGAGTGTTTCAAATGTGCTCTGTCTAAATAAAGGTTCAACTCTGTGAGTTGAATACACACAGCACAAAGAAGTTACAGAGAATTCATCTGTCTAGCTTTATATGAACAAATCCGGTTTCCAACGAAGGCCTCAAAGAGGTCTGAATATCCCCTTGCAGACTTAACAAACAGAGTGTTTCCAAACTGCTCTATGAAAAGAAAGGTTAAACTCTGTGAGTTGAACGCACACATCACACAGTAGTTTCTGAGAATGATTCTGTCAAGTTTTTATACAAAGATATTTCGATTTCTAAGATTGGCCTCAAGTCGCTTGAAATCTCCACTTGCAAATTCCACAAAAAGAGTGTTTCCAAACTGCTGTGTCTAAAAGATGTTTCAACTCTCTGAGCTGAATACACACAACACAAAGAAGTTACTGGGAATTTATCTGTCTAGCACTATACTGAGACATCCCGTTTCCAACGAAGGCCTCAAAGTGATCCAAATATCCTCTTCCAAGCTTAACAAACAGAGTGTTTCCAAACTGCTCTCTGAAAAGAAAGGTGAAACTCTGTGAGTTGAATGCACACACCACAGAGTAGTTTCTGAGAATGATTCTGTCTAGTTTTTAAACGAAGATATCTCCTTTAATACAATGGGCCTCAAATCGCGTGAAATCTCCACTTGTAAAATACACAAAAAGAGTGTTTCAAACCTGCTCTGTCTAAAGAAAGGTTCTATTCTGTGAGTTGAATACACACAACACAAAGAAGTTACTGAGAATTCATCTGTCTAGCTTTATATGAAGAAACCCCTTTTCCAACGAAGGCCTCAAAGAGGTCTAAATAGCACTTTGCAGACTTCCCAAAAAGAGTGTTTCCAAACTGCTCTATGAAAAGAAAGGTTAAACTCTGTGAGTTGAACGCACACATCACAAAGTAGTTTCTGAGAATGATTCTGTCTAGTTTTTATACAAAGATATTTCGATTACAAAGTTTGGCCCCAAATCGCTTGCAATCTCCACTTGGAAATTCCACAAAAAGAGTGTTTCCAAACTGCTCTGTCTAAAGAAAGGTTCAACTCTGTGAGTTGAATACACACAACACAAAGAAGTTACTGAGAATTCATCTGTCTAGCTTTATATGAAGAAATCCCGTTTCAAATGAAGGCCCCAGACACGTCTCAATATCCCCTTGCAGACTTAACAAACAGAGTGTTTCCAAACTGGTCTATGAAAAGAAACGTTAAACTCTCTGAGTTGAACGCACACATCACAAAGTAGTTTCTGAGAATGATTCTGTCTAGTTTTTATACGAAGATATTTCGATTTCTAAGATTGGCCCAAATTCGCTTGAAATCTCCACTTGCAAATTCCACAAAAAGAGTGTTTCGAAACTGCTGTGTCTAAAAGATGTGTCAACTCTGTGAGTTGAAAACACACAACACAAAGAAGTTACTGGGAATTTATCTGTCTAGCAGTATACTGAGAAATCCCGTTTCCAACGAATGCATCAAAGTGATCCAAATATCCTCTTCCAAACTTAACAACAGAGTGTCTCCAAACTGCTCTATGAAAAGAAAGGTGAAATTCTGTGAGTTGAACACACACATCACAAAGTAGTTTCTGAGAATGACTCTGTCTAGTTTTTAAACGAAGATATTTCCTTTACTACAATTGGCCTCAAATCTCTTGAAGTCTCCACTTGTAAAATCCACAAAAAGAGTGTTTCAAATGTGCTCTGTCTAAATAAAGGTTCAACTCTGTGAGTTGAATACACACAGCACAAAGAAGTTACAGAGAATTCATCTGTCTAGCTTTATATGAACAAATCCGGTTTCCAACGAAGGCCTCAAAGAGGTCTGAATATCCCCTTGCAGACTTAACAAACAGAGTGTTTCCAAACTGCTCTATGAAAAGAAAGGTTAAACTCTGTGAGTTGAACGCACACATCACACAGTAGTTTCTGAGAATGATTCTGTCAAGTTTTTATACAAAGATATTTCGATTTCTAAGATTGGCCTCAAGTCGCTTGAAATCTCCACTTGCAAATTCCACAAAAAGAGTGTTTCCAAACTGCTGTGTCTAAAAGATGTTTCAACTCTGTGAGCTGAATACACACAACACAAAGAAGTTACTGGGAATTTATCTGTCTAGCACTATACTGAGAAATCCCGTTTCCAACGAAGGCCTCAAAGTGATCCAAATATCCTCTTCCAAGCGTAACAAACAGAGTGTTTCCAAACTGCTCTCTGAAAAGAAAGGTGAAACTCTGTGAGTTGAATGCACACACCACAGTGTAGTTTCTGAGAATGATTCTGTCTAGTTTTTAAACGAAGATATCTCCTTTAATACAATGGGCCTCAAATCGCGTGAAATCTCCACTTGTAAAATACACAAAAAGAGTGTTTCAAACCTGCTCTGTCTAAAGAAAGGTTCTACTCTGTGAGTTGAATACACACAGCACAAAGAAGTTACTGAGAATTCATCTGTCTAGCTTTATATGAAGAAACCCCTTTTCCAACGAAGGCCTCAAAGAGGTCTAAATAGCACTTTGCAGACTTCCCAAAAAGAGTGTTTCCAAACTGCTCTATGAAAAGAAAGGTTAAACTCTGTGAGTTGAACGCACACATCACAAAGTAGTTTCTGAGAATGATTCTGTCTAGTTTTTATACAAAGATATTTCGATTACAAAGTTTGGCCCCAAATCGCTTGCAATCTCCACTTGGAAATTCCACAAAAAGAGTGTTTCCAAACTGCTCTGTCTAAAGGAAGGTTCAACTCTGTGAGTTGAATACACACAACACAAAGAAGTTACTGAGAATTCATCTGTCTAGCTTTATATGAAGAAATCCCGTTTCAAATGAAGGCCCCAGACACGTCTCAATATCCCCTTGCAGACTTAACAAACAGAGTGTTTCCAAACTGGTCTATGAAAAGAAACGTTAAACTCTCTGAGTTGAACGCACACATCACAAAGTAGTTTCTGAGAATGATTCTGTCTAGTTTTTATACGAAGATATTTCGATTTCTAAGATTGGCCCAAATTCGCTTGAAATCTCCACTTGCAAATTCCACAAAAAGAGTGTTTCGAAACTGCTGTGTCTAAAAGATGTGTCAACTCTGTGAGTTGAAAACACACAACACAAAGAAGTTACTGGGAATTTATCTGTCTAGCAGTATACTGAGAAATCCCGTTTCCAACGAATGCATCAAAGTGATCCAAATATCCTCTTCCAAACTTAACAACAGAGTGTTTCCAAACTGCTCTATGAAAAGAAAGGTGAAATTCTGTGAGATGAACACACACATCACAAAGTAGTTTCTGAGAATGACTCTGTCTAGTTTTTAAACGAAGATATTTCCTTTACTACAATTGGCCTCAAATCTCTTGAAGTCTCCACTTGTAAAATCCACAAAAAGAGTGTTTCAAATGTGCTCTGTCTAAATAAAGGTTCAACTCTGTGAGTTGAATACACACAGCACAAAGAAGTTACAGAGAATTCATCTGTCTAGCTTTATATGAACAAATCCGGTTTCCAACGAAGGCCTCAAAGAGGTCTGAATATCCCCTTGCAGACTTAACAAACAGAGTGTTTCCAAACTGCTCTATGAAAAGAAAGGTTAAACTCTGTGAGTTGAACGCACACATCACACAGTAGTTTCTGAGAATGATTCTGTCAAGTTTTTATACAAAGATATTTCGATTTCTAAGATTGGCCTCAAGTCGCTTGAAATCTCCACTTGCAAATTCCACAAAAAGAGTGTTTCCAAACTGCTGTGTCTAAAAGATGTTTCAACTCTGTGAGCTGAATACACACAACACAAAGAAGTTACTGGGAATTTATCTGTCTAGCACTATACTGAGACATCCCGTTTCCAACGAAGGCCTCAAAGTGATCCAAATATCCTCTTCCAAGCTTAACAAACAGAGTGTTTCCAAACTGCTCTCTGAAAAGAAAGGTGAAACTCTGTGAGTTGAATGCACACACCACAGAGTAGTTTCTGAGAATGATTCTGTCTAGTTTTTAAACGAAGATATCTCCTTTAATACAATGGGCCTCAAATCGCGTGAAATCTCCACTTGTAAAATACACAAAAAGAGTGTTTCAAACCTGCTCTGTCTAAAGAAAGGTTCTACTCTGTGAGTTGAATACACACAACACAAAGAAGTTACTGAGAATTCATCTGTCTAGCTTTATATGAAGAAACCCCTTTTCCAACGAAGGCCTCAAAGAGGTCTAAATAGCACTTTGCAGACTTCCCAAAAAGAGTGTTTCCAAACTGCTCTATGAAAAGAAAGGTTAAACTCTGTGAGTTGAACGCACACATCACAAAGTAGTTTCTGAGAATGATTCTGTCTAGTTTTTATACAAAGATATTTCGATTACAAAGTTTGGCCCCAAATCGCTTGCAATCTCCACTTGGAAATTCCACAAAAAGAGTGTTTCCAAACTGCTCTGTCTAAAGAAAGGTTCAACTCTGTGAGTTGAATACACACAACACAAAGAAGTTACTGAGAATTCATCTGTCTAGCTTTATATGAAGAAATCCCGTTTCAAATGAAGGCCCCAGACACGTCTCAATATCCCCTTGCAGACTTAACAAACAGAGTGTTTCCAAACTGGTCTATGAAAAGAAACGTTAAACTCTCTGAGTTGAACGCACACATCACAAAGTAGTTTCTGAGAATGATTCTGTCTAGTTTTTATACGAAGATATTTCGATTTCTAAGATTGGCCCAAATTCGCTTGAAATCTCCACTTGCAAATTCCACAAAAAGAGTGTTTCGAAACTGCTGTGTCTAAAAGATGTGTCAACTCTGTGAGTTGAAAACACACAACACAAAGAAGTTACTGGGAATTTATCTGTCTAGCAGTATACTGAGAAATCCCGTTTCCAACGAATGCATCAAAGTGATCCAAATATCCTCTTCCAAACTTAACAACAGAGTGTTTCCAAACTGCTCTATGAAAAGAAAGGTGAAATTCTGTGAGTTGAACACACACATCACAAAGTAGTTTCTGAGAATGACTCTGTCTAGTTTTTAAACGAAGATATTTCCTTTACTACAATTGGCCTCAAATCTCTTGAAGTCTCCACTTGTAAAATCCACAAAAAGAGTGTTTCAAATGTGCTCTGTCTAAATAAAGGTTCAACTCTGTGAGTTGAATACACACAGCACAAAGAAGTTACAGAGAATTCATCTGTCTAGCTTTATATGAACAAATCCGGTTTCCAACGAAGGCCTCAAAGAGGTCTGAATATCCCCTTGCAGACTTAACAAACAGAGTGTTTCCAAACTGCTCTATGAAAAGAAAGGTTAAACTCTGTGAGTTGAACGCACACATCACACAGTAGTTTCTGAGAATGATTCTGTCAAGTTTTTATACAAAGATATTTCGATTTCTAAGATTGGCCTCAAGTCGCTTGAAATCTCCACTTGCAAATTCCACAAAAAGAGTGTTTCCAAACTGCTGTGTCTAAAAGATGTTTCAACTCTCTGAGCTGAATACACACAACACAAAGAAGTTACTGGGAATTTATCTGTCTAGCACTATACTGAGACATCCCGTTTCCAACGAAGGCCTCAAAGTGATCCAAATATCCTCTTCCAAGCTTAACAAACAGAGTGTTTCCAAACTGCTCTCTGAAAAGAAAGGTGAAACTCTGTGAGTTGAATGCACACACCACAGAGTAGTTTCTGAGAATGATTCTGTCTAGTTTTTAAACGAAGATATCTCCTTTAATACAATGGGCCTCAAATCGCGTGAAATCTCCACTTGTAAAATACACAAAAAGAGTGTTTCAAACCTGCTCTGTCTAAAGAAGGGTTCTATTCTGTGAGTTGAATACACACAACACAAAGAAGTTACTGAGAATTCATCTGTCTAGCTTTATATGAAGAAACCCCTTTTCCAACGAAGGCCTCAAAGAGGTCTAAATAGCACTTTGCAGACTTCCCAAAAAGAGTGTTTCCAAACTGCTCTATGAAAAGAAAGGTTAAACTCTGTGAGTTGAACGCACACATCACAAAGTAGTTTCTGAGAATGATTCTGTCTAGTTTTTATACAAAGATATTTCGATTACAAAGTTTGGCCCCAAATCGCTTGCAATCTCCACTTGGAAATTCCACAAAAAGAGTGTTTCCAAACTGCTCTGTCTAAAGAAAGGTTCAACTCTGTGAGTTGAATACACACAACACAAAGAAGTTACTGAGAATTCATCTGTCTAGCTTTATATGAAGAAATCCCGTTTCAAATGAAGGCCCCAGACACGTCTCAATATCCCCTTGCAGACTTAACAAACAGAGTGTTTCCAAACTGGTCTATGAAAAGAAACGTTAAACTCTCTGAGTTGAACGCACACATCACAAAGTAGTTTCTGAGAATGATTCTGTCTAGTTTTTATACGAAGATATTTCGATTTCTAAGATTGGCCCAAATTCGCTTGAAATCTCCACTTGCAAATTCCACAAAAAGAGTGTTTCGAAACTGCTGTGTCTAAAAGATGTGTCAACTCTGTGAGTTGAAAACACACAACACAAAGAAGTTACTGGGAATTTATCTGTCTAGCAGTATACTGAGAAATCCCGTTTCCAACGAATGCATCAAAGTGATCCAAATATCCTCTTCCAAACTTAACAACAGAGTGTCTCCAAACTGCTCTATGAAAAGAAAGGTGAAATTCTGTGAGTTGAACACACACATCACAAAGTAGTTTCTGAGAATGACTCTGTCTAGTTTTTAAACGAAGATATTTCCTTTACTACAATTGGCCTCAAATCTCTTGAAGTCTCCACTTGTAAAATCCACAAAAAGAGTGTTTCAAATGTGCTCTGTCTAAATAAAGGTTCAACTCTGTGAGTTGAATACACACAGCACAAAGAAGTTACAGAGAATTCATCTGTCTAGCTTTATATGAACAAATCCGGTTTCCAACGAAGGCCTCAAAGAGGTCTGAATATCCCCTTGCAGACTTAACAAACAGAGTGTTTCCAAACTGCTCTATGAAAAGAAAGGTTAAACTCTGTGAGTTGAACGCACACATCACACAGTAGTTTCTGAGAATGATTCTGTCAAGTTTTTATACAAAGATATTTCGATTTCTAAGATTGGCCTCAAGTCGCTTGAAATCTCCACTTGCAAATTCCACAAAAAGAGTGTTTCCAAACTGCTGTGTCTAAAAGATGTTTCAACTCTGTGAGCTGAATACACACAACACAAAGAAGTTACTGGGAATTTATCTGTCTAGCACTATACTGAGACATCCCGTTTCCAACGAAGGCCTCAAAGTGATCCAAATATCCTCTTCCAAGCTTAACAAACAGAGTGTTTCCAAACTGCTCTCTGAAAAGAAAGGTGAAACTCTGTGAGTTGAATGCACACACCACAGAGTAGTTTCTGAGAATGATTCTGTCTAGTTTTTAAACGAAGATATCTCCTTTAATACAATGGGCCTCAAATCGCGTGAAATCTCCACTTGTAAAATACACAAAAAGAGTGTTTCAAACCTGCTCTGTCTAAAGAAAGGTTCTACTCTGTGAGTTGAATACACACAGCACAAAGAAGTTACTGAGAATTCATCTGTCTAGCTTTATATGAAGAAACCCCTTTTCCAACGAAGGCCTCAAAGAGGTCTAAATAGCACTTTGCAGACTTCCCAAAAAGAGTGTTTCCAAACTGCTCTATGAAAAGAAAGGTTAAACTCTGTGAGTTGAACGCACACATCACAAAGTAGTTTCTGAGAATGATTCTGTCTAGTTTTTATACAAAGATATTTCGATTACAAAGTTTGGCCCCAAATCGCTTGCAATCTCCACTTGGAAATTCCACAAAAAGAGTGTTTCCAAACTGCTCTGTCTAAAGGAAGGTTCAACTCTGTGAGTTGAATACACACAACACAAAGAAGTTACTGAGAATTCATCTGTCTAGCTTTATATGAAGAAATCCCGTTTCAAATGAAGGCCCCAGACACGTCTCAATATCCCCTTGCAGACTTAACAAACAGAGTGTTTCCAAACTGGTCTATGAAAAGAAACGTTAAACTCTCTGAGTTGAACGCACACATCACAAAGTAGTTTCTGAGAATGATTCTGTCTAGTTTTTATACGAAGATATTTCGATTTCTAAGATTGGCCCAAATTCGCTTGAAATCTCCACTTGCAAATTCCACAAAAAGAGTGTTTCGAAACTGCTGTGTCTAAAAGATGTGTCAACTCTGTGAGTTGAAAACACACAACACAAAGAAGTTACTGGGAATTTATCTGTCTAGCAGTATACTGAGAAATCCCGTTTCCAACGAATGCATCAAAGTGATCCAAATATCCTCTTCCAAACTTAACAACAGAGTGTTTCCAAACTGCTCTATGAAAAGAAAGGTGAAATTCTGTGAGTTGAACACACACATCACAAAGTAGTTTCTGAGAATGACTCTGTCTAGTTTTTAAACGAAGATATTTCCTTTACTACAATTGGCCTCAAATCTCTTGAAGTCTCCACTTGTAAAATCCACAAAAAGAGTGTTTCAAATGTGCTCTGTCTAAATAAAGGTTCAACTCTGTGAGTTGAATACACACAGCACAAAGAAGTTACAGAGAATTCATCTGTCTAGCTTTATATGAACAAATCCGGTTTCCAACGAAGGCCTCAAAGAGGTCTGAATATCCCCTTGCAGACATAACAAACAGAGTGTTTCCAAACTGCTCTATGAAAAGAAAGGTTAAACTCTGTGAGTTGAACGCACACATCACACAGTAGTTTCTGAGAATGATTCTGTCAAGTTTTTATACAAAGATATTTCGATTTCTAAGATTGGCCTCAAATCTCTTGAAATCTCCACTTGCAAATTCCACAAAAAGAGTGTTTCCAAACTGCTGTGTCTAAAAGATGTTTCAACTCTGTGAGCTGAATACACACAACACAAAGAAGTTACTGGGAATTTATCTGTCTAGCACTATACTGAGAAATCCCGTTTCCAACGAAGGCCTCAAAGTGATCCAAATATCCTCTTCCAAGCTTAACAAACAGAGTGTTTCCAAACTGCTCTCTGAAAAGAAAGGTGAAACTCTGTGAGTTGAATGCACACACCACAGTGTAGTTTCTGAGAATGATTCTGTCTAGTTTTTAAACGAAGATATCTCCTTTAATACAATGGGCCTCAAATCGCGTGAAATCTCCACTTGTAAAATACACAAAAAGAGTGTTTCAAACCTGCTCTGTCTAAAGAAAGGTTCTACTCTGTGAGTTGAATACACACAGCACAAAGAAGTTACTGAGAATTCATCTGTCTAGCTTTATATGAAGAAACCCCTTTTCCAACGAAGGCCTCAAAGAGGTCTAAATAGCACTTTGCAGACTTCCCAAAAAGAGTGTTTCCAAACTGCTCTATGAAAAGAAAGGTTAAACTCTGTGAGTTGAACGCACACATCACAAAGTAGTTTCTGAGAATGATTCTGTCTAGTTTTTATACAAAGATATTTCGATTACAAAGTTTGGCCCCAAATCGCTTGCAATCTCCACTTGGAAATTCCACAAAAAGAGTGTTTCCAAACTGCTCTGTCTAAAGGAAGGTTCAACTCTGTGAGTTGAATACACACAACACAAAGAAGTTACTGAGAATTCATGTGTCTAGCTTTATATGAAGAAATCCCGTTTCAAATGAAGGCCCCAGACACGTCTCAATATCCCCTTGCAGACTTAACAAACAGAGTGTTTCCAAACTGGTCTATGAAAAGAAACGTTAAACTCTCTGAGTTGAACGCACACATCACAAAGTAGTTTCTGAGAATGATTCTGTCTAGTTTTTATACGAAGATATTTCGATTTCTAAGATTGGCCCAAATTCGCTTGAAATCTCCACTTGCAAATTCCACAAAAAGAGTGTTTCGAAACTGCTGTGTCTAAAAGATGTGTCAACTCTGTGAGTTGAAAACACACAACACAAAGAAGTTACTGGGAATTTATCTGTCTAGCAGTATACTGAGAAATCCCGTTTCCAACGAATGCATCAAAGTGATCCAAATATCCTCTTCCAAACTTAACAACAGAGTGTTTCCAAACTGCTCTATGAAAAGAAAGGTGAAATTCTGTGAGTTGAACACACACATCACAAAGTAGTTTCTGAGAATGACTCTGTCTAGTTTTTAAACGAAGATATTTCCTTTACTACAATTGGCCTCAAATCTCTTGAAGTCTCCACTTGTAAAATCCACAAAAAGAGTGTTTCAAATGTGCTCTGTCTAAATAAAGGTTCAACTCTGTGAGTTGAATACACACAGCACAAAGAAGTTACAGAGAATTCATCTGTCTAGCTTTATATGAACAAATCCGGTTTCCAACGAAGGCCTCAAAGAGGTCTGAATATCCCCTTGCAGACTTAACAAACAGAGTGTTTCCAAACTGCTCTATGAAAAGAAAGGTTAAACTCTGTGAGTTGAACGCACACATCACACAGTAGTTTCTGAGAATGATTCTGTCAAGTTTTTATACAAAGATATTTCGATTTCTAAGATTGGCCTCAAATCGCTTGAAATCTCCACTTGCAAATTCCACAAAAAGAGTGTTTCCAAACTGCTGTGTCTAAAAGATGTTTCAACTCTGTGAGCTGAATACACACAACACAAAGAAGTTACTGGGAATTTATCTGTCTAGCACTATACTGAGACATCCCGTTTCCAATGAAGGCCTCAAAGTGATCCAAATATCCTCTTCCAAGCGTAACAAACAGAGTGTTTCCAAACTGCTCTCTGAAAAGAAAGGTGAAACTCTGTGAGTTGAATGCACACACCACAGAGTAGTTTCTGAGAATGATTCTGTCTAGTTTTTAAACGAAGATATCTCCTTTAATACAATGGGCCTCAAATCGCGTGAAATCTCCACTTGTAAAATACACAAAAAGAGTGTTTCAAACCTGCTCTGTCTAAAGAAAGGTTCTACTCTGTGAGTTGAATACACACAGCACAAAGAAGTTACTGAGAATTCATCTGTCTAGCTTTATATGAAGAAACCCCTTTTCCAACGAAGGCCTCAAAGAGGTCTAAATAGCACTTTGCAGACTTCCCAAAAAGAGTGTTTCCAAACTGCTCTATGAAAAGAAAGGTTAAACTCTGTGAGTTGAACGCACACATCACAAAGTAGTTTCTGAGAATGACTCTGTCTAGTTTTTATACAAAGATATTTCGATTACAAAGTTTGGCCCCAAATCGCTTGCAATCTCCACTTGGAAATTCCACAAAAAGAGTGTTTCCAAACTGCTCTGTCTAAAGAAAGGTTCAACTCTGTGAGTTGAATACACACAACACAAAGAAGTTACTGAGAATTCATCTGTCTAGCTTTATATGAAGAAATCCCGTTTCAAATGAAGGCCCCAGACACGTCTCAATATCCCCTTGCAGACTTAACAAACAGAGTGTTTCCAAACTGGTCTATGAAAAGAAACGTTAAACTCTCTGAGTTGAACGCACACATCACAAAGTAGTTTCTGAGAATGATTCTGTCTAGTTTTTATACGAAGATATTTCGATTTCTAAGATTGGCCCAAATTCGCTTGAAATCTCCACTTGCAAATTCCACAAAAAGAGTGTTTCGAAACTGCTGTGTCTAAAAGATGTGTCAACTCTGTGAGTTGAAAACACACAACACAAAGAAGTTACTGGGAATTTATCTGTCTAACGGGATACTGAGAAATCCCGTTTCCAACGAATGCATCAAAGTGATCCAAATATCCTCTTCCAAACTTAACAACAGAGTGTTTCCAAACTGCTCTATGAAAAGAAAGGTGAAATTCTGTGAGTTGAACACACACATCACAAAGTAGTTTCTGAGAATGACTCTGTCTAGTTTTTAAACGAAGATATTTCCTTTACTACAATTGGCCTCAAATCTCTTGAAGTCTCCACTTGTAAAATCCACAAAAAGAGTGTTTCAAATGTGCTCTGTCTAAATAAAGGTTCAACTCTGTGAGTTGAATACACACAGCACAAAGAAGTTACAGAGAATTCATCTGTCTAGCTTTATATGAACAAATCCGGTTTCCAACGAAGGCCTCAAAGAGGTCTGAATATCCCCTTGCAGACATAACAAACAGAGTGTTTCCAAACTGCTCTATGAAAAGAAAGGTTAAACTCTGTGAGTTGAACGCACACATCACACAGTAGTTTCTGAGAATGATTCTGTCAAGTTTTTATACAAAGATATTTCGATTTCTAAGATTGGCCTCAAATCGCTTGAAATCTCCACTTGCAAATTCCACAAAAAGAGTGTTTCCAAACTGCTGTGTCTAAAAGATGTTTCAACTCTGTGAGCTGAATACACACAACACAAAGAAGTTACTGGGAATTTATCTGTCTAGCACTATACTGAGAAATCCCGTTTCCAACGAAGGCCTCAAAGTGATCCAAATATCCTCTTCCAAGCGTAACAAACAGAGTGTTTCCAAACTGCTCTCTGAAAAGAAAGGTGAAACTCTGTGAGTTGAATGCACACAACACAGAGTAGTTTCTGAGAATGATTCTGTCTAGTTTTT
The DNA here is from genome assembly GCF_029289425.2 of Pan paniscus. Taxonomy (NCBI): domain Eukaryota; kingdom Metazoa; phylum Chordata; class Mammalia; order Primates; family Hominidae; genus Pan; species Pan paniscus. The sequence goes on along the minus strand of NC_073267.2, from coordinate 51,600,742 downwards.
AAACGAAGATATCTCCTTTAATACAATGGGCCTCAAATCGCGTGAAATCTCCACTTGTAAAATACACAAAAAGAGTGTTTCAAACCTGCTCTGTCTAAAGAAAGGTTCTACTCTGTGAGTTGAATACACACAGCACAAAGAAGTTACTGAGAATTCATCTGTCTAGCTTTATATGAAGAAACCCCTTTTCCAACGAAGGCCTCAAAGAGGTCTAAATAGCACTTTGCAGACTTCCCAAAAAGAGTGTTTCCAAACTGCTCTATGAAAAGAAAGGTTAAACTCTGTGAGTTGAACGCACACATCACAAAGTAGTTTCTGAGAATGACTCTGTCTAGTTTTTATACAAAGATATTTCGATTACAAAGTTTGGCCCCAAATCGCTTGCAATCTCCACTTGGAAATTCCACAAAAAGAGTGTTTCCAAACTGCTCTGTCTAAAGAAAGGTTCAACTCTGTGAGTTGAATACACACAACACAAAGAAGTTACTGAGAATTCATCTGTCTAGCTTTATATGAAGAAATCCCGTTTCAAATGAAGGCCCCAGACACGTCTCAATATCCCCTTGCAGACTGAACAAACAGAGTGTTTCCAAACTGGTCTATGAAAAGAAACGTTAAACTCTCTGAGTTGAACGCACACATCACAAAGTAGTTTCTGAGAATGATTCTGTCTAGTTTTTATACGAAGATATTTCGATTTCTAAGATTGGCCCAAATTCGCTTGAAATCTCCACTTGCAAATTCCACAAAAAGAGTGTTTCGAAACTGCTGTGTCTAAAAGATGTGTCAACTCTGTGAGTTGAAAACACACAACACAAAGAAGTTACTGGGAATTTATCTGTCTAGCAGTATACTGAGAAATCCCGTTTCCAACGAATGCATCAAAGTGATCCAAATATCCTCTTCCAAACTTAACAACAGAGTGTTTCCAAACTGCTCTATGAAAAGAAAGGTGAAATTCTGTGAGTTGAACACACACATCACAAAGTAGTTTCTGAGAATGACTCTGTCTAGTTTTTAAACGAAGATATTTCCTTTACTACAATTGGCCTCAAATCTCTTGAAGTCTCCACTTGTAAAATCCACAAAAAGAGTGTTTCAAATGTGCTCTGTCTAAATAAAGGTTCAACTCTGTGAGTTGAATACACACAGCACAAAGAAGTTACAGAGAATTCATCTGTCTAGCTTCATATGAACAAATCCGGTTTCCAACGAAGGCCTCAAAGAGGTCTGAATATCCCCTTGCAGACTTAACAAACAGAGTGTTTCCAAACTGCTCTATGAAAAGAAAGGTTAAACTCTGTGAGTTGAACGCACACATCACACAGTAGTTTCTGAGAATGATTCTGTCAAGTTTTTATACAAAGATATTTCGATTTCTAAGATTGGCCTCAAATCGCTTGAAATCTCCACTTGCAAATTCCACAAAAAGAGTGTTTCCAAACTGCTGTGTCTAAAAGATGTTTCAACTCTGTGAGCTGAATACACACAACACAAAGAAGTTACTGGGAATTTATCTGTCTAGCACTATACTGAGAAATCCCGTTTCCAACGAAGGCCTCAAAGTGATCCAAATATCCTCTTCCAAGCGTAACAAACAGAGTGTTTCCAAACTGCTCTCTGAAAAGAAAGGTGAAACTCTGTGAGTTGAATGCACACACCACAGAGTAGTTTCTGAGAATGATTCTGTCTAGTTTTTAAACGAAGATATCTCCTTTAATACAATGGGCCTCAAATCGCGTGAAATCTCCACTTGTAAAATACACAAAAAGAGTGTTTCAAACCTGCTCTGTCTAAAGAAAGGTTCTACTCTGTGAGTTGAATACACACAGCACAAAGAAGTTACTGAGAATTCATCTGTCTAGCTTTATATGAAGAAACCCCTTTTCCAACGAAGGCCTCAAAGAGGTCTAAATAGCACTTTGCAGACTTCCCAAAAAGAGTGTTTCCAAACTGCTCTATGAAAAGAAAGGTTAAACTCTGTGAGTTGAACGCACACATCACAAAGTAGTTTCTGAGAATGATTCTGTCTAGTTTTTATACAAAGATATTTCGATTACAAAGTTTGGCCCCAAATCGCTTGCAATCTCCACTTGGAAATTCCACAAAAAGAGTGTTTCCAAACTGCTCTGTCTAAAGAAAGGTTCAACTCTGTGAGTTGAATACACACAACACAAAGAAGTTACTGAGAATTCATCTGTCTAGCTTTATATGAAGAAATCCCGTTTCAAATGAAGGCCCCAGACACGTCTCAATATCCCCTTGCAGACTTAACAAACAGAGTGTTTCCAAACTGGTCTATGAAAAGAAACGTTAAACTCTCTGAGTTGAACGCACACATCACAAAGTAGTTTCTGAGAATGATTCTGTCTAGTTTTTATACGAAGATATTTCGATTTCTAAGATTGGCCCAAATTCGCTTGAAATCTCCACTTGCAAATTCCACAAAAAGAGTGTTTCGAAACTGCTGTGTCTAAAAGATGTGTCAACTCTGTGAGTTGAAAACACACAACACAAAGAAGTTACTGGGAATTTATCTGTCTAGCAGTATACTGAGAAATCCCGTTTCCAACGAATGCATCAAAGTGATCCAAATATCCTCTTCCAAACTTAACAACAGAGTGTTTCCAAACTGCTCTATGAAAAGAAAGGTGAAATTCTGTGAGTTGAACACACACATCACAAAGTAGTTTCTGAGAATGACTCTGTCTAGTTTTTAAACGAAGATATTTCCTTTACTACAATTGGCCTCAAATCTCTTGATGTCTCCACTTGTAAAATCCACAAAAAGAGTGTTTCAAATGTGCTCTGTCTAAATAAAGGTTCAACTCTGTGAGTTGAATACACACAGCACAAAGAAGTTACAGAGAATTCATCTGTCTAGCTTTATATGAACAAATCCGGTTTCCAACGAAGGCCTCAAAGAGGTCTGAATATCCCCTTGCAGACTTAACAAACAGAGTGTTTCCAAACTGCTCTATGAAAAGAAAGGTTAAACTCTGTGAGTTGAACGCACACATCACACAGTAGTTTCTGAGAATGATTCTGTCAAGTTTTTATACAAAGATATTTCGATTTCTAAGATTGGCCTCAAGTCGCTTGAAATCTCCACTTGCAAATTCCACAAAAAGAGTGTTTCCAAACTGCTGTGTCTAAAAGATGTTTCAACTCTGTGAGCTGAATACACACAACACAAAGAAGTTACTGGGAATTTATCTGTCTAGCACTATACTGAGACATCCCGTTTCCAACGAAGGCCTCAAAGTGATCCAAATATCCTCTTCCAAGCGTAACAAACAGAGTGTTTCCAAACTGCTCTCTGAAAAGAAAGGTGAAACTCTGTGAGTTGAATGCACACACCACAGAGTAGTTTCTGAGAATGATTCTGTCTAGTTTTTAAACGAAGATATCTCCTTTAATACAATGGGCCTCAAATCGCGTGAAATCTCCACTTGTAAAATACACAAAAAGAGTGTTTCAAACCTGCTCTGTCTAAAGAAAGGTTCTACTCTGTGAGTTGAATACACACAACACAAAGAAGTTACTGAGAATTCATCTGTCTAGCTTTATATGAAGAAACCCCTTTTCCAACGAAGGCCTCAAAGAGGTCTAAATAGCACTTTGCAGACTTCCCAAAAAGAGTGTTTCCAAACTGCTCTATGAAAAGAAAGGTTAAACTCTGTGAGTTGAACGCACACATCACAAAGTAGTTTCTGAGAATGATTCTGTCTAGTTTTTATACAAAGATATTTCGATTACAAAGTTTGGCCCCAAATCGCTTGAAATCTCCACTTGGAAATTCCACAAAAAGAGTGTTTCCAAACTGCTCTGTCTAAAGAAAGGTTCAACTCTGTGAGTTGAATACACACAACACAAAGAAGTTACTGAGAATTCATGTGTCTAGCTTTATATGAAGAAATCCCGTTTCAAATGAAGGCCCCAGACACGTCTCAATATCCCCTTGCAGACTTAACAAACAGAGTGTTTCCAAACTGGTCTATGAAAAGAAACGTTAAACTCTCTGAGTTGAACGCACACATCACAAAGTAGTTTCTGAGAATGATTCTGTCTAGTTTTTATACGAAGATATATCGATTTCTAAGTTTGGCCCAATTTCGCTTGAAATCTCCACTTGCAAATTCCACAAAAAGAGTGTTTCGAAACTGCTGTGTCTAAAAGATGTGTCAACTCTGTGAGTTGAAAACACACAACACAAAGAAGTTACTGGGAATTTATCTGTCTAGCAGTATACTGAGAAATCCCGTTTCCAACGAATGCATCAAAGTGATCCAAATATCCTCTTCCAAACTTAACAACAGAGTGTTTCCAAACTGCTCTATGAAAAGAAAGGTGAAATTCTGTGAGTTGAACACACACATCACAAAGTAGTTTCTGAGAATGACTCTGTCTAGTTTTTAAACGAAGATATTTCCTTTACTACAATTGGCCTCAAATCTCTTGAAGTCTCCACTTGTAAAATCCACAAAAAGAGTGTTTCAAATGTGCTCTGTCTAAATAAAGGTTCAACTCTGTGAGTTGAATACACACAGCACAAAGAAGTTACAGAGAATTCATCTGTCTAGCTTTATAAGAACAAATCCGGTTTCCAACGAAGGCCTCAAAGAGGTCTGAATATCCCCTTGCAGACTTAACAAACAGAGTGTTTCCAAACTGCTCTATGAAAAGAAAGGTTAAACTCTGTGAGTTGAACGCACACATCACACAGTAGTTTCTGAGAATGATTCTGTCAAGTTTTTATACAAAGATATTTCGATTTCTAAGATTGGCCTCAAATCGCTTGAAATCTCCACTTGCAAATTCCACAAAAAGAGTGTTTCCAAACTGCTGTGTCTAAAAGATGTTTCAACTCTGTGAGCTGAATACACACAACACAAAGAAGTTACTGGGAATTTACCTGTCTAGCACTATACTGAGAAATCCCGTTTCCAACGAAGGCCTCAAAGTGATCCAAATATCCTCTTCCAAGCGTAACAAACAGAGTGTTTCCAAACTGCTCTCTGAAAAGAAAGGTGAAACTCTGTGAGTTGAATGCACACACCACAGAGTAGTTTCTGAGAATGATTCTGTCTAGTTTTTAAACGAAGATATCTCCTTTAATACAATGGGCCTCAAATCGCGTGAAATCTCCACTTGTAAAATACACAAAAAGAGTGTTTCAAACCTGCTCTGTCTAAAGAAAGGTTCTACTCTGTGAGTTGAATACACACAGCACAAAGAAGTTACTGAGAATTCATCTGTCTAGCTTTATATGAAGAAACCCCTTTTCCAACGAAGGCCTCAAAGAGGTCTAAATAGCACTTTGCAGACTTCCCAAAAAGAGTGTTTCCAAACTGCTCTATGAAAAGAAAGGTTAAACTCTGTGAGTTGAACGCACACATCACAAAGTAGTTTCTGAGAATGATTCTGTCTAGTTTTTATACAAAGATATTTCGATTACAAAGTTTGGCCCCAAATCGCTTGAAATCTCCACTTGGAAATTCCACAAAAAGAGTGTTTCCAAACTGCTCTGTCTAAAGAAAGGTTCAACTCTGTGAGTTGAATACACACAACACAAAGAAGTTACTGAGAATTCATGTGTCTAGCTTTATATGAAGAAATCCTGTTTCAAATGAAGGCCCCAGACACGTCTCAATATCCCCTTGCAGACTTAACAAACAGAGTGTTTCCAAACTGGTCTATGAAAAGAAACGTTAAACTCTCTGAGTTGAACGCACACATCACAAAGTAGTTTCTGAGAATGATTCTGTCTAGTTTTTATACGAAGATATTTCGATTTCTAAGATTGGCCCAAATTCGCTTGAAATCTCCACTTGCAAATTCCACAAAAAGAGTGTTTCGAAACTGCTGTGTCTAAAAGATGTGTCAACTCTGTGAGTTGAAAACACACAACACAAAGAAGTTACTGGGAATTTATCTGTCTAGCAGTATACTGAGAAATCCCGTTTCCAACGAATGCATCAAAGTGATCCAAATATCCTCTTCCAAACTTAACAACAGAGTGTTTCCAAACTGCTCTATGAAAAGAAAGGTGAAATTCTGTGAGTTGAACACACACATCACAAAGTAGTTTCTGAGAATGACTCTGTCTAGTTTTTAAACGAAGATATTTCCTTTACTACAATTGGCCTCAAATCTCTTGAAGTCTCCACTTGTAAAATCCACAAAAAGAGTGTTTCAAATGTGCTCTGTCTAAATAAAGGTTCAACTCTGTGAGTTGAATACACACAGCACAAAGAAGTTACAGAGAATTCATCTGTCTAGCTTCGTATGAACAAATCCGGTTTCCAACGAAGGCCTCAAAGAGGTCTGAATATCCCCTTGCAGACTTAACAAACAGAGTGTTTCCAAACTGCTCTATGAAAAGAAAGGTTAAACTCTGTGAGTTGAACGCACACATCACACAGTAGTTTCTGAGAATGATTCTGTCAAGTTTTTATACAAAGATATTTCGATTTCTAAATTTGGCCTCAAATCGCTTGAAATCTCCACTTGCAAATTCCACAAAAAGAGTGTTTCCAAACTGCTGTGTCTAAAAGATGTTTCAACTCTGTGAGCTGAATACACACAACACAAAGAAGTTACTGGGAATTTATCTGTCTAGCACTATACTGAGAAATCCCGTTTCCAACGAAGGCCTCAAAGTGATCCAAATATCCTCTTCCAAGCTTAACAAACAGAGTGTTTGCAAACTGCTCTCTGAAAAGAAAGGTGAAACTCTGTGAGTTGAATGCACACACCACAGAGTAGTTTCTGAGAATGATTCTGTCTAGTTTTTAAACGAAGATATCTCCTTTAATACAATGGGCCTCAAATCGCGTGAAATCTCCACTTGTAAAATACACAAAAAGAGTGTTTCAAACCTGCTCTGTCTAAAGAAAGGTTCTACTCTGTGAGTTGAATACACACAGCACAAAGAAGTTACTGAGAATTCATCTGTCTAGCTTTATATGAAGAAACCCCTTTTCCAACGAAGGCCTCAAAGAGGTCTAAATAGCACTTTGCAGACTTCCCAAAAAGAGTGTTTCCAAACTGCTCTATGAAAAGAAAGGTTAAACTCTGTGAGTTGAACGCACACATCACAAAGTAGTTTCTGAGAATGACTCTGTCTAGTTTTTATACAAAGATATTTCGATTACAAAGTTTGGCCCCAAATCGCTTGCAATCTCCACTTGGAAATTCCACAAAAAGAGTGTTTCCAAACTGCTCTGTCTAAAGAAAGGTTCAACTCTGTGAGTTGAATACACACAACACAAAGAAGTTACTGAGAATTCATCTGTCTAGCTTTATATGAAGAAATCCCGTTTCAAATGAAGGCCCCAGACACGTCTCAATATCCCCTTGCAGACTGAACAAACAGAGTGTTTCCAAACTGGTCTATGAAAAGAAACGTTAAACTCTCTGAGTTGAACGCACACATCACAAAGTAGTTTCTGAGAATGATTCTGTCTAGTTTTTATACGAAGATATTTCGATTTCTAAGATTGGCCCAAATTCGCTTGAAATCTCCACTTGCAAATTCCACAAAAAGAGTGTTTCGAAACTGCTGTGTCTAAAAGATGTGTCAACTCTGTGAGTTGAAAACACACAACACAAAGAAGTTACTGGGAATTTATCTGTCTAGCAGTATACTGAGAAATCCCGTTTCCAACGAATGCATCAAAGTGATCCAAATATCCTCTTCCAAACTTAACAACAGAGTGTTTCCAAACTGCTCTATGAAAAGAAAGGTGAAATTCTGTGAGTTGAACACACACATCACAAAGTAGTTTCTGAGAATGACTCTGTCTAGTTTTTAAACGAAGATATTTCCTTTACTACAATTGGCCTCAAATCTCTTGAAGTCTCCACTTGTAAAATCCACAAAAAGAGTGTTTCAAATGTGCTCTGTCTAAATAAAGGTTCAACTCTGTGAGTTGAATACACACAGCACAAAGAAGTTACAGAGAATTCATCTGTCTAGCTTCATATGAACAAATCCGGTTTCCAACGAAGGCCTCAAAGAGGTCTGAATATCCCCTTGCAGACTTAACAAACAGAGTGTTTCCAAACTGCTCTATGAAAAGAAAGGTTAAACTCTGTGAGTTGAACGCACACATCACACAGTAGTTTCTGAGAATGATTCTGTCAAGTTTTTATACAAAGATATTTCGATTTCTAAGATTGGCCTCAAATCGCTTGAAATCTCCACTTGCAAATTCCACAAAAAGAGTGTTTCCAAACTGCTGTGTCTAAAAGATGTTTCAACTCTGTGAGCTGAATACACACAACACAAAGAAGTTACTGGGAATTTATCTGTCTAGCACTATACTGAGAAATCCCGTTTCCAACGAAGGCCTCAAAGTGATCCAAATATCCTCTTCCAAGCGTAACAAACAGAGTGTTTCCAAACTGCTCTCTGAAAAGAAAGGTGAAACTCTGTGAGTTGAATGCACACACCACAGAGTAGTTTCTGAGAATGATTCTGTCTAGTTTTTAAACGAAGATATCTCCTTTAATACAATGGGCCTCAAATCGCGTGAAATCTCCACTTGTAAAATACACAAAAAGAGTGTTTCAAACCTGCTCTGTCTAAAGAAAGGTTCTACTCTGTGAGTTGAATACACACAGCACAAAGAAGTTACTGAGAATTCATCTGTCTAGCTTTATATGAAGAAACCCCTTTTCCAACGAAGGCCTCAAAGAGGTCTAAATAGCACTTTGCAGACTTCCCAAAAAGAGTGTTTCCAAACTGCTCTATGAAAAGAAAGGTTAAACTCTGTGAGTTGAACGCACACATCACAAAGTAGTTTCTGAGAATGATTCTGTCTAGTTTTTATACAAAGATATTTCGATTACAAAGTTTGGCCCCAAATCGCTTGCAATCTCCACTTGGAAATTCCACAAAAAGAGTGTTTCCAAACTGCTCTGTCTAAAGAAAGGTTCAACTCTGTGAGTTGAATACACACAACACAAAGAAGTTACTGAGAATTCATCTGTCTAGCTTTATATGAAGAAATCCCGTTTCAAATGAAGGCCCCAGACACGTCTCAATATCCCCTTGCAGACTTAACAAACAGAGTGTTTCCAAACTGGTCTATGAAAAGAAACGTTAAACTCTCTGAGTTGAACGCACACATCACAAAGTAGTTTCTGAGAATGATTCTGTCTAGTTTTTATACGAAGATATTTCGATTTCTAAGATTGGCCCAAATTCGCTTGAAATCTCCACTTGCAAATTCCACAAAAAGAGTGTTTCGAAACTGCTGTGTCTAAAAGATGTGTCAACTCTGTGAGTTGAAAACACACAACACAAAGAAGTTACTGGGAATTTATCTGTCTAGCAGTATACTGAGAAATCCCGTTTCCAACGAATGCATCAAAGTGATCCAAATATCCTCTTCCAAACTTAACAACAGAGTGTTTCCAAACTGCTCTATGAAAAGAAAGGTGAAATTCTGTGAGTTGAACACACACATCACAAAGTAGTTTCTGAGAATGACTCTGTCTAGTTTTTAAACGAAGATATTTCCTTTACTACAATTGGCCTCAAATCTCTTGATGTCTCCACTTGTAAAATCCACAAAAAGAGTGTTTCAAATGTGCTCTGTCTAAATAAAGGTTCAACTCTGTGAGTTGAATACACACAGCACAAAGAAGTTACAGAGAATTCATCTGTCTAGCTTTATATGAACAAATCCGGTTTCCAACGAAGGCCTCAAAGAGGTCTGAATATCCCCTTGCAGACTTAACAAACAGAGTGTTTCCAAACTGCTCTATGAAAAGAAAGGTTAAACTCTGTGAGTTGAACGCACACATCACACAGTAGTTTCTGAGAATGATTCTGTCAAGTTTTTATACAAAGATATTTCGATTTCTAAGATTGGCCTCAAGTCGCTTGAAATCTCCACTTGCAAATTCCACAAAAAGAGTGTTTCCAAACTGCTGTGTCTAAAAGATGTTTCAACTCTGTGAGCTGAATACACACAACACAAAGAAGTTACTGGGAATTTATCTGTCTAGCACTATACTGAGACATCCCGTTTCCAACGAAGGCCTCAAAGTGATCCAAATATCCTCTTCCAAGCGTAACAAACAGAGTGTTTCCAAACTGCTCTCTGAAAAGAAAGGTGAAACTCTGTGAGTTGAATGCACACACCACAGAGTAGTTTCTGAGAATGATTCTGTCTAGTTTTTAAACGAAGATATCTCCTTTAATACAATGGGCCTCAAATCGCGTGAAATCTCCACTTGTAAAATACACAAAAAGAGTGTTTCAAACCTGCTCTGTCTAAAGAAAGGTTCTACTCTGTGAGTTGAATACACACAACACAAAGAAGTTACTGAGAATTCATCTGTCTAGCTTTATATGAAGAAACCCCTTTTCCAACGAAGGCCTCAAAGAGGTCTAAATAGCACTTTGCAGACTTCCCAAAAAGAGTGTTTCCAAACTGCTCTATGAAAAGAAAGGTTAAACTCTGTGAGTTGAACGCACACATCACAAAGTAGTTTCTGAGAATGATTCTGTCTAGTTTTTATACAAAGATATTTCGATTACAAAGTTTGGCCCCAAATCGCTTGAAATCTCCACTTGGAAATTCCACAAAAAGAGTGTTTCCAAACTGCTCTGTCTAAAGAAAGGTTCAACTCTGTGAGTTGAATACACACAACACAAAGAAGTTACTGAGAATTCATGTGTCTAGCTTTATATGAAGAAATCCCGTTTCAAATGAAGGCCCCAGACACGTCTCAATATCCCCTTGCAGACTTAACAAACAGAGTGTTTCCAAACTGGTCTATGAAAAGAAACGTTAAACTCTCTGAGTTGAACGCACACATCACAAAGTAGTTTCTGAGAATGATTCTGTCTAGTTTTTATACGAAGATATATCGATTTCTAAGTTTGGCCCAATTTCGCTTGAAATCTCCACTTGCAAATTCCACAAAAAGAGTGTTTCGAAACTGCTGTGTCTAAAAGATGTGTCAACTCTGTGAGTTGAAAACACACAACACAAAGAAGTTACTGGGAATTTATCTGTCTAGCAGTATACTGAGAAATCCCGTTTCCAACGAATGCATCAAAGTGATCCAAATATCCTCTTCCAAACTTAACAACAGAGTGTTTCCAAACTGCTCTATGAAAAGAAAGGTGAAATTCTGTGAGTTGAACACACACATCACAAAGTAGTTTCTGAGAATGACTCTGTCTAGTTTTTAAACGAAGATATTTCCTTTACTACAATTGGCCTCAAATCTCTTGAAGTCTCCACTTGTAAAATCCACAAAAAGAGTGTTTCAAATGTGCTCTGTCTAAATAAAGGTTCAACTCTGTGAGTTGAATACACACAGCACAAAGAAGTTACAGAGAATTCATCTGTCTAGCTTTATAAGAACAAATCCGGTTTCCAACGAAGGCCTCAAAGAGGTCTGAATATCCCCTTGCAGACTTAACAAACAGAGTGTTTCCAAACTGCTCTATGAAAAGAAAGGTTAAACTCTGTGAGTTGAACGCACACATCACACAGTAGTTTCTGAGAATGATTCTGTCAAGTTTTTATACAAAGATATTTCGATTTCTAAGATTGGCCTCAAATCGCTTGAAATCTCCACTTGCAAATTCCACAAAAAGAGTGTTTCCAAACTGCTGTGTCTAAAAGATGTTTCAACTCTGTGAGCTGAATACACACAACACAAAGAAGTTACTGGGAATTTACCTGTCTAGCACTATACTGAGAAATCCCGTTTCCAACGAAGGCCTCAAAGTGATCCAAATATCCTCTTCCAAGCGTAACAAACAGAGTGTTTCCAAACTGCTCTCTGAAAAGAAAGGTGAAACTCTGTGAGTTGAATGCACACACCACAGAGTAGTTTCTGAGAATGATTCTGTCTAGTTTTTAAACGAAGATATCTCCTTTAATACAATGGGCCTCAAATCGCGTGAAATCTCCACTTGTAAAATACACAAAAAGAGTGTTTCAAACCTGCTCTGTCTAAAGAAAGGTTCTACTCTGTGAGTTGAATACACACAGCACAAAGAAGTTACTGAGAATTCATCTGTCTAGCTTTATATGAAGAAACCCCTTTTCCAACGAAGGCCTCAAAGAGGTCTAAATAGCACTTTGCAGACTTCCCAAAAAGAGTGTTTCCAAACTGCTCTATGAAAAGAAAGGTTAAACTCTGTGAGTTGAACGCACACATCACAAAGTAGTTTCTGAGAATGATTCTGTCTAGTTTTTATACAAAGATATTTCGATTACAAAGTTTGGCCCCAAATCGCTTGAAATCTCCACTTGGAAATTCCACAAAAAGAGTGTTTCCAAACTGCTCTGTCTAAAGAAAGGTTCAACTCTGTGAGTTGAATACACACAACACAAAGAAGTTACTGAGAATTCATGTGTCTAGCTTTATATGAAGAAATCCTGTTTCAAATGAAGGCCCCAGACACGTCTCAATATCCCCTTGCAGACTTAACAAACAGAGTGTTTCCAAACTGGTCTATGAAAAGAAACGTTAAACTCTCTGAGTTGAACGCACACATCACAAAGTAGTTTCTGAGAATGATTCTGTCTAGTTTTTATACGAAGATATTTCGATTTCTAAGATTGGCCCAAATTCGCTTGAAATCTCCACTTGCAAATTCCACAAAAAGAGTGTTTCGAAACTGCTGTGTCTAAAAGATGTGTCAACTCTGTGAGTTGAAAACACACAACACAAAGAAGTTACTGGGAATTTATCTGTCTAGCAGTATACTGAGAAATCCCGTTTCCAACGAATGCATCAAAGTGATCCAAATATCCTCTTCCAAACTTAACAACAGAGTGTTTCCAAACTGCTCTATGAAAAGAAAGGTGAAATTCTGTGAGTTGAACACACACATCACAAAGTAGTTTCTGAGAATGACTCTGTCTAGTTTTTAAACGAAGATATTTCCTTTACTACAATTGGCCTCAAATCTCTTGAAGTCTCCACTTGTAAAATCCACAAAAAGAGTGTTTCAAATGTGCTCTGTCTAAATAAAGGTTCAACTCTGTGAGTTGAATACACACAGCACAAAGAAGTTACAGAGAATTCATCTGTCTAGCTTCGTATGAACAAATCCGGTTTCCAACGAAGGCCTCAAAGAGGTCTGAATATCCCCTTGCAGACTTAACAAACAGAGTGTTTCCAAACTGCTCTATGAAAAGAAAGGTTAAACTCTGTGAGTTGAACGCACACATCACACAGTAGTTTCTGAGAATGATTCTGTCAAGTTTTTATACAAAGATATTTCGATTTCTAAATTTGGCCTCAAATCGCTTGAAATCTCCACTTGCAAATTCCACAAAAAGAGTGTTTCCAAACTGCTGTGTCTAAAAGATGTTTCAACTCTGTGAGCTGAATACACACAACACAAAGAAGTTACTGGGAATTTATCTGTCTAGCACTATACTGAGAAATCCCGTTTCCAACGAAGGCCTCAAAGTGATCCAAATATCCTCTTCCAAGCTTAACAAACAGAGTGTTTGCAAACTGCTCTCTGAAAAGAAAGGTGAAACTCTGTGAGTTGAATGCACACACCACAGAGTAGTTTCTGAGAATGATTCTGTCTAGTTTTTAAACGAAGATATCTCCTTTAATACAATGGGCCTCAAATCGCGTGAAATCTCCACTTGTAAAATACACAAAAAGAGTGTTTCAAACCTGCTCTGTCTAAAGAAAGGTTCTACTCTGTGAGTTGAATACACACGACACAAAGAAGTTACTGAGAATTCATCTGTCTAGCTTTATATGAAGAAACCCCTTTTCCAACGAAGGCCTCAAAGAGGTCTAAATAGCACTTTGCAGACTTCCCAAAAAGAGTGTTTCCAAACTGCTCTATGAAAAGAAAGGTTAAACTCTGTGAGTTGAACGCACACATCACAAAGTAGTTTCTGAGAATGATTCTGTCTAGTTTTTATACAAAGATATTTCGATTACAAAGTTTGGCCCCAAATCGCTTGAAATCTCCACTTGGAAATTCCACAAAAAGAGTGTTTCCAAACTGCTCTGTCTAAAGAAAGGTTCAACTCTGTGAGTTGAATACACACAACACAAAGAAGTTACTGAGAATTCATGTGTCTAGCTTTATATGAAGAAATCCCGTTTCAAATGAAGGCCCCAGACACGTCTCAATATCCCCTTGCAGACTTAACAAACAGAGTGTTTCCAAACTGGTCTATGAAAAGAAACGTTAAACTCTCTGAGTTGAACGCACACATCACAAAGTAGTTTCTGAGAATGATTCTGTCTAGTTTTTATACGAAGATATTTCGATTTCTAAGTTTGGCCCAAATTCGCTTGAAATCTCCACTTGCAAATTCCACAAAAAGAGTGTTTCGAAACTGCTGTGTCTAAAAGATGTGTCAACTCTGTGAGTTGAAAACACACAACACAAAGAAGTTACTGGGAATTTATCTGTCTAGCAGTATACTGAGAAATCCCGTTTCCAACGAATGCATCAAAGTGATCCAAATATCCTCTTCCAAACTTAACAACAGAGTGTTTCCAAACTGCTCTATGAAAAGAAAGGTGAAATTCTGTGAGTTGAACACACACATCACAAAGTAGTTTCTGAGAATGACTCTGTCTAGTTTTTAAACGAAGATATTTCCTTTACTACAATTGGCCTCAAATCTCTTGAAGTCTCCACTTGTAAAATCCACAAAAAGAGTGTTTCAAATGTGCTCTGTCTAAATAAAGGTTCAACTCTGTGAGTTGAATACACACAGCACAAAGAAGTTACAGAGAATTCATCTGTCTAGCTTTATATGAACAAATCCGGTTTCCAACGAAGGCCTCAAAGAGGTCTGAATATCCCCTTGCAGACATAACAAACAGAGTGTTTCCAAACTGCTCTATGAAAAGAAAGGTTAAACTCTGTGAGTTGAACGCACACATCACACAGTAGTTTCTGAGAATGATTCTGTCAAGTTTTTATACAAAGATATTTCGATTTCTAAGATTGGCCTCAAATCGCTTGAAATCTCCACTTGCAAATTCCACAAAAAGAGTGTTTCCAAACTGCTGTGTCTAAAAGATGTTTCAACTCTGTGAGCTGAATACACACAACACAAAGAAGTTACTGGGAATTTATCTGTCTAGCACTATACTGAGAAATCCCGTTTCCAACGAAGGCCTCAAAGTGATCCAAATATCCTCTTCCAAGCGTAACAAACAGAGTGTTTCCAAACTGCTCTCTGAAAAGAAAGGTGAAACTCTGTGAGTTGAATGCACACAACACAGAGTAGTTTCTGAGAATGATTCTGTCTAGTTTTTAAACGAAGATATCTCCTTTAATACAATGGGCCTCAAATCGCGTGAAATCTCCACTTGTAAAATACACAAAAAGAGTGTTTCAAACCTGCTCTGTCTAAAGAAAGGTTCTACTCTGTGAGTTGAATACACACAGCACAAAGAAGTTACTGAGAATTCATCTGTCTAGCTTTATATGAAGAAACCCCTTTTCCAACGAAGGCCTCAAAGAGGTCTAAATAGCACTTTGCAGACTTCCCAAAAAGAGTGTTTCCAAACTGCTCTATGAAAAGAAAGGTTAAACTCTGTGAGTTGAACGCACACATCACAAAGTAGTTTCTGAGAATGACTCTGTCTAGTTTTTATACAAAGATATTTCGATTACAAAGTTTGGCCCCAAATCGCTTGCAATCTCCACTTGGAAATTCCACAAAAAGAGTGTTTCCAAACTGCTCTGTCTAAAGAAAGGTTCAACTCTGTGAGTTGAATACACACAACACAAAGAAGTTACTGAGAATTCATCTGTCTAGCTTTATATGAAGAAATCCCCTTTCAAATGAAGGCCCCAGACACGTCTCAATATCCCCTTGCAGACTGAACAAACAGAGTGTTTCCAAACTGGTCTATGAAAAGAAACGTTAAACTCTCTGAGTTGAACGCACACATCACAAAGTAGTTTCTGAGAATGATTCTGTCTAGTTTTTATACGAAGATATTTCGATTTCTAAGATTGGCCCAAATTCGCTTGAAATCTCCACTTGCAAATTCCACAAAAAGAGTGTTTCGAAACTGCTGTGTCTAAAAGATGTGTCAACTCTGTGAGTTGAAAACACACAACACAAAGAAGTTACTGGGAATTTATCTGTCTAGCAGTATACTGAGAAATCCCGTTTCCAACGAATGCATCAAAGTGATCCAAATATCCTCTTCCAAACTTAACAACAGAGTGTTTCCAAACTGCTCTATGAGAAGAAAGGTGAAATTCTGTGAGTTGAACACACACATCACAAACTAGTTTCTGAGAATGACTCTGTCTAGTTTTTAAACGAAGATATTTCCTTTACTACAATTGGCCTCAAATCTCTTGAAGTCTCCACTTGTAAAATCCACAAAAAGAGTGTTTCAAATGTGCTCTGTCTAAATAAAGGTTCAACTCTGTGAGTTGAATACACACAGCACAAAGAAGTTACAGAGAATTCATCTGTCTAGCTTTATATGAACAAATCCGGTTTCCAACGAAGGCCTCAAAGAGGTCTGAATATCCCCTTGCAGACTTAACAAACAGAGTGTTTCCAAACTGCTCTATGAAAAGAAAGGTTAAACTCTGTGAGTTGAACGCACACATCACACAGTAGTTTCTGAGAATGATTCTGTCAAGTTTTTATACAAAGATATTTCGATTTCTAAGATTGGCCTCAAATCGCTTGAAATCTCCACTTGCAAATTCCACAAAAAGAGTGTTTCCAAACTGCTGTGTCTAAAAGATGTTTCAACTCTGTGAGCTGAATACACACAACACAAAGAAGTTACTGGGAATTTATCTGTCTAGCACTATACTGAGAAATCCCGTTTCCAACGAAGGCCTCAAAGTGATCCAAATATCCTCTTCCAAGCGTAACAAACAGAGTGTTTCCAAACTGCTCTCTGAAAAGAAAGGTGAAACTCTGTGAGTTGAATGCACACACCACAGAGTAGTTTCTGAGAATGATTCTGTCTAGTTTTTAAACGAAGATATCTCCTTTAATACAATGGGCCTCAAATCGCGTGAAATCTCCACTTGTAAAATACACAAAAAGAGTGTTTCAAACCTGCTCTGTCTAAAGAAAGGTTCTACTCTGTGAGTTGAATACACACAGCACAAAGAAGTTACTGAGAATTCATCTGTCTAGCTTTATATGAAGAAACCCCTTTTCCAACGAAGGCCTCAAAGAGGTCTAAATAGCACTTTGCAGACTTCCCAAAAAGAGTGTTTCCAAACTGCTCTATGAAAAGAAAGGTTAAACTCTGTGAGTTGAACGCACACATCACAAAGTAGTTTCTGAGAATGATTCTGTCTAGTTTTTATACAAAGATATTTCGATTACAAAGTTTGGCCCCAAATCGCTTGCAATCTCCACTTGGAAATTCCACAAAAAGAGTGTTTCCAAACTGCTCTGTCTAAAGAAAGGTTCAACTCTGTGAGTTGAATACACACAACACAAAGAAGTTACTGAGAATTCATCTGTCTAGCTTTATATGAAGAAATCCCGTTTCAAATGAAGGCCCCAGACACGTCTCAATATCCCCTTGCAGACTGAACAAACAGAGTGTTTCCAAACTGGTCTATGAAAAGAAACGTTAAACTCTCTGAGTTGAACGCACACATCACAAAGTAGTTTCTGAGAATGATTCTGTCTAGTTTTTATACGAAGATATTTCGATTTCTAAGATTGGCCCAAATTCGCTTGAAATCTCCACTTGCAAATTCCACAAAAAGAGTGTTTCGAAACTGCTGTGTCTAAAAGATGTGTCAACTCTGTGAGTTGAAAACACACAACACAAAGAAGTTACTGGGAATTTATCTGTCTAGCAGTATACTGAGAAATCCCGTTTCCAACGAATGCATCAAAGTGATCCAAATATCCTCTTCCAAACTTAACAACAGAGTGTTTCCAAACTGCTCTATGAGAAGAAAGGTGAAATTCTGTGAGTTGAACACACACATCACAAACTAGTTTCTGAGAATGACTCTGTCTAGTTTTTAAACGAAGATATTTCCTTTACTACAATTGGCCTCAAATCTCTTGAAGTCTCCACTTGTAAAATCCACAAAAAGAGTGTTTCAAATGTGCTCTGTCTAAATAAAGGTTCAACTCTGTGAGTTGAATACACACAGCACAAAGAAGTTACAGAGAATTCATCTGTCTAGCTTTATATGAACAAATCCGGTTTCCAACGAAGGCCTCAAAGAGGTCTGAATATCCCCTTGCAGACTTAACAAACAGAGTGTTTCCAAACTGCTCTATGAAAAGAAAGGTTAAACTCTGTGAGTTGAACGCACACATCACACAGTAGTTTCTGAGAATGATTCTGTCAAGTTTTTATACAAAGATATTTCGATTTCTAAGATTGGCCTCAAATCGCTTGAAATCTCCACTTGCAAATTCCACAAAAAGAGTGTTTCCAAACTGCTGTGTCTAAAAGATGTTTCAACTCTGTGAGCTGAATACACACAACACAAAGAAGTTACTGGGAATTTATCTGTCTAGCACTATACTGAGAAATCCCGTTTCCAACGAAGGCCTCAAAGTGATCCAAATATCCTCTTCCAAGCGTAACAAACAGAGTGTTTCCAAACTGCTCTCTGAAAAGAAAGGTGAAACTCTGTGAGTTGAATGCACACACCACAGAGTAGTTTCTGAGAATGATTCTGTCTAGTTTTTAAACGAAGATATCTCCTTTAATACAATGGGCCTCAAATCGCGTGAAATCTCCACTTGTAAAATACACAAAAAGAGTGTTTCAAACCTGCTCTGTCTAAAGAAAGGTTCTACTCTGTGAGTTGAATACACACAGCACAAAGAAGTTACTGAGAATTCATCTGTCTAGCTTTATATGAAGAAACCCCTTTTCCAACGAAGGCCTCAAAGAGGTCTAAATAGCACTTTGCAGACTTCCCAAAAAGAGTGTTTCCAAACTGCTCTATGAAAAGAAAGGTTAAACTCTGTGAGTTGAACGCACACATCACAAAGTAGTTTCTGAGAATGATTCTGTCTAGTTTTTATACAAAGATATTTCGATTACAAAGTTTGGCCCCAAATCGCTTGCAATCTCCACTTGGAAATTCCACAAAAAGAGTGTTTCCAAACTGCTCTGTCTAAAGAAAGGTTCAACTCTGTGAGTTGAATACACACAACACAAAGAAGTTACTGAGAATTCATCTGTCTAGCTTTATATGAAGAAATCCCGTTTCAAATGAAGGCCCCAGACACGTCTCAATATCCCCTTGCAGACTTAACAAACAGAGTGTTTCCAAACTGGTCTATGAAAAGAAACGTTAAACTCTCTGAGTTGAACGCACACATCACAAAGTAGTTTCTGAGAATGATTCTGTCTAGTTTTTATACGAAGATATTTCGATTTCTAAGATTGGCCCAAATTCGCTTGAAATCTCCACTTGCAAATTCCACAAAAAGAGTGTTTCGAAACTGCTGTGTCTAAAAGATGTGTCAACTCTGTGAGTTGAAAACACACAACACAAAGAAGTTACTGGGAATTTATCTGTCTAGCAGTATACTGAGAAATCCCGTTTCCAACGAATGCATCAAAGTGATCCAAATATCCTCTTCCAAACTTAACAACAGAGTGTTTCCAAACTGCTCTATGAAAAGAAAGGTGAAATTCTGTGAGTTGAACACACACATCACAAAGTAGTTTCTGAGAATGACTCTGTCTAGTTTTTAAACGAAGATATTTCCTTTACTACAATTGGCCTCAAATCTCTTGATGTCTCCACTTGTAAAATCCACAAAAAGAGTGTTTCAAATGTGCTCTGTCTAAATAAAGGTTCAACTCTGTGAGTTGAATACACACAGCACAAAGAAGTTACAGAGAATTCATCTGTCTAGCTTTATATGAACAAATCCGGTTTCCAACGAAGGCCTCAAAGAGGTCTGAATATCCCCTTGCAGACTTAACAAACAGAGTGTTTCCAAACTGCTCTATGAAAAGAAAGGTTAAACTCTGTGAGTTGAACGCACACATCACACAGTAGTTTCTGAGAATGATTCTGTCAAGTTTTTATACAAAGATATTTCGATTTCTAAGATTGGCCTCAAGTCGCTTGAAATCTCCACTTGCAAATTCCACAAAAAGAGTGTTTCCAAACTGCTGTGTCTAAAAGATGTTTCAACTCTGTGAGCTGAATACACACAACACAAAGAAGTTACTGGGAATTTATCTGTCTAGCACTATACTGAGAAATCCCGTTTCCAACGAAGGCCTCAAAGTGATCCAAATATCCTCTTCCAAGCGTAACAAACAGAGTGTTTCCAAACTGCTCTCTGAAAAGAAAGGTGAAACTCTGTGAGTTGAATGCACACACCACAGAGTAGTTTCTGAGAATGATTCTGTCTAGTTTTTAAACGAAGATATCTCCTTTAATACAATGGGCCTCAAATCGCGTGAAATCTCCACTTGTAAAATACACAAAAAGAGTGTTTCAAACCTGCTCTGTCTAAAGAAAGGTTCTACTCTGTGAGTTGAATACACACAACACAAAGAAGTTACTGAGAATTCATCTGTCTAGCTTTATATGAAGAAACCCCTTTTCCAACGAAGGCCTCAAAGAGGTCTAAATAGCACTTTGCAGACTTCCCAAAAAGAGTGTTTCCAAACTGCTCTATGAAAAGAAAGGTTAAACTCTGTGAGTTGAACGCACACATCACAAAGTAGTTTCTGAGAATGATTCTGTCTAGTTTTTATACAAAGATATTTCGATTACAAAGTTTGGCCCCAAATCGCTTGCAATCTCCACTTGGAAATTCCACAAAAAGAGTGTTTCCAAACTGCTCTGTCTAAAGAAAGGTTCAACTCTGTGAGTTGAATACACACAACACAAAGAAGTTACTGAGAATTCATGTGTCTAGCTTTATATGAAGAAATCCCGTTTCAAATGAAGGCCCCAGACACGTCTCAATATCCCCTTGCAGACTTAACAAACAGAGTGTTTCCAAACTGGTCTATGAAAAGAAACGTTAAACTCTCTGAGTTGAACGCACACATCACAAAGTAGTTTCTGAGAATGATTCTGTCTAGTTTTTATACGAAGATATTTCGATTTCTAAGTTTGGCCCAATTTCGCTTGAAATCTCCACTTGCAAATTCCACAAAAAGAGTGTTTCGAAACTGCTGTGTCTAAAAGATGTGTCAACTCTGTGAGTTGAAAACACACAACACAAAGAAGTTACTGGGAATTTATCTGTCTAGCAGTATACTGAGAAATCCCGTTTCCAACGAATGCATCAAAGTGATCCAAATATCCTCTTCCAAACTTAACAACAGAGTGTTTCCAAACTGCTCTATGAAAAGAAAGGTGAAATTCTGTGAGTTGAACACACACATCACAAAGTAGTTTCTGAGAATGACTCTGTCTAGTTTTTAAACGAAGATATTTCCTTTACTACAATTGGCCTCAAATCTCTTGAAGTCTCCACTTGTAAAATCCACAAAAAGAGTGTTTCAAATGTGCTCTGTCTAAATAAAGGTTCAACTCTGTGAGTTGAATACACACAGCACAAAGAAGTTACAGAGAATTCATCTGTCTAGCTTTATAAGAACAAATCCGGTTTCCAACGAAGGCCTCAAAGAGGTCTGAATATCCCCTTGCAGACTTAACAAACAGAGTGTTTCCAAACTGCTCTATGAAAAGAAAGGTTAAACTCTGTGAGTTGAACGCACACATCACACAGTAGTTTCTGAGAATGATTCTGTCAAGTTTTTATACAAAGATATTTCGATTTCTAAGATTGGCCTCAAATCGCTTGAAATCTCCACTTGCAAATTCCACAAAAAGAGTGTTTCCAAACTGCTGTGTCTAAAAGATGTTTCAACTCTGTGAGCTGAATACACACAACACAAAGAAGTTACTGGGAATTTACCTGTCTAGCACTATACTGAGAAATCCCGTTTCCAACGAAGGCCTCAAAGTGATCCAAATATCCTCTTCCAAGCGTAACAAACAGAGTGTTTCCAAACTGCTCTCTGAAAAGAAAGGTGAAACTCTGTGAGTTGAATGCACACACCACAGAGTAGTTTCTGAGAATGATTCTGTCTAGTTTTTAAACGAAGATATCTCCTTTAATACAATGGGCCTCAAATCGCGTGAAATCTCCACTTGTAAAATACACAAAAAGAGTGTTTCAAACCTGCTCTGTCTAAAGAAAGGTTCTACTCTGTGAGTTGAATACACACGACACAAAGAAGTTACTGAGAATTCATCTGTCTAGCTTTATATGAAGAAACCCCTTTTCCAACGAAGGCCTCAAAGAGGTCTAAATAGCACTTTGCAGACTTCCCAAAAAGAGTGTTTCCAAACTGCTCTATGAAAAGAAAGGTTAAACTCTGTGAGTTGAACGCACACATCACAAAGTAGTTTCTGAGAATGATTCTGTCTAGTTTTTATACAAAGATATTTCGATTACAAAGTTTGGCCCCAAATCGCTTGAAATCTCCACTTGGAAATTCCACAAAAAGAGTGTTTCCAAACTGCTCTGTCTAAAGAAAGGTTCAACTCTGTGAGTTGAATACACACAACACAAAGAAGTTACTGGGAATTTATCTGTCTAGCACTATACTGAGACATCCCGTTTCCAACGAAGGCCTCAAAGTGATCCAAATATCCTCTTCCAAGCGTAACAAACAGAGTGTTTCCAAACTGCTCTCTGAAAAGAAAGGTGAAACTCTGTGAGTTGAATGCACACACCACAGAGTAGTTTCTGAGAATGATTCTGTCTAGTTTTTAAACGAAGATATCTCCTTTAATACAATGGGCCTCAAATCGCGTGAAATCTCCACTTGTAAAATACACAAAAAGAGTGTTTCAAACCTGCTCTGTCTAAAGAAAGGTTCTACTCTGTGAGTTGAATACACACAACACAAAGAAGTTACTGAGAATTCATCTGTCTAGCTTTATATGAAGAAACCCCTTTTCCAACGAAGGCCTCAAAGAGGTCTAAATAGCACTTTGCAGACTTCCCAAAAAGAGTGTTTCCAAACTGCTCTATGAAAAGAAAGGTTAAACTCTGTGAGTTGAACGCACACATCACAAAGTAGTTTCTGAGAATGATTCTGTCTAGTTTTTATACAAAGATATTTCGATTACAAAGTTTGGCCCCAAATCGCTTGAAATCTCCACTTGGAAATTCCACAAAAAGAGTGTTTCCAATCTGCTCTGTCTAAAGAAAGGTTCAACTCTGTGAGTTGAATACACACAACACAAAGAAGTTACTGAGAATTCATGTGTCTAGCTTTATATGAAGAAATCCCGTTTCAAATGAAGGCCCCAGACACGTCTCAATATCCCCTTGCAGACTTAACAAACAGAGTGTTTCCAAACTGGTCTATGAAAAGAAACGTTAAACTCTGAGTTGAACGCACACATCACAAAGTAGTTTCTGAGAATGATTCTGTCTAGTTTTTATACGAAGATATTTCGATTTCTAAGTTTGGCCCAATTTCGCTTGAAATCTCCACTTGCAAATTCCACAAAAAGAGTGTTTCGAAACTGCTGTGTCTAAAAGGTGTGTCAACTCTGTGAGTTGAAAACACACAACACAAAGAAGTTACTGGGAATTTATCTGTCTAGCAGTATACTGAGAAATCCCGTTTCCAACGAATGCATCAAAGTGATCCAAATATCCTCTTCCAAACTTAACAACAGAGTGTTTCCAAACTGCTCTATGAAAAGAAAGGTGAAATTCTGTGAGTTGAACACACACATCACAAAGTAGTTTCTGAGAATGACTCTGTCTAGTTTTTAAACGAAGATATTTCCTTTACTACAATTGGCCTCAAATCTCTTGAAGTCTCCACTTGTAAAATCCACAAAAAGAGTGTTTCAAATGTGCTCTGTCTAAATAAAGGTTCAACTCTGTGAGTTGAATACACACAGCACAAAGAAGTTACAGAGAATTCATCTGTCTAGCTTTATAAGAACAAATCCGGTTTCCAACGAAGGCCTCAAAGAGGTCTGAATATCCCCTTGCAGACTTAACAAACAGAGTGTTTCCAAACTGCTCTATGAAAAGAAAGGTTAAACTCTGTGAGTTGAACGCACACATCACACAGTAGTTTCTGAGAATGATTCTGTCAAGTTTTTATACAAAGATATTTCGATTTCTAAGATTGGCCTCAAATCGCTTGAAATCTCCACTTGCAAATTCCACAAAAAGAGTGTTTCCAAACTGCTGTGTCTAAAAGATGTTTCAACTCTGTGAGCTGAATACACACAACACAAAGAAGTTACTGGGAATTTACCTGTCTAGCACTATACTGAGAAATCCCGTTTCCAACGAAGGCCTCAAAGTGATCCAAATATCCTCTTCCAAGCGTAACAAACAGAGTGTTTCCAAACTGCTCTCTGAAAAGAAAGGTGAAACTCTGTGAGTTGAATGCACACACCACAGAGTAGTTTCTGAGAATGATTCTGTCTAGTTTTTAAACGAAGATATCTCCTTTAATACAATGGGCCTCAAATCGCGTGAAATCTCCACTTGTAAAATACACAAAAAGAGTGTTTCAAACCTGCTCTGTCTAAAGAAAGGTTCTACTCTGTGAGTTGAATACACACGACACAAAGAAGTTACTGAGAATTCATCTGTCTAGCTTTATATGAAGAAACCCCTTTTCCAACGAAGGCCTCAAAGAGGTCTAAATAGCACTTTGCAGACTTCCCAAAAAGAGTGTTTCCAAACTGCTCTATGAAAAGAAAGGTTAAACTCTGTGAGTTGAACGCACACATCACAAAGTAGTTTCTGAGAATGATTCTGTCTAGTTTTTATACAAAGATATTTCGATTACAAAGTTTGGCCCCAAATCGCTTGAAATCTCCACTTGGAAATTCCACAAAAAGAGTGTTTCCAAACTGCTCTGTCTAAAGAAAGGTTCAACTCTGTGAGTTGAATACACACAACACAAAGAAGTTACTGAGAATTCATGTGTCTAGCTTTATATGAAGAAATCCCGTTTCAAATGAAGGCCCCAGACACGTCTCAATATCCCCTTGCAGACTTAACAAACAGAGTGTTTCCAAACTGGTCTATGAAAAGAAACGTTAAACTCTCTGAGTTGAACGCACACATCACAAAGTAGTTTCTGAGAATGATTCTGTCTAGTTTTTATACGAAGATATTTCGATTTCTAAGTTTGGCCCAAATTCGCTTGAAATCTCCACTTGCAAATTCCACAAAAAGAGTGTTTCGAAACTGCTGTGTCTAAAAGATGTGTCAACTCTGTGAGTTGAAAACACACAACACAAAGAAGTTACTGGGAATTTATCTGTCTAGCAGTATACTGAGAAATCCCGTTTCCAACGAATGCATCAAAGTGATCCAAATATCCTCTTCCAAACTTAACAACAGAGTGTTTCCAAACTGCTCTATGAAAAGAAAGGTGAAATTCTGTGAGTTGAACACACACATCACAAAGTAGTTTCTGAGAATGACTCTGTCTAGTTTTTAAACGAAGATATTTCCTTTACTACAATTGGCCTCAAATCTCTTGAAGTCTCCACTTGTAAAATCCACAAAAAGAGTGTTTCAAATGTGCTCTGTCTAAATAAAGGTTCAACTCTGTGAGTTGAATACACACAGCACAAAGAAGTTACAGAGAATTCATCTGTCTAGCTTCATATGAACAAATCCGGTTTCCAACGAAGGCCTCAAAGAGGTCTGAATATCCCCTTGCAGACTTAACAAACAGAGTGTTTCCAAACTGCTCTATGAAAAGAAAGGTTAAACTCTGTGAGTTGAACGCACACATCACACAGTAGTTTCTGAGAATGATTCTGTCAAGTTTTTATACAAAGATATTTCGATTTCTAAATTTGGCCTCAAATCGCTTGAAATCTCCACTTGCAAATTCCACAAAAAGAGTGTTTCCAAACTGCTGTGTCTAAAAGATGTTTCAACTCTGTGAGCTGAATACACACAACACAAAGAAGTTACTGGGAATTTATCTGTCTAGCACTATACTGAGAAATCCCGTTTCCAACGAAGGCCTCAAAGTGATCCAAATATCCTCTTCCAAGCTTAACAAACAGAGTGTTTGCAAACTGCTCTCTGAAAAGAAAGGTGAAACTCTGTGAGTTGAATGCACACACCACAGAGTAGTTTCTGAGAATGATTCTGTCTAGTTTTTAAACGAAGATATCTCCTTTAATACAATGGGCCTCAAATCGCGTGAAATCTCCACTTGTAAAATACACAAAAAGAGTGTTTCAAACCTGCTCTGTCTAAAGAAAGCTTCTACTCTGTGAGTTGAATACACACGACACAAAGAAGTTACTGAGAATTCATCTGTCTAGCTTTATATGAAGAAACCCCTTTTCCAACGAAGGCCTCAAAGAGGTCTAAATAGCACTTTGCAGACTTCCCAAAAAGAGTGTTTCCAAACTGCTCTATGAAAAGAAAGGTTAAACTCTGTGAGTTGAACGCACACATCACAAAGTAGTTTCTGAGAATGATTCTGTCTAGTTTTTATACAAAGATATTTCGATTACAAAGTTTGGCCCCAAATCGCTTGAAATCTCCACTTGGAAATTCCACAAAAAGAGTGTTTCCAAACTGCTCTGTCTAAAGAAAGGTTCAACTCTGTGAGTTGAATACACACAACACAAAGAAGTTACTGAGAATTCATCTGTCTAGCTTTATATGAAGAAATCCCGTTTCAAATGAAGGCCCCAGACACGTCTCAATATCCCCTTGCAGACTTAACAAACAGAGTGTTTCCAAACTGGTCTATGAAAAGAAACGTTAAACTCTCTGAGTTGAACGCACACATCACAAAGTAGTTTCTGAGAATGATTCTGTCTAGTTTTTATACGAAGATATTTCGATTTCTAAGTTTGGCCCAAATTCGCTTGAAATCTCCACTTGCAAATTCCACAAAAAGAGTGTTTCGAAACTGCTGTGTCTAAAAGATGTGTCAACTCTGTGAGTTGAAAACACACAACACAAAGAAGTTACTGGGAATTTATCTGTCTAGCAGTATACTGAGAAATCCCGTTTCCAACGAATGCATCAAAGTGATCCAAATATCCTCTTCCAAACTTAACAACAGAGTGTTTCCAAACTGCTCTATGAAAAGAAAGGTGAAATTCTGTGAGTTGAACACACACATCACAAAGTAGTTTCTGAGAATGACTCTGTCTAGTTTTTAAACGAAGATATTTCCTTTACTACAATTGGCCTCAAATCTCTTGAAGTCTCCACTTGTAAAATCCACAAAAAGAGTGTTTCAAATGTGCTCTGTCTAAATAAAGGTTCAACTCTGTGAGTTGAATACACACAGCACAAAGAAGTTACAGAGAATTCATCTGTCTAGCTTCATATGAACAAATCCGGTTTCCAACGAAGGCCTCAAAGAGGTCTGAATATCCCCTTGCAGACTTAACAAACAGAGTGTTTCCAAACTGCTCTATGAAAAGAAAGGTTAAACTCTGTGAGTTGAACGCACACATCACACAGTAGTTTCTGAGAATGATTCTGTCAAGTTTTTATACAAAGATATTTCGATTTCTAAGATTGGCCTCAAGTCGCTTGAAATCTCCACTTGCAAATTCCACAAAAAGAGTGTTTCCAAACTGCTGTGTCTAAAAGATGTTTCAACTCTGTGAGCTGAATACACACAACACAAAGAAGTTACTGGGAATTTATCTGTCTAGCACTATACTGAGAAATCCCGTTTCCAACGAAGGCCTCAAAGTGATCCAAATATCCTCTTCCAAGCGTAACAAACAGAGTGTTTCCAAACTGCTCTCTGAAAAGAAAGGTGAAACTCTGTGAGTTGAATGCACACACCACAGAGTAGTTTCTGAGAATGATTCTGTCTAGTTTTTAAACGAAGATATCTCCTTTAATATAATGGGCCTCAAATCGCGTGAAATCTCCACTTGTAAAATACACAAAAAGAGTGTTTCAAACCTGCTCTGTCTAAAGAAAGGTTCTACTCTGTGAGTTGAATACACACAGCACAAAGAAGTTACTGAGAATTCATCTGTCTAGCTTTATATGAAGAAACCCCTTTTCCAACGAAGGCCTCAAAGAGGTCTAAATAGCACTTTGCAGACTTCCCAAAAAGAGTGTTTCCAAACTGCTCTATGAAAAGAAAGGTTAAACTCTGTGAGTTGAACGCACACATCACAAAGTAGTTTCTGAGAATGATTCTGTCTAGTTTTTATACAAAGATATTTCGATTACAAAGTTTGGCCCCAAATCGCTTGAAATCTCCACTTGGAAATTCCACAAAAAGAGTGTTTCCAAACTGCTCTGTCTAAAGAAAGGTTCAACTCTGTGAGTTGAATACACACAACACAAAGAAGTTACTGAGAATTCATCTGTCTAGCTTTATATGAAGAAATCCCGTTTCAAATGAAGGCCCCAGACACGTCTCAATATCCCCTTGCAGACTTAACAAACAGAGTGTTTCCAAACTGGTCTATGAAAAGAAACGTTAAACTCTCTGAGTTGAACGCACACATCACAAAGTAGTTTCTGAGAATGATTCTGTCTAGTTTTTATACGAAGATATTTCGATTTCTAAGTTTGGCCCAAATTCGCTTGAAATCTCCACTTGCAAATTCCACAAAAAGAGTGTTTCGAAACTGCTGTGTCTAAAAGATGTGTCAACTCTGTGAGTTGAAAACACACAACACAAAGAAGTTACTGGGAATTTATCTGTCTAGCAGTATACTGAGAAATCCCGTTTCCAACGAATGCATCAAAGTGATCCAAATATCCTCTTCCAAACTTAACAACAGAGTGTTTCCAAACTGCTCTATGAAAAGAAAGGTGAAATTCTGTGAGTTGAACACACACATCACAAAGTAGTTTCTGAGAATGACTCTGTCTAGTTTTTAAACGAAGATATTTCCTTTACTACAATTGGCCTCAAATCTCTTGAAGTCTCCACTTGTAAAATCCACAAAAAGAGTGTTTCAAATGTGCTCTGTCTAAATAAAGGTTCAACTCTGTGAGTTGAATACACACAGCACAAAGAAGTTACAGAGAATTCATCTGTCTAGCTTTATATGAACAAATCCGGTTTCCAACGAAGGCCTCAAAGAGGTCTGAATATCCCCTTGCAGACTTAACAAACAGAGTGTTTCCAAACTGCTCTATGAAAAGAAAGGTTAAACTCTGTGAGTTGAACGCACACATCACACAGTAGTTTCTGAGAATGATTCTGTCAAGTTTTTATACAAAGATATTTCGATTTCTAAGATTGGCCTCAAGTCGCTTGAAATCTCCACTTGCAAATTCCACAAAAAGAGTGTTTCCAAACTGCTGTGTCTAAAAGATGTTTCAACTCTGTGAGCTGAATACACACAACACAAAGAAGTTACTGGGAATTTATCTGTCTAGCACTATACTGAGAAATCCCGTTTCCAACGAAGGCCTCAAAGTGATCCAAATATCCTCTTCCAAGCGTAACAAACAGAGTGTTTCCAAACTGCTCTCTGAAAAGAAAGGTGAAACTCTGTGAGTTGAATGCACACACCACAGAGTAGTTTCTGAGAATGATTCTGTCTAGTTTTTAAACGAAGATATCTCCTTTAATATAATGGGCCTCAAATCGCGTGAAATCTCCACTTGTAAAATACACAAAAAGAGTGTTTCAAACCTGCTCTGTCTAAAGAAAGGTTCTACTCCGTGAGTTGAATACACACAGCACAAAGAAGTTACTGAGAATTCATCTGTCTAGCTTTATATGAAGAAACCCCTTTTCCAACGAAGGCCTCAAAGAGGTCTAAATAGCACTTTGCAGACTTCCCAAAAAGAGTGTTTCCAAACTGCTCTATGAAAAGAAAGGTTAAACTCTGTGAGTTGAACGCACACATCACAAAGTAGTTTCTGAGAATGATTCTGTCTAGTTTTTATACAAAGATATTTCGATTACAAAGTTTGGCCCCAAATCGCTTGAAATCTCCACTTGGAAATTCCACAAAAAGAGTGTTTCCAAACTGCTCTGTCTAAAGAAAGGTTCAACTCTGTGAGTTGAATACACACAACACAAAGAAGTTACTGAGAATTCATCTGTCTAGCTTTATATGAAGAAATCCCGTTTCAAATGAAGGCCCCAGACACGTCTCAATATCCCCTTGCAGACTTAACAAACAGAGTGTTTCCAAACTGGTCTATGAAAAGAAACGTTAAACTCTCTGAGTTGAACGCACACATCACAAAGTAGTTTCTGAGAATGATTCTGTCTAGTTTTTATACGAAGATATTTCGATTTCTAAGATTGGCCCAAATTCGCTTGAAATCTCCACTTGCAAATTCCACAAAAAGAGTGTTTCGAAACTGCTGTGTCTTAAAGATGTGTCAACTCTGTGAGTTGAAAACACACAACACAAAGAAGTTACTGGGAATTTATCTGTCTAGCAGTATACTGAGAAATCCCGTTTCCAACGAATGCATCAAAGTGATCCAAATATCCTCTTCCAAACTTAACAACAGAGTGTTTCCAAACTGCTCTATGAAAAGAAAGGTGAAATTCTGTGAGTTGAACACACACATCACAAAGTAGTTTCTGAGAATGACTCTGTCTAGTTTTTAAACGAAGATATTTCCTTTACTACAATTGGCCTCAAATCTCTTGAAGTCTCCACTTGTAAAATCCACAAAAAGAGTGTTTCAAATGTGCTCTGTCTAAATAAAGGTTCAACTCTGTGAGTTGAATACACACAGCACAAAGAAGTTACAGAGAATTCATCTGTCTAGCTTTATATGAACAAATCCGGTTTCCAACGAAGGCCTCAAAGAGGTCTGAATATCCCCTTGCAGACTTAACAAACAGAGTGTTTCTAAACTGCTCTATGAAAAGAAAGGTTAAACTCTGTGAGTTGAACGCACACATCACACAGTAGTTTCTGAGAATGATTCTGTCAAGTTTTTATACAAAGATATTTCGATTTCTAAGATTGGCCTCAAATCGCTTGAAATCTCCACTTGCAAATTCCACAAAAAGAGTGTTTCCAAACTGCTGTGTCTAAAAGATGTTTCAACTCTGTGAGCTGAATACACACAACACAAAGAAGTTACTGGGAATTTATCTGTCTAGCACTATACTGAGACATCCCGTTTCCAACGAAGGCCTCAAAGTGATCCAAATATCCTCTTCCAAGCTTAACAAACAGAGTGTTTCCAAACTGCTCTCTGAAAAGAAAGGTGAAACTCTGTGAGTTGAATGCACACACCACAGAGTAGTTTCTGAGAATGATTCTGTCTAGTTTTTAAACGAAGATATCTCCTTTAATACAATGGGCCTCAAATCGCGTGAAATCTCCACTTGTAAAATACACAAAAAGAGTGTTTCAAACCTGCTCTGTCTAAAGAAAGGTTCTACTCTGTGAGTTGAATACACACAACACAAAGAAGTTACTGAGAATTCATCTGTCTAGCTTTATATGAAGAAACCCCTTTTCCAACGAAGGCCTCAAAGAGGTCTAAATAGCACTTTGCAGACTTCCCAAAAAGAGTGTTTCCAAACTGCTCTATGAAAAGAAAGGTTAAACTCTGTGAGTTGAACGCACACATCACAAAGTAGTTTCTGAGAATGATTCTGTCTAGTTTTTATACAAAGATATTTCGATTACAAAGTTTGGCCCCAAATCGCTTGAAATCTCCACTTGGAAATTCCACAAAAAGAGTGTTTCCAAACTGCTCTGTCTAAAGAAAGGTTCAACTCTGTGAGTTGAATACACACAACACAAAGAAGTTACTGAGAATTCATCTGTCTAGCTTTATATGAAGAAATCCCGTTTCAAATGAAGGCCCCAGACACGTCTCAATATCCCCTTGCAGACTTAACAAACAGAGTGTTTCCAAACTGGTCTATGAAAAGAAACGTTAAACTCTCTGAGTTGAACGCACACATCACAAAGTAGTTCCTGAGAATGATTCTGTCTAGTTTTTATACGAAGATATTTCGATTTCTAAGATTGGCCCAAATTCGCTTGAAATCTCCACTTGCAAATTCCACAAAAAGAGTGTTTCGAAACTGCTGTGTCTTAAAGATGTGTCAACTCTGTGAGTTGAAAACACACAACACAAAGAAGTTACTGGGAATTTATCTGTCTAGCAGTATACTGAGAAATCCCGTTTCCAACGAATGCATCAAAGTGATCCAAATATCCTCTTCCAAACTTAACAACAGAGTGTTTCCAAACTGCTCTATGAAAAGAAAGGTGAAATTCTGTGAGTTGAACACACACATCACAAAGTAGTTTCTGAGAATGACTCTGTCTAGTTTTTAAACGAAGATATTTCCTTTACTACAATTGGCCTCAAATCTCTTGAAGTCTCCACTTGTAAAATCCACAAAAAGAGTGTTTCAAATGTGCTCTGTCTAAATAAAGGTTCAACTCTGTGAGTTGAATACACACAGCACAAAGAAGTTACAGAGAATTCATCTGTCTAGCTTTATATGAACAAATCCGGTTTCCAACGAAGGCCTCAAAGAGGTCTGAATATCCCCTTGCAGACTTAACAAACAGAGTGTTTCTAAACTGCTCTATGAAAAGAAAGGTTAAACTCTGTGAGTTGAACGCACACATCACACAGTAGTTTCTGAGAATGATTCTGTCAAGTTTTTATACAAAGATATTTCGATTTCTAAGATTGGCCTCAAATCGCTTGAAATCTCCACTTGCAAATTCCACAAAAAGAGTGTTTCCAAACTGCTGTGTCTAAAAGATGTTTCAACTCTGTGAGCTGAATACACACAACACAAAGAAGTTACTGGGAATTTATCTGTCTAGCACTATACTGAGACATCCCGTTTCCAACGAAGGCCTCAAAGTGATCCAAATATCCTCTTCCAAGCTTAACAAACAGAGTGTTTCCAAACTGCTCTCTGAAAAGAAAGGTGAAACTCTGTGAGTTGAATGCACACACCACAGAGTAGTTTCTGAGAATGATTCTGTCTAGTTTTTAAACGAAGATATCTCCTTTAATACAATGGGCCTCAAATCGCGTGAAATCTCCACTTGTAAAATACACAAAAAGAGTGTTTCAAACCTGCTCTGTCTAAAGAAAGGTTCTACTCTGTGAGTTGAATACACACAACACAAAGAAGTTACTGAGAATTCATCTGTCTAGCTTTATATGAAGAAACCCCTTTTCCAACGAAGGCCTCAAAGAGGTCTAAATAGCACTTTGCAGACTTCCCAAAAAGAGTGTTTCCAAACTGCTCTATGAAAAGAAAGGTTAAACTCTGTGAGTTGAACGCACACATCACAAAGTAGTTTCTGAGAATGATTCTGTCTAGTTTTTATACAAAGATATTTCGATTACAAAGTTTGGCCCCAAATCGCTTGCAATCTCCACTTGGAAATTCCACAAAAAGAGTGTTTCCAAACTGCTCTGTCTAAAGAAAGGTTCAACTCTGTGAGTTGAATACACACAACACAAAGAAGTTACTGAGAATTCATCTGTCTAGCTTTATATGAAGAAATCCCGTTTCAAATGAAGGCCCCAGACACGTCTCAATATCCCCTTGCAGACTTAACAAACAGAGTGTTTCCAAACTGGTCTATGAAAAGAAACGTTAAACTCTCTGAGTTGAACGCACACATCACAAAGTAGTTTCTGAGAATGATTCTGTCTAGTTTTTATACGAAGATATTTCGATTTCTAAGATTGGCCCAAATTCGCTTGAAATCTCCACTTGCAAATTCCACAAAAAGAGTGTTTCGAAACTGCTGTGTCTAAAAGATGTGTCAACTCTGTGAGTTGAAAACACACAACACAAAGAAGTTACTGGGAATTTATCTGTCTAGCAGTATACTGAGAAATCCCGTTTCCAACGAATGCATCAAAGTGATCCAAATATCCTCTTCCAAACTTAACAACAGAGTGTTTCCAAACTGCTCTATGAAAAGAAAGGTGAAATTCTGTGAGTTGAACACACACATCACAAAGTAGTTTCTGAGAATGACTCTGTCTAGTTTTTAAACGAAGATATTTCCTTTACTACAATTGGCCTCAAATCTCTTGAAGTCTCCACTTGTAAAATCCACAAAAAGAGTGTTTCAAATGTGCTCTGTCTAAATAAAGGTTCAACTCTGTGAGTTGAATACACACAGCACAAAGAAGTTACAGAGAATTCATCTGTCTAGCTTTATATGAACAAATCCGGTTTCCAACGAAGGCCTCAAAGAGGTCTGAATATCCCCTTGCAGACATAACAAACAGAGTGTTTCCAAACTGCTCTATGAAAAGAAAGGTTAAACTCTGTGAGTTGAACGCACACATCACACAGTAGTTTCTGAGAATGATTCTGTCAAGTTTTTATACAAAGATATTTCGATTTCTAAGATTGGCCTCAAATCGCTTGAAATCTCCACTTGCAAATTCCACAAAAAGAGTGTTTCCAAACTGCTGTGTCTAAAAGATGTTTCAACTCTGTGAGCTGAATACACACAACACAAAGAAGTTACTGGGAATTTATCTGTCTAGCACTATACTGAGACATCCCGTTTCCAATGAAGGCCTCAAAGTGATCCAAATATCCTCTTCCAAGCGTAACAAACAGAGTGTTTCCAAACTGCTCTCTGAAAAGAAAGGTGAAACTCTGTGAGTTGAATGCACACACCACAGAGTAGTTTCTGAGAATGATTCTGTCTAGTTTTTAAACGAAGATATCTCCTTTAATACAATGGGCCTCAAATCGCGTGAAATCTCCACTTGTAAAATACACAAAAAGAGTGTTTCAAACCTGCTCTGTCTAAAGAAAGGTTCTACTCTGTGAGTTGAATACACACAGCACAAAGAAGTTACTGAGAATTCATCTGTCTAGCTTTATATGAAGAAACCCCTTTTCCAACGAAGGCCTCAAAGAGGTCTAAATAGCACTTTGCAGACTTCCCAAAAAGAGTGTTTCCAAACTGCTCTATGAAAAGAAAGGTTAAACTCTGTGAGTTGAACGCACACATCACAAAGTAGTTTCTGAGAATGACTCTGTCTAGTTTTTATACAAAGATATTTCGATTACAAAGTTTGGCCCCAAATCGCTTGCAATCTCCACTTGGAAATTCCACAAAAAGAGTGTTTCCAAACTGCTCTGTCTAAAGAAAGGTTCAACTCTGTGAGTTGAATACACACAACACAAAGAAGTTACTGAGAATTCATCTGTCTAGCTTTATATGAAGAAATCCCGTTTCAAATGAAGGCCCCAGACACGTCTCAATATCCCCTTGCAGACTGAACAAACAGAGTGTTTCCAAACTGGTCTATGAAAAGAAACGTTAAACTCTCTGAGTTGAACGCACACATCACAAAGTAGTTTCTGAGAATGATTCTGTCTAGTTTTTATACGAAGATATTTCGATTTCTAAGATTGGCCCAAATTCGCTTGAAATCTCCACTTGCAAATTCCACAAAAAGAGTGTTTCGAAACTGCTGTGTCTAAAAGATGTGTCAACTCTGTGAGTTGAAAACACACAACACAAAGAAGTTACTGGGAATTTATCTGTCTAGCAGTATACTGAGAAATCCCGTTTCCAACGAATGCATCAAAGTGATCCAAATATCCTCTTCCAAACTTAACAACAGAGTGTTTCCAAACTGCTCTATGAAAAGAAAGGTGAAATTCTGTGAGTTGAACACACACATCACAAAGTAGTTTCTGAGAATGACTCTGTCTAGTTTTTAAACGAAGATATTTCCTTTACTACAATTGGCCTCAAATCTCTTGAAGTCTCCACTTGTAAAATCCACAAAAAGAGTGTTTCAAATGTGCTCTGTCTAAATAAAGGTTCAACTCTGTGAGTTGAATACACACAGCACAAAGAAGTTACAGAGAATTCATCTGTCTAGCTTTATATGAACAAATCCGGTTTCCAACGAAGGCCTCAAAGAGGTCTGAATATCCCCTTGCAGACATAACAAACAGAGTGTTTCCAAACTGCTCTATGAAAAGAAAGGTTAAACTCTGTGAGTTGAACGCACACATCACACAGTAGTTTCTGAGAATGATTCTGTCAAGTTTTTATACAAAGATATTTCGATTTCTAAGATTGGCCTCAAATCGCTTGAAATCTCCACTTGCAAATTCCACAAAAAGAGTGTTTCCAAACTGCTGTGTCTAAAAGATGTTTCAACTCTGTGAGCTGAATACACACAACACAAAGAAGTTACTGGGAATTTATCTGTCTAGCACTATACTGAGAAATCCCGTTTCCAACGAAGGCCTCAAAGTGATCCAAATATCCTCTTCCAAGCGTAACAAACAGAGTGTTTCCAAACTGCTCTCTGAAAAGAAAGGTGAAACTCTGTGAGTTGAATGCACACAACACAGAGTAGTTTCTGAGAATGATTCTGTCTAGTTTTTAAACGAAGATATCTCCTTTAATACAATGGGCCTCAAATCGCGTGAAATCTCCACTTGTAAAATACACAAAAAGAGTGTTTCAAACCTGCTCTGTCTAAAGAAAGGTTCTACTCTGTGAGTTGAATACACACAGCACAAAGAAGTTACTGAGAATTCATCTGTCTAGCTTTATATGAAGAAACCCCTTTTCCAACGAAGGCCTCAAAGAGGTCTAAATAGCACTTTGCAGACTTCCCAAAAAGAGTGTTTCCAAACTGCTCTATGAAAAGAAAGGTTAAACTCTGTGAGTTGAACGCACACATCACAAAGTAGTTTCTGAGAATGACTCTGTCTAGTTTTTATACAAAGATATTTCGATTACAAAGTTTGGCCCCAAATCGCTTGCAATCTCCACTTGGAAATTCCACAAAAAGAGTGTTTCCAAACTGCTCTGTCTAAAGAAAGGTTCAACTCTGTGAGTTGAATACACACAACACAAAGAAGTTACTGAGAATTCATCTGTCTAGCTTTATATGAAGAAATCCCGTTTCAAATGAAGGCCCCAGACACGTCTCAATATCCCCTTGCAGACTGAACAAACAGAGTGTTTCCAAACTGGTCTATGAAAAGAAACGTTAAACTCTCTGAGTTGAACGCACACATCACAAAGTAGTTTCTGAGAATGATTCTGTCTAGTTTTTATACGAAGATATTTCGATTTCTAAGATTGGCCCAAATTCGCTTGAAATCTCCACTTGCAAATTCCACAAAAAGAGTGTTTCGAAACTGCTGTGTCTAAAAGATGTGTCAACTCTGTGAGTTGAAAACACACAACACAAAGAAGTTACTGGGAATTTATCTGTCTAACAGGATACTGAGAAATCCCGTTTCCAACGAATGCATCAAAGTGATCCAAATATCCTCTTCCAAACTTAACAACAGAGTGTTTCCAAACTGCTCTATGAAAAGAAAGGTGAAATTCTGTGAGTTGAACACACACATCACAAAGTAGTTTCTGAGAATGACTCTGTCTAGTTTTTAAACGAAGATATTTCCTTTACTACAATTGGCCTCAAATC
This sequence comes from Pan paniscus, assembly GCF_029289425.2. NCBI lineage: Eukaryota > Metazoa > Chordata > Mammalia > Primates > Hominidae > Pan > Pan paniscus. Next base: position 51,563,327 of record NC_073267.2, on the reverse strand, counting down.
TCTTGAAGTCTCCACTTGTAAAATCCACAAAAAGAGTGTTTCAAATGTGCTCTGTCTAAATAAAGGTTCAACTCTGTGAGTTGAATACACACAGCACAAAGAAGTTACAGAGAATTCATCTGTCTAGCTTTATATGAACAAATCCGGTTTCCAACGAAGGCCTCAAAGAGGTCTGAATATCCCCTTGCAGACTTAACAAACAGAGTGTTTCCAAACTGCTCTATGAAAAGAAAGGTTAAACTCTGTGAGTTGAACGCACACATCACACAGTAGTTTCTGAGAATGATTCTGTCAAGTTTTTATACAAAGATATTTCGATTTCTAAGATTGGCCTCAAATCGCTTGAAATCTCCACTTGCAAATTCCACAAAAAGAGTGTTTCCAAACTGCTGTGTCTAAAAGATGTTTCAACTCTGTGAGCTGAATACACACAACACAAAGAAGTTACTGGGAATTTATCTGTCTAGCACTATACTGAGAAATCCCGTTTCCAACGAAGGCCTCAAAGTGATCCAAATATCCTCTTCCAAGCGTAACAAACAGAGTGTTTCCAAACTGCTCTCTGAAAAGAAAGGTGAAACTCTGTGAGTTGAATGCACACACCACAGAGTAGTTTCTGAGAATGATTCTGTCTAGTTTTTAAACGAAGATATCTCCTTTAATACAATGGGCCTCAAATCGCGTGAAATCTCCACTTGTAAAATACACAAAAAGAGTGTTTCAAACCTGCTCTGTCTAAAGAAAGGTTCTACTCTGTGAGTTGAATACACACAGCACAAAGAAGTTACTGAGAATTCATCTGTCTAGCTTTATATGAAGAAACCCCTTTTCCAACGAAGGCCTCAAAGAGGTCTAAATAGCACTTTGCAGACTTCCCAAAAAGAGTGTTTCCAAACTGCTCTATGAAAAGAAAGGTTAAACTCTGTGAGTTGAACGCACACATCACAAAGTAGTTTCTGAGAATGATTCTGTCTAGTTTTTATACAAAGATATTTCGATTACAAAGTTTGGCCCCAAATCGCTTGCAATCTCCACTTGGAAATTCCACAAAAAGAGTGTTTCCAAACTGCTCTGTCTAAAGAAAGGTTCAACTCTGTGAGTTGAATACACACAACACAAAGAAGTTACTGAGAATTCATCTGTCTAGCTTTATATGAAGAAATCCCGTTTCAAATGAAGGCCCCAGACACGTCTCAATATCCCCTTGCAGACTGAACAAACAGAGTGTTTCCAAACTGGTCTATGAAAAGAAACGTTAAACTCTCTGAGTTGAACGCACACATCACAAAGTAGTTTCTGAGAATGATTCTGTCTAGTTTTTATACGAAGATATTTCGATTTCTAAGATTGGCCCAAATTCGCTTGAAATCTCCACTTGCAAATTCCACAAAAAGAGTGTTTCGAAACTGCTGTGTCTAAAAGATGTGTCAACTCTGTGAGTTGAAAACACACAACACAAAGAAGTTACTGGGAATTTATCTGTCTAGCAGTATACTGAGAAATCCCGTTTCCAACGAATGCATCAAAGTGATCCAAATATCCTCTTCCAAACTTAACAACAGAGTGTTTCCAAACTGCTCTATGAGAAGAAAGGTGAAATTCTGTGAGTTGAACACACACATCACAAACTAGTTTCTGAGAATGACTCTGTCTAGTTTTTAAACGAAGATATTTCCTTTACTACAATTGGCCTCAAATCTCTTGAAGTCTCCACTTGTAAAATCCACAAAAAGAGTGTTTCAAATGTGCTCTGTCTAAATAAAGGTTCAACTCTGTGAGTTGAATACACACAGCACAAAGAAGTTACAGAGAATTCATCTGTCTAGCTTTATATGAACAAATCCGGTTTCCAACGAAGGCCTCAAAGAGGTCTGAATATCCCCTTGCAGACTTAACAAACAGAGTGTTTCCAAACTGCTCTATGAAAAGAAAGGTTAAACTCTGTGAGTTGAACGCACACATCACACAGTAGTTTCTGAGAATGATTCTGTCAAGTTTTTATACAAAGATATTTCGATTTCTAAGATTGGCCTCAAATCGCTTGAAATCTCCACTTGCAAATTCCACAAAAAGAGTGTTTCCAAACTGCTGTGTCTAAAAGATGTTTCAACTCTGTGAGCTGAATACACACAACACAAAGAAGTTACTGGGAATTTATCTGTCTAGCACTATACTGAGAAATCCCGTTTCCAACGAAGGCCTCAAAGTGATCCAAATATCCTCTTCCAAGCGTAACAAACAGAGTGTTTCCAAACTGCTCTCTGAAAAGAAAGGTGAAACTCTGTGAGTTGAATGCACACACCACAGAGTAGTTTCTGAGAATGATTCTGTCTAGTTTTTAAACGAAGATATCTACTTTAATACAATGGGCCTCAAATCGCGTGAAATCTCCACTTGTAAAATACACAAAAAGAGTGTTTCAAACCTGCTCTGTCTAAAGAAAGGTTCTACTCTGTGAGTTGAATACACACAGCACAAAGAAGTTACTGAGAATTCATCTGTCTAGCTTTATATGAAGAAACCCCTTTTCCAACGAAGGCCTCAAAGAGGTCTAAATAGCACTTTGCAGACTTCCCAAAAAGAGTGTTTCCAAACTGCTCTATGAAAAGAAAGGTTAAACTCTGTGAGTTGAACGCACACATCACAAAGTAGTTTCTGAGAATGATTCTGTCTAGTTTTTATACAAAGATATTTCGATTACAAAGTTTGGCCCCAAATCGCTTGCAATCTCCACTTGGAAATTCCACAAAAAGAGTGTTTCCAAACTGCTCTGTCTAAAGAAAGGTTCAACTCTGTGAGTTGAATACACACAACACAAAGAAGTTACTGAGAATTCATGTGTCTAGCTTTATATGAAGAAATCCCGTTTCAAATGAAGGCCCCAGACACGTCTCAATATCCCCTTGCAGACTTAACAAACAGAGTGTTTCCAAACTGGTCTATGAAAAGAAACGTTAAACTCTCTGAGTTGAACGCACACATCACAAAGTAGTTTCTGAGAATGATTCTGTCTAGTTTTTATACGAAGATATTTCGATTTCTAAGATTGGCCCAAATTCGCTTGAAATCTCCACTTGCAAATTCCACAAAAAGAGTGTTTCGAAACTGCTGTGTCTAAAAGATGTGTCAACTCTGTGAGTTGAAAACACACAACACAAAGAAGTTACTGGGAATTTATCTGTCTAGCAGTATACTGAGAAATCCCGTTTCCAACGAATGCATCAAAGTGATCCAAATATCCTCTTCCAAACTTAACAACAGAGTGTTTCCAAACTGCTCTATGAAAAGAAAGGTGAAATTCTGTGAGTTGAACACACACATCACAAAGTAGTTTCTGAGAATGACTCTGTCTAGTTTTTAAACGAAGATATTTCCTTTACTACAATTGGCCTCAAATCTCTTGATGTCTCCACTTGTAAAATCCACAAAAAGAGTGTTTCAAATGTGCTCTGTCTAAATAAAGGTTCAACTCTGTGAGTTGAATACACACAGCACAAAGAAGTTACAGAGAATTCATCTGTCTAGCTTTATATGAACAAATCCGGTTTCCAACGAAGGCCTCAAAGAGGTCTGAATATCCCCTTGCAGACTTAACAAACAGAGTGTTTCCAAACTGCTCTATGAAAAGAAAGGTTAAACTCTGTGAGTTGAACGCACACATCACACAGTAGTTTCTGAGAATGATTCTGTCAAGTTTTTATACAAAGATATTTCGATTTCTAAGATTGGCCTCAAGTCGCTTGAAATCTCCACTTGCAAATTCCACAAAAAGAGTGTTTCCAAACTGCTGTGTCTAAAAGATGTTTCAACTCTGTGAGCTAAATACACACAACACAAAGAAGTTACTGGGAATTTATCTGTCTAGCACTATACTGAGACATCCCGTTTCCAACGAAGGCCTCAAAGTGATCCAAATATCCTCTTCCAAGCGTAACAAACAGAGTGTTTCCAAACTGCTCTCTGAAAAGAAAGGTGAAACTCTGTGAGTTGAATGCACACACCACAGAGTAGTTTCTGAGAATGATTCTGTCTAGTTTTTAAACGAAGATATCTCCTTTAATACAATGGGCCTCAAATCGCGTGAAATCTCCACTTGTAAAATACACAAAAAGAGTGTTTCAAACCTGCTCTGTCTAAAGAAAGGTTCTACTCTGTGAGTTGAATACACACAACACAAAGAACTTACTGAGAATTCATCTGTCTAGCTTTATATGAAGAAACCCCTTTTCCAACGAAGGCCTCAAAGAGGTCTAAATAGCACTTTGCAGACTTCCCAAAAAGAGTGTTTCCAAACTGCTCTATGAAAAGAAAGGTTAAACTCTGTGAGTTGAACGCACACATCACAAAGTAGTTTCTGAGAATGATTCTGTCTAGTTTTTATACAAAGATATTTCGATTACAAAGTTTGGCCCCAAATCGCTTGAAATCTCCACTTGGAAATTCCACAAAAAGAGTGTTTCCAAACTGCTCTGTCTAAAGAAAGGTTCAACTCTGTGAGTTGAATACACACAACACAAAGAAGTTACTGAGAATTCATGTGTCTAGCTTTATATGAAGAAATCCCGTTTCAAATGAAGGCCCCAGACACGTCTCAATATCCCCTTGCAGACTTAACAAACAGAGTGTTTCCAAACTGGTCTATGAAAAGAAACGTTAAACTCTCTGAGTTGAACGCACACATCACAAAGTAGTTTCTGAGAATGATTCTGTCTAGTTTTTATACGAAGATATTTCGATTTCTAAGTTTGGCCCAATTTCGCTTGAAATCTCCACTTGCAAATTCCACAAAAAGAGTGTTTCGAAACTGCTGTGTCTAAAAGATGTGTCAACTCTGTGAGTTGAAAACACACAACACAAAGAAGTTACTGGGAATTTATCTGTCTAGCAGTATACTGAGAAATCCCGTTTCCAACGAATGCATCAAAGTGATCCAAATATCCTCTTCCAAACTTAACAACAGAGTGTTTCCAAACTGCTCTATGAAAAGAAAGGTGAAATTCTGTGAGTTGAACACACACATCACAAAGTAGTTTCTGAGAATGACTCTGTCTAGTTTTTAAACGAAGATATTTCCTTTACTACAATTGGCCTCAAATCTCTTGAAGTCTCCACTTGTAAAATCCACAAAAAGAGTGTTTCAAATGTGCTCTGTCTAAATAAAGGTTCAACTCTGTGAGTTGAATACACACAGCACAAAGAAGTTACAGAGAATTCATCTGTCTAGCTTTATAAGAACAAATCCGGTTTCCAACGAAGGCCTCAAAGAGGTCTGAATATCCCCTTGCAGACTTAACAAACAGAGTGTTTCCAAACTGCTCTATGAAAAGAAAGGTTAAACTCTGTGAGTTGAACGCACACATCACACAGTAGTTTCTGAGAATGATTCTGTCAAGTTTTTATACAAAGATATTTCGATTTCTAAGATTGGCCTCAAATCGCTTGAAATCTCCACTTGCAAATTCCACAAAAAGAGTGTTTCCAAACTGCTGTGTCTAAAAGATGTTTCAACTCTGTGAGCTGAATACACACAACACAAAGAAGTTACTGGGAATTTACCTGTCTAGCACTATACTGAGAAATCCCGTTTCCAACGAAGGCCTCAAAGTGATCCAAATATCCTCTTCCAAGCGTAACAAACAGAGTGTTTCCAAACTGCTCTCTGAAAAGAAAGGTGAAACTCTGTGAGTTGAATGCACACACCACAGAGTAGTTTCTGAGAATGATTCTGTCTAGTTTTTAAACGAAGATATCTCCTTTAATACAATGGGCCTCAAATCGCGTGAAATCTCCACTTGTAAAATACACAAAAAGAGTGTTTCAAACCTGCTCTGTCTAAAGAAAGGTTCTACTCTGTGAGTTGAATACACACAGCACAAAGAAGTTACTGAGAATTCATCTGTCTAGCTTTATATGAAGAAACCCCTTTTCCAACGAAGGCCTCAAAGAGGTCTAAATAGCACTTTGCAGACTTCCCAAAAAGAGTGTTTCCAAACTGCTCTATGAAAAGAAAGGTTAAACTCTGTGAGTTGAACGCACACATCACAAAGTAGTTTCTGAGAATGATTCTGTCTAGTTTTTATACAAAGATATTTCGATTACAAAGTTTGGCCCCAAATCGCTTGAAATCTCCACTTGGAAATTCCACAAAAAGAGTGTTTCCAAACTGCTCTGTCTAAAGAAAGGTTCAACTCTGTGAGTTGAATACACACAACACAAAGAAGTTACTGAGAATTCATGTGTCTAGCTTTATATGAAGAAATCCCGTTTCAAATGAAGGCCCCAGACACGTCTCAATATCCCCTTGCAGACTTAACAAACAGAGTGTTTCCAAACTGGTCTATGAAAAGAAACGTTAAACTCTCTGAGTTGAACGCACACATCACAAAGTAGTTTCTGAGAATGATTCTGTCTAGTTTTTATACGAAGATATTTCGATTTCTAAGATTGGCCCAAATTCGCTTGAAATCTCCACTTGCAAATTCCACAAAAAGAGTGTTTCGAAACTGCTGTGTCTAAAAGATGTGTCAACTCTGTGAGTTGAAAACACACAACACAAAGAAGTTACTGGGAATTTATCTGTCTAGCAGTATACTGAGAAATCCCGTTTCCAACGAATGCATCAAAGTGATCCAAATATCCTCTTCCAAACTTAACAACAGAGTGTTTCCAAACTGCTCTATGAAAAGAAAGGTGAAATTCTGTGAGTTGAACACACACATCACAAAGTAGTTTCTGAGAATGACTCTGTCTAGTTTTTAAACGAAGATATTTCCTTTACTACAATTGGCCTCAAATCTCTTGAAGTCTCCACTTGTAAAATCCACAAAAAGAGTGTTTCAAATGTGCTCTGTCTAAATAAAGGTTCAACTCTGTGAGTTGAATACACACAGCACAAAGAAGTTACAGAGAATTCATCTGTCTAGCTTCATATGAACAAATCCGGTTTCCAACGAAGGCCTCAAAGAGGTCTGAATATCCCCTTGCAGACTTAACAAACAGAGTGTTTCCAAACTGCTCTATGAAAAGAAAGGTTAAACTCTGTGAGTTGAACGCACACATCACACAGTAGTTTCTGAGAATGATTCTGTCAAGTTTTTATACAAAGATATTTCGATTTCTAAATTTGGCCTCAAATCGCTTGAAATCTCCACTTGCAAATTCCACAAAAAGAGTGTTTCCAAACTGCTGTGTCTAAAAGATGTTTCAACTCTGTGAGCTGAATACACACAACACAAAGAAGTTACTGGGAATTTATCTGTCTAGCACTATACTGAGAAATCCCGTTTCCAACGAAGGCCTCAAAGTGATCCAAATATCCTCTTCCAAGCGTAACAAACAGAGTGTTTCCAAACTGCTCTCTGAAAAGAAAGGTGAAACTCTGTGAGTTGAATGCACACACCACAGAGTAGTTTCTGAGAATGATTCTGTCTAGTTTTTAAACGAAGATATCTCCTTTAATACAATGGGCCTCAAATCGCGTGAAATCTCCACTTGTAAAATACACAAAAAGAGTGTTTCAAACCTGCTCTGTCTAAAGAAAGGTTCTACTCTGTGAGTTGAATACACACAACACAAAGAAGTTACTGAGAATTCATCTGTCTAGCTTTATATGAAGAAACCCCTTTTCCAACGAAGGCCTCAAAGAGGTCTAAATAGCACTTTGCAGACTTCCCAAAAAGAGTGTTTCCAAACTGCTCTATGAAAAGAAAGGTTAAACTCTGTGAGTTGAACGCACACATCACAAAGTAGTTTCTGAGAATGATTCTGTCTAGTTTTTATACAAAGATATTTCGATTACAAAGTTTGGCCCCAAATCGCTTGAAATCTCCACTTGGAAATTCCACAAAAAGAGTGTTTCCAAACTGCTCTGTCTAAAGAAAGGTTCAACTCTGTGAGTTGAATACACACAACACAAAGAAGTTACTGAGAATTCATGTGTCTAGCTTTATATGAAGAAATCCCGTTTCAAATGAAGGCCCCAGACACGTCTCAATATCCCCTTGCAGACTTAACAAACAGAGTGTTTCCAAACTGGTCTATGAAAAGAAACGTTAAACTCTCTGAGTTGAACGCACACATCACAAAGTAGTTTCTGAGAATGATTCTCTCTAGTTTTTATACGAAGATATTTCGATTTCTAAGTTTGGCCCAATTTCGCTTGAAATCTCCACTTGCAAATTCCACAAAAAGAGTGTTTCGAAACTGCTGTGTCTAAAAGATGTGTCAACTCTGTGAGTTGAAAACACACAACACAAAGAAGTTACTGGGAATTTATCTGTCTAGCAGTATACTGAGAAATCCCGTTTCCAACGAATGCATCAAAGTGATCCAAATATCCTCTTCCAAACTTAACAACAGAGTGTTTCCAAACTGCTCTATGAAAAGAAAGGTGAAATTCTGTGAGTTGAACACACACATCACAAAGTAGTTTCTGAGAATGACTCTGTCTAGTTTTTAAACGAAGATATTTCCTTTACTACAATTGGCCTCAAATCTCTTGAAGTCTCCACTTGTAAAATCCACAAAAAGAGTGTTTCAAATGTGCTCTGTCTAAATAAAGGTTCAACTCTGTGAGTTGAATACACACAGCACAAAGAAGTTACAGAGAATTCATCTGTCTAGCTTTATAAGAACAAATCCGGTTTCCAACGAAGGCCTCAAAGAGGTCTGAATATCCCCTTGCAGACTTAACAAACAGAGTGTTTCCAAACTGCTCTATGAAAAGAAAGGTTAAACTCTGTGAGTTGAACGCACACATCACACAGTAGTTTCTGAGAATGATTCTGTCAAGTTTTTATACAAAGATATTTCGATTTCTAAGATTGGCCTCAAATCGCTTGAAATCTCCACTTGCAAATTCCACAAAAAGAGTGTTTCCAAACTGCTGTGTCTAAAAGATGTTTCAACTCTGTGAGCTGAATACACACAACACAAAGAAGTTACTGGGAATTTACCTGTCTAGCACTATACTGAGAAATCCCGTTTCCAACGAAGGCCTCAAAGTGATCCAAATATCCTCTTCCAAGCGTAACAAACAGAGTGTTTCCAAACTGCTCTCTGAAAAGAAAGGTGAAACTCTGTGAGTTGAATGCACACACCACAGAGTAGTTTCTGAGAATGATTCTGTCTAGTTTTTAAACGAAGATATCTCCTTTAATACAATGGGCCTCAAATCGCGTGAAATCTCCACTTGTAAAATACACAAAAAGAGTGTTTCAAACCTGCTCTGTCTAAAGAAAGGTTCTACTCTGTGAGTTGAATACACACAGCACAAAGAAGTTACTGAGAATTCATCTGTCTAGCTTTATATGAAGAAACCCCTTTTCCAACGAAGGCCTCAAAGAGGTCTAAATAGCACTTTGCAGACTTCCCAAAAAGAGTGTTTCCAAACTGCTCTATGAAAAGAAAGGTTAAACTCTGTGAGTTGAACGCACACATCACAAAGTAGTTTCTGAGAATGATTCTGTCTAGTTTTTATACAAAGATATTTCGATTACAAAGTTTGGCCCCAAATCGCTTGAAATCTCCACTTGGAAATTCCACAAAAAGAGTGTTTCCAAACTGCTCTGTCTAAAGAAAGGTTCAACTCTGTGAGTTGAATACACACAACACAAAGAAGTTACTGAGAATTCATCTGTCTAGCTTTATATGAAGAAATCCCGTTTCAAATGAAGGCCCCAGACACGTCTCAATATCCCCTTGCAGACTTAACAAACAGAGTGTTTCCAAACTGGTCTATGAAAAGAAACGTTAAACTCTCTGAGTTGAACGCACACATCACAAAGTAGTTTCTGAGAATGATTCTGTCTAGTTTTTATACGAAGATATTTCGATTTCTAAGATTGGCCCAAATTCGCTTGAAATCTCCACTTGCAAATTCCACAAAAAGAGTGTTTCGAAACTGCTGTGTCTAAAAGATGTGTCAACTCTGTGAGTTGAAAACACACAACACAAAGAAGTTACTGGGAATTTATCTGTCTAGCAGTATACTGAGAAATCCCGTTTCCAACGAATGCATCAAAGTGATCCAAATATCCTCTTCCAAACTTAACAACAGAGTGTTTCCAAACTGCTCTATGAAAAGAAAGGTGAAATTCTGTGAGTTGAACACACACATCACAAAGTAGTTTCTGAGAATGACTCTGTCTAGTTTTTAAACGAAGATATTTCCTTTACTACAATTGGCCTCAAATCTCTTGAAGTCTCCACTTGTAAAATCCACAAAAAGAGTGTTTCAAATGTGCTCTGTCTAAATAAAGGTTCAACTCTGTGAGTTGAATACACACAGCACAAAGAAGTTACAGAGAATTCATCTGTCTAGCTTCATATGAACAAATCCGGTTTCCAACGAAGGCCTCAAAGAGGTCTGAATATCCCCTTGCAGACTTAACAAACAGAGTGTTTCCAAACTGCTCTATGAAAAGAAAGGTTAAACTCTGTGAGTTGAACGCACACATCACACAGTAGTTTCTGAGAATGATTCTGTCAAGTTTTTATACAAAGATATTTCGATTTCTAAATTTGGCCTCAAATCGCTTGAAATCTCCACTTGCAAATTCCACAAAAAGAGTGTTTCCAAACTGCTGTGTCTAAAAGATGTTTCAACTCTGTGAGCTGAATACACACAACACAAAGAAGTTACTGGGAATTTATCTGTCTAGCACTATACTGAGAAATCCCGTTTCCAACGAAGGCCTCAAAGTGATCCAAATATCCTCTTCCAAGCGTAACAAACAGAGTGTTTGCAAACTGCTCTCTGAAAAGAAAGGTGAAACTCTGTGAGTTGAATGCACACACCACAGAGTAGTTTCTGAGAATGATTCTGTCTAGTTTTTAAACGAAGATATCTCCTTTAATACAATGGGCCTCAAATCGCGTGAAATCTCCACTTGTAAAATACACAAAAAGAGTGTTTCAAACCTGCTCTGTCTAAAGAAAGGTTCTACTCTGTGAGTTGAATACACACGACACAAAGAAGTTACTGAGAATTCATCTGTCTAGCTTTATATGAAGAAACCCCTTTTCCAACGAAGGCCTCAAAGAGGTCTAAATAGCACTTTGCAGACTTCCCAAAAAGAGTGTTTCCAAACTGCTCTATGAAAAGAAAGGTTAAACTCTGTGAGTTGAACGCACACATCACAAAGTAGTTTCTGAGAATGATTCTGTCTAGTTTTTATACAAAGATATTTCGATTACAAAGTTTGGCCCCAAATCGCTTGAAATCTCCACTTGGAAATTCCACAAAAAGAGTGTTTCCAAACTGCTCTGTCTAAAGAAAGGTTCAACTCTGTGAGTTGAATACACACAACACAAAGAAGTTACTGAGAATTCATCTGTCTAGCTTTATATGAAGAAATCCCGTTTCAAATGAAGGCCCCAGACACGTCTCAATATCCCCTTGCAGACTTAACAAACAGAGTGTTTCCAAACTGGTCTATGAAAAGAAACGTTAAACTCTCTGAGTTGAACGCACACATCACAAAGTAGTTTCTGAGAATGATTCTGTCTAGTTTTTATACGAAGATATTTCGATTTCTAAGTTTGGCCCAAATTCGCTTGAAATCTCCACTTGCAAATTCCACAAAAAGAGTGTTTCGAAACTGCTGTGTCTAAAAGATGTGTCAACTCTGTGAGTTGAAAACACACAACACAAAGAAGTTACTGGGAATTTATCTGTCTAGCAGTATACTGAGAAATCCCGTTTCCAACGAATGCATCAAAGTGATCCAAATATCCTCTTCCAAACTTAACAACAGAGTGTTTCCAAACTGCTCTATGAAAAGAAAGGTGAAATTCTGTGAGTTGAACACACACATCACAAAGTAGTTTCTGAGAATGACTCTGTCTAGTTTTTAAACGAAGATATTTCCTTTACTACAATTGGCCTCAAATCTCTTGAAGTCTCCACTTGTAAAATCCACAAAAAGAGTGTTTCAAATGTGCTCTGTCTAAATAAAGGTTCAACTCTGTGAGTTGAATACACACAGCACAAAGAAGTTACAGAGAATTCATCTGTCTAGCTTCATATGAACAAATCCGGTTTCCAACGAAGGCCTCAAAGAGGTCTGAATATCCCCTTGCAGACTTAACAAACAGAGTGTTTCCAAACTGCTCTATGAAAAGAAAGGTTAAACTCTGTGAGTTGAACGCACACATCACACAGTAGTTTCTGAGAATGATTCTGTCAAGTTTTTATACAAAGATATTTCGATTTCTAAGATTGGCCTCAAGTCGCTTGAAATCTCCACTTGCAAATTCCACAAAAAGAGTGTTTCCAAACTGCTGTGTCTAAAAGATGTTTCAACTCTGTGAGCTGAATACACACAACACAAAGAAGTTACTGGGAATTTATCTGTCTAGCACTATACTGAGAAATCCCGTTTCCAACGAAGGCCTCAAAGTGATCCAAATATCCTCTTCCAAGCGTAACAAACAGAGTGTTTCCAAACTGCTCTCTGAAAAGAAAGGTGAAACTCTGTGAGTTGAATGCACACACCACAGAGTAGTTTCTGAGAATGATTCTGTCTAGTTTTTAAACGAAGATATCTCCTTTAATATAATGGGCCTCAAATCGCGTGAAATCTCCACTTGTAAAATACACAAAAAGAGTGTTTCAAACCTGCTCTGTCTAAAGAAAGGTTCTACTCTGTGAGTTGAATACACACAGCACAAAGAAGTTACTGAGAATTCATCTGTCTAGCTTTATATGAAGAAACCCCTTTTCCAACGAAGGCCTCAAAGAGGTCTAAATAGCACTTTGCAGACTTCCCAAAAAGAGTGTTTCCAAACTGCTCTATGAAAAGAAAGGTTAAACTCTGTGAGTTGAACGCACACATCACAAAGTAGTTTCTGAGAATGATTCTGTCTAGTTTTTATACAAAGATATTTCGATTACAAAGTTTGGCCCCAAATCGCTTGAAATCTCCACTTGGAAATTCCACAAAAAGAGTGTTTCCAAACTGCTCTGTCTAAAGAAAGGTTCAACTCTGTGAGTTGAATACACACAACACAAAGAAGTTACTGAGAATTCATCTGTCTAGCTTTATATGAAGAAATCCCGTTTCAAATGAAGGCCCCAGACACGTCTCAATATCCCCTTGCAGACTTAACAAACAGAGTGTTTCCAAACTGGTCTATGAAAAGAAACGTTAAACTCTCTGAGTTGAACGCACACATCACAAAGTAGTTTCTGAGAATGATTCTGTCTAGTTTTTATACGAAGATATTTCGATTTCTAAGTTTGGCCCAAATTCGCTTGAAATCTCCACTTGCAAATTCCACAAAAAGAGTGTTTCGAAACTGCTGTGTCTAAAAGATGTGTCAACTCTGTGAGTTGAAAACACACAACACAAAGAAGTTACTGGGAATTTATCTGTCTAGCAGTATACTGAGAAATCCCGTTTCCAACGAATGCATCAAAGTGATCCAAATATCCTCTTCCAAACTTAACAACAGAGTGTTTCCAAACTGCTCTATGAAAAGAAAGGTGAAATTCTGTGAGTTGAACACACACATCACAAAGTAGTTTCTGAGAATGACTCTGTCTAGTTTTTAAACGAAGATATTTCCTTTACTACAATTGGCCTCAAATCTCTTGAAGTCTCCACTTGTAAAATCCACAAAAAGAGTGTTTCAAATGTGCTCTGTCTAAATAAAGGTTCAACTCTGTGAGTTGAATACACACAGCACAAAGAAGTTACAGAGAATTCATCTGTCTAGCTTTATATGAACAAATCCGGTTTCCAACGAAGGCCTCAAAGAGGTCTGAATATCCCCTTGCAGACTTAACAAACAGAGTGTTTCCAAACTGCTCTATGAAAAGAAAGGTTAAACTCTGTGAGTTGAACGCACACATCACACAGTAGTTTCTGAGAATGATTCTGTCAAGTTTTTATACAAAGATATTTCGATTTCTAAGATTGGCCTCAAATCGCTTGAAATCTCCACTTGCAAATTCCACAAAAAGAGTGTTTCCAAACTGCTGTGTCTAAAAGATGTTTCAACTCTGTGAGCTGAATACACACAACACAAAGAAGTTACTGGGAATTTATCTGTCTAGCACTATACTGAGAAATCCCGTTTCCAACGAAGGCCTCAAAGTGATCCAAATATCCTCTTCCAAGCGTAACAAACAGAGTGTTTCCAAACTGCTCTCTGAAAAGAAAGGTGAAACTCTGTGAGTTGAATGCACACACCACAGAGTAGTTTCTGAGAATGATTCTGTCTAGTTTTTAAACGAAGATATCTCCTTTAATATAATGGTCCTCAAATCGCGTGAAATCTCCACTTGTAAAATACACAAAAAGAGTGTTTCAAACCTGCTCTGTCTAAAGAAAGGTTCTACTCTGTGAGTTGAATACACACAGCACAAAGAAGTTACTGAGAATTCATCTGTCTAGCTTTATATGAAGAAACCCCTTTTCCAACGAAGGCCTCAAAGAGGTCTAAATAGCACTTTGCAGACTTCCCAAAAAGAGTGTTTCCAAACTGCTCTATGAAAAGAAAGGTTAAACTCTGTGAGTTGAACGCACACATCACAAAGTAGTTTCTGAGAATGATTCTGTCTAGTTTTTATACAAAGATATTTCGATTACAAAGTTTGGCCCCAAATCGCTTGAAATCTCCACTTGGAAATTCCACAAAAAGAGTGTTTCCAAACTGCTCTGTCTAAAGAAAGGTTCAACTCTGTGAGTTGAATACACACAACACAAAGAAGTTACTGAGAATTCATCTGTCTAGCTTTATATGAAGAAATCCCGTTTCAAATGAAGGCCCCAGACAATTCTAAATATCCCCTTGCAGACTTAACAAACAGAGTGTTTCCAAACTGGTCTATGAAAAGAAACGTTAAACTCTCTGAGTTGAACGCACACATCACAAAGTAGTTTCTGAGAATGATTCTGTCTAGTTTTTATACGAAGATATTTCGATTTCTAAGATTGGCCCAAATTCGCTTGAAATCTCCACTTGCAAATTCCACAAAAAGAGTGTTTCGAAACTGCTGTGTCTAAAAGATGTGTCAACTCTGTGAGTTGAAAACACACAACACAAAGAAGTTACTGGGAATTTATCTGTCTAGCAGTATACTGAGAAATCCCGTTTCCAACGAATGCATCAAAGTGATCCAAATATCCTCTTCCAAACTTAACAACAGAGTGTTTCCAAACTGCTCTATGAAAAGAAAGGTGAAATTCTGTGAGTTGAACACACACATCACAAAGTAGTTTCTGAGAATGACTCTGTCTAGTTTTTAAACGAAGATATTTCCTTTACTACAATTGGCCTCAAATCTCTTGAAGTCTCCACTTGTAAAATCCACAAAAAGAGTGTTTCAAATGTGCTCTGTCTAAATAAAGGTTCAACTCTGTGAGTTGAATACACACAGCACAAAGAAGTTACAGAGAATTCATCTGTCTAGCTTTATATGAACAAATCCGGTTTCCAACGAAGGCCTCAAAGAGGTCTGAATATCCCCTTGCAGACTTAACAAACAGAGTGTTTCCAAACTGCTCTATGAAAAGAAAGGTTAAACTCTGTGAGTTGAACGCACACATCACACAGTAGTTTCTGAGAATGATTCTGTCAAGTTTTTATACAAAGATATTTCGATTTCTAAGATTGGCCTCAAATCGCTTGAAATCTCCACTTGCAAATTCCACAAAAAGAGTGTTTCCAAACTGCTGTGTCTAAAAGATGTTTCAACTCTGTGAGCTGAATACACACAACACAAAGAAGTTACTGGGAATTTATCTGTCTAGCACTATACTGAGAAATCCCGTTTCCAACGAAGGCCTCAAAGTGATCCAAATATCCTCTTCCTAGCGTAACAAACAGAGTGTTTGCAAACTGCTCTCTGAAAAGAAAGGTGAAACTCTGTGAGTTGAATGCACACACCACAGAGTAGTTTCTGAGAATGATTCTGTCTAGTTTTTAAACGAAGATATCTCCTTTAATACAATGGGCCTCAAATCGCGTGAAATCTCCACTTGTAAAATACACAAAAAGAGTGTTTCAAACCTGCTCTGTCTAAAGAAAGGTTCTACTCTGTGAGTTGAATACACACAACACAAAGAAGTTACTGAGAATTCATCTGTCTAGCTTTATATGAAGAAACCCCTTTTCCAACGAAGGCCTCAAAGAGGTCTAAATAGCACTTTGCAGACTTCCCAAAAAGAGTGTTTCCAAACTGCTCTATGAAAAGAAAGGTTAAACTCTGTGAGTTGAACGCACACATCACAAAGTAGTTTCTGAGAATGATTCTGTCTAGTTTTTATACAAAGATATTTCGATTACAAAGTTTGGCCCCAAATCGCTTGAAATCTCCACTTGGAAATTCCACAAAAAGAGTGTTTCCAAACTGCTCTGTCTAAAGAAAGGTTCAACTCTGTGAGTTGAATACACACAACACAAAGAAGTTACTGAGAATTCATCTGTCTAGCTTTATATGAAGAAATCCCGTTTCAAATGAAGGCCCCAGACACGTCTCAATATCCCCTTGCAGACTTAACAAACAGAGTGTTTCCAAACTGGTCTATGAAAAGAAACGTTAAACTCTCTGAGTTGAACGCACACATCACAAAGTAGTATCTGAGAATGATTCTGTCTAGTTTTTATACGAAGATATTTCGATTTCTAAGATTGGCCCAAATTCGCTTGAAATCTCCACTTGCAAATTCCACAAAAAGAGTGTTTCGAAACTGCTGTGTCTTAAAGATGTGTCAACTCTGTGAGTTGAAAACACACAACACAAAGAAGTTACTGGGAATTTATCTGTCTAGCAGTATACTGAGAAATCCCGTTTCCAACGAATGCATCAAAGTGATCCAAATATCCTCTTCCAAACTTAACAACAGAGTGTTTCCAAACTGCTCTATGAAAAGAAAGGTGAAATTCTGTGAGTTGAACACACACATCACAAAGTAGTTTCTGAGAATGACTCTGTCTAGTTTTTAAACGAAGATATTTCCTTTACTACAATTGGCCTCAAATCTCTTGAAGTCTCCACTTGTAAAATCCACAAAAAGAGTGTTTCAAATGTGCTCTGTCTAAATAAAGGTTCAACTCTGTGAGTTGAATACACACAGCACAAAGAAGTTACAGAGAATTCATCTGTCTAGCTTTATATGAACAAATCCGGTTTCCAACGAAGGCCTCAAAGAGGTCTGAATATCCCCTTGCAGACTTAACAAACAGAGTGTTTCCAAACTGCTCTATGAAAAGAAAGGTTAAACTCTGTGAGTTGAACGCACACATCACACAGTAGTTTCTGAGAATGATTCTGTCAAGTTTTTATACAAAGATATTTCGATTTCTAAGATTGGCCTCAAATCGCTTGAAATCTCCACTTGCAAATTCCACAAAAAGAGTGTTTCCAAACTGCTGTGTCTAAAAGATGTTTCAACTCTGTGAGCTGAATACACACAACACAAAGAAGTTACTGGGAATTTATCTGTCTAGCACTATACTGAGAAATCCCGTTTCCAACGAAGGCCTCAAAGTGATCCAAATATCCTCTTCCAAGCGTAACAAACAGAGTGTTTCCAAACTGCTCTCTGAAAAGAAAGGTGAAACTCTGTGAGTTGAATGCACACACCACAGAGTAGTTTCTGAGAATGATTCTGTCTAGTTTTTAAACGAAGATATCACCTTTAATATAATGGGCCTCAAATCGCGTGAAATCTCCACTTGTAAAATACACAAAAAGAGTGTTTCAAACCTGCTCTGTCTAAAGAAAGGTTCTACTCTGTGAGTTGAATACACACAGCACAAAGAAGTTACTGAGAATTCATCTGTCTAGCTTTATATGAAGAAACCCCTTTTCCAACGAAGGCCTCAAAGAGGTCTAAATAGCACTTTGCAGACTTCCCAAAAAGAGTGTTTCCAAACTGCTCTATGAAAAGAAAGGTTAAACTCTGTGAGTTGAACGCACACATCACAAAGTAGTTTCTGAGAATGATTCTGTCTAGTTTTTATACAAAGATATTTCGATTACAAAGTTTGGCCCCAAATCGCTTGAAATCTCCACTTGGAAATTCCACAAAAAGAGTGTTTCCAAACTGCTCTGTCTAAAGAAAGGTTCAACTCTGTGAGTTGAATACACACAACACAAAGAAGTTACTGAGAATTCATCTGTCTAGCTTTATATGAAGAAATCCCGTTTCAAATGAAGGCCCCAGACAATTCTAAATATCCCCTTGCAGACTTAACAAACAGAGTGTTTCCAAACTGGTCTATGAAAAGAAACGTTAAACTCTCTGAGTTGAACGCACACATCACAAAGTAGTTTCTGAGAATGATTCTGTCTAGTTTTTATACGAAGATATTTCGATTTCTAAGATTGGCCCAAATTCGCTTGAAATCTCCACTTGCAAATTCCACAAAAAGAGTGTTTCGAAACTGCTGTGTCTAAAAGATGTGTCAACTCTGTGAGTTGAAAACACACAACACAAAGAAGTTACTGGGAATTTATCTGTCTAGCAGTATACTGAGAAATCCCGTTTCCAACGAATGCATCAAAGTGATCCAAATATCCTCTTCCAAACTTAACAACAGAGTGTTTCCAAACTGCTCTATGAAAAGAAAGGTGAAATTCTGTGAGTTGAACACACACATCACAAAGTAGTTTCTGAGAATGACTCTGTCTAGTTTTTAAACGAAGATATTTCCTTTACTACAATTGGCCTCAAATCTCTTGAAGTCTCCACTTGTAAAATCCACAAAAAGAGTGTTTCAAATGTGCTCTGTCTAAATAAAGGTTCAACTCTGTGAGTTGAATACACACAGCACAAAGAAGTTACAGAGAATTCATCTGTCTAGCTTTATATGAACAAATCCGGTTTCCAACGAAGGCCTCAAAGAGGTCTGAATATCCCCTTGCAGACTTAACAAACAGAGTGTTTCCAAACTGCTCTATGAAAAGAAAGGTTAAACTCTGTGAGTTGAACGCACACATCACACAGTAGTTTCTGAGAATGATTCTGTCAAGTTTTTATACAAAGATATTTCGATTTCTAAGATTGGCCTCAAATCGCTTGAAATCTCCACTTGCAAATTCCACAAAAAGAGTGTTTCCAAACTGCTGTGTCTAAAAGATGTTTCAACTCTGTGAGCTGAATACACACAACACAAAGAAGTTACTGGGAATTTATCTGTCTAGCACTATACTGAGAAATCCCGTTTCCAACGAAGGCCTCAAAGTGATCCAAATATCCTCTTCCTAGCGTAACAAACAGAGTGTTTGCAAACTGCCCTCTGAAAAGAAAGGTGAAACTCTGTGAGTTGAATGCACACACCACAGAGTAGTTTCTGAGAATGATTCTGTCTAGTTTTTAAACGAAGATATCTCCTTTAATACAATGGGCCTCAAATCGCGTGAAATCTCCACTTGTAAAATACACAAAAAGAGTGTTTCAAACCTGCTCTGTCTAAAGAAAGGTTCTACTCTGTGAGTTGAATACACACAACACAAAGAAGTTACTGAGAATTCATCTGTCTAGCTTTATATGAAGAAACCCCTTTTCCAACGAAGGCCTCAAAGAGGTCTAAATAGCACTTTGCAGACTTCCCAAAAAGAGTGTTTCCAAACTGCTCTATGAAAAGAAAGGTTAAACTCTGTGAGTTGAACGCACACATCACAAAGTAGTTTCTGAGAATGATTCTGTCTAGTTTTTATACAAAGATATTTCGATTACAAAGTTTGGCCCCAAATCGCTTGAAATCTCCACTTGGAAATTCCACAAAAAGAGTGTTTCCAAACTGCTCTGTCTAAAGAAAGGTTCAACTCTGTGAGTTGAATACACACAACACAAAGAAGTTACTGAGAATTCATCTGTCTAGCTTTATATGAAGAAATCCCGTTTCAAATGAAGGCCCCAGACACGTCTCAATATCCCCTTGCAGACTTAACAAACAGAGTGTTTCCAAACTGGTCTATGAAAAGAAACGTTAAACTCTCTGAGTTGAACGCACACATCACAAAGTAGTTTCTGAGAATGATTCTGTCTAGTTTTTATACGAAGATATTTCGATTTCTAAGATTGGCCCAAATTCGCTTGAAATCTCCACTTGCAAATTCCACAAAAAGAGTGTTTCGAAACTGCTGTGTCTAAAAGATGTGTCAACTCTGTGAGTTGAAAACACACAACACAAAGAAGTTACAGAGAATTCATCTGTCTAGCTTTATATGAACAAATCCGGTTTCCAACGAAGGCCTCAAAGAGGTCTGAATATCCCCTTGCAGACTTAACAAACAGAGTGTTTCCAAACTGCTCTATGAAAAGAAAGGTTAAACTCTGTGAGTTGAACGCACACATCACACAGTAGTTTCTGAGAATGATTCTGTCAAGTTTTTATACAAAGATATTTCGATTTCTAAGATTGGCCTCAAATCGCTTGAAATCTCCACTTGCAAATTCCACAAAAAGAGTGTTTCCAAACTGCTGTGTCTAAAAGATGTTTCAACTCTGTGAGCTGAATACACACAACACAAAGAAGTTACTGGGAATTTATCTGTCTAGCACTATACTGAGAAATCCCGTTTCCAACGAAGGCCTCAAAGTGATCCAAATATCCTCTTCCAAGCGTAACAAACAGAGTGTTTCCAAACTGCTCTCTGAAAAGAAAGGTGAAACTCTGTGAGTTGAATGCACACACCACAGAGTAGTTTCTGAGAATGATTCTGTCTAGTTTTTAAACGAAGATATCACCTTTAATATAATGGGCCTCAAATCGCGTGAAATCTCCACTTGTAAAATACACAAAAAGAGTGTTTCAAACCTGCTCTGTCTAAAGAAAGGTTCTACTCTGTGAGTTGAATACACACAGCACAAAGAAGTTACTGAGAATTCATCTGTCTAGCTTTATATGAAGAAACCCCTTTTCCAACGAAGGCCTCAAAGAGGTCTAAATAGCACTTGGCAGACTTCCCAAAAAGAGTGTTTCCAAACTGCTCTATGAAAAGAAAGGTTAAACTCTGTGAGTTGAACGCACACATCACAAAGTAGTTTCTGAGAATGATTCTGTCTAGTTTTTATACAAAGATATTTCGATTACAAAGTTTGGCCCCAAATCGCTTGAAATCTCCACTTGGAAATTCCACAAAAAGAGTGTTTCCAAACTGCTCTGTCTAAAGAAAGGTTCAACTCTGTGAGTTGAATACACACAACACAAAGAAGTTACTGAGAATTCATCTGTCTAGCTTTATATGAAGAAATCCCGTTTCAAATGAAGGCCCCAGACAATTCTAAATATCCCCTTGCAGACTTAACAAACAGAGTGTTTCCAAACTGGTCTATGAAAAGAAACGTTAAACTCTCTGAGTTGAACGCACACATCACAAAGTAGTTTCTGAGAATGATTCTGTCTAGTTTTTATACGAAGATATTTCGATTTCTAAGATTGGCCCAAATTCGCTTGAAATCTCCACTTGCAAATTCCACAAAAAGAGTGTTTCGAAACTGCTGTGTCTAAAAGATGTGTCAACTCTGTGAGTTGAAAACACACAACACAAAGAAGTTACTGGGAATTTATCTGTCTAGCAGTATACTGAGAAATCCCGTTTCCAACGAATGCATCAAAGTGATCCAAATATCCTCTTCCAAACTTAACAACAGAGTGTTTCCAAACTGCTCTATGAAAAGAAAGGTGAAATTCTGTGAGTTGAACACACACATCACAAAGTAGTTTCTGAGAATGACTCTGTCTAGTTTTTAAACGAAGATATTTCCTTTACTACAATTGGCCTCAAATCTCTTGAAGTCTCCACTTGTAAAATCCACAAAAAGAGTGTTTCAAATGTGCTCTGTCTAAATAAAGGTTCAACTCTGTGAGTTGAATACACACAGCACAAAGAAGTTACAGAGAATTCATCTGTCTAGCTTTATATGAACAAATCCGGTTTCCAACGAAGGCCTCAAAGAGGTCTGAATATCCCCTTGCAGACTTAACAAACAGAGTGTTTCCAAACTGCTCTATGAAAAGAAAGGTTAAACTCTGTGAGTTGAACGCACACATCACACAGTAGTTTCTGAGAATGATTCTGTCAAGTTTTTATACAAAGATATTTCGATTTCTAAGATTGGCCTCAAATCGCTTGAAATCTCCACTTGCAAATTCCACAAAAAGAGTGTTTCCAAACTGCTGTGTCTAAAAGATGTTTCAACTCTGTGAGCTGAATACACACAACACAAAGAAGTTACTGGGAATTTATCTGTCTAGCACTATACTGAGAAATCCCGTTTCCAACGAAGGCCTCAAAGTGATCCAAATATCCTCTTCCTAGCGTAACAAACAGAGTGTTTGCAAACTGCCCTCTGAAAAGAAAGGTGAAACTCTGTGAGTTGAATGCACACACCACAGAGTAGTTTCTGAGAATGATTCTGTCTAGTTTTTAAACGAAGATATCTCCTTTAATACAATGGGCCTCAAATCGCGTGAAATCTCCACTTGTAAAATACACAAAAAGAGTGTTTCAAACCTGCTCTGTCTAAAGAAAGGTTCTACTCTGTGAGTTGAATACACACAACACAAAGAAGTTACTGAGAATTCATCTGTCTAGCTTTATATGAAGAAACCCCTTTTCCAACGAAGGCCTCAAAGAGGTCTAAATAGCACTTTGCAGACTTCCCAAAAAGAGTGTTTCCAAACTGCTCTATGAAAAGAAAGGTTAAACTCTGTGAGTTGAACGCACACATCACAAAGTAGTTTCTGAGAATGATTCTGTCTAGTTTTTATACAAAGATATTTCGATTACAAAGTTTGGCCCCAAATCGCTTGAAATCTCCACTTGGAAATTCCACAAAAAGAGTGTTTCCAAACTGCTCTGTCTAAAGAAAGGTTCAACTCTGTGAGTTGAATACACACAACACAAAGAAGTTACTGAGAATTCATCTGTCTAGCTTTATATGAAGAAATCCCGTTTCAAATGAAGGCCCCAGACACGTCTCAATATCCCCTTGCAGACTTAACAAACAGAGTGTTTCCAAACTGGTCTATGAAAAGAAACGTTAAACTCTCTGAGTTGAACGCACACATCACAAAGTAGTTTCTGAGAATGATTCTGTCTAGTTTTTATACGAAGATATTTCGATTTCTAAGATTGGCCCAAATTCGCTTGAAATCTCCACTTGCAAATTCCACAAAAAGAGTGTTTCGAAACTGCTGTGTCTAAAAGATGTGTCAACTCTGTGAGTTGAAAACACACAACACAAAGAAGTTACAGAGAATTCATCTGTCTAGCTTTATATGAACAAATCCGGTTTCCAACGAAGGCCTCAAAGAGGTCTGAATATCCCCTTGCAGACTTAACAAACAGAGTGTTTCCAAACTGCTCTATGAAAAGAAAGGTTAAACTCTGTGAGTTGAACGCACACATCACACAGTAGTTTCTGAGAATGATTCTGTCAAGTTTTTATACAAAGATATTTCGATTTCTAAGATTGGCCTCAAATCGCTTGAAATCTCCACTTGCAAATTCCACAAAAAGAGTGTTTCCAAACTGCTGTGTCTAAAAGATGTTTCAACTCTGTGAGCTGAATACACACAACACAAAGAAGTTACTGGGAATTTATCTGTCTAGCACTATACTGAGAAATCCCGTTTCCAACGAAGGCCTCAAAGTGATCCAAATATCCTCTTCCTAGCGTAACAAACAGAGTGTTTGCAAACTGCTCTCTGAAAAGAAAGGTGAAACTCTGTGAGTTGAATGCACACACCACAGAGTAGTTTCTGAGAATGATTCTGTCTAGTTTTTAAACGAAGATATCTCCTTTAATACAATGGGCCTCAAATCGCGTGAAATCTCCACTTGTAAAATACACAAAAAGAGTGTTTCAAACCTGCTCTGTCTAAAGAAAGGTTCTACTCTGTGAGTTGAATACACACAACACAAAGAAGTTACTGAGAATTCATCTGTCTAGCTTTATATGAAGAAACCCCTTTTCCAACGAAGGCCTCAAAGAGGTCTAAATAGCACTTTGCAGACTTCCCAAAAAGAGTGTTTCCAAACTGCTCTATGAAAAGAAAGGTTAAACTCTGTGAGTTGAACGCACACATCACAAAGTAGTTTCTGAGAATGATTCTGTCTAGTTTTTATACAAAGATATTTCGATTACAAAGTTTGGCCCCAAATCGCTTGAAATCTCCACTTGGAAATTCCACAAAAAGAGTGTTTCCAAACTGCTCTGTCTAAAGAAAGGTTCAACTCTGTGAGTTGAATACACACAACACAAAGAAGTTACTGAGAATTCATCTGTCTAGCTTTATATGAAGAAATCCCGTTTCAAATGAAGGCCCCAGACACGTCTCAATATCCCCTTGCAGACTTAACAAACAGAGTGTTTCCAAACTGGTCTATGAAAAGAAACGTTAAACTCTCTGAGTTGAACGCACACATCACAAAGTAGTTTCTGAGAATGATTCTGTCTAGTTTTTATACGAAGATATTTCGATTTCTAAGATTGGCCCAAATTCGCTTGAAATCTCCACTTGCAAATTCCACAAAAAGAGTGTTTCGAAACTGCTGTGTCTTAAAGATGTGTCAACTCTGTGAGTTGAAAACACACAACACAAAGAAGTTACTGGGAATTTATCTGTCTAGCAGTATACTGAGAAATCCCGTTTCCAACGAATGCATCAAAGTGATCCAAATATCCTCTTCCAAACTTAACAACAGAGTGTTTCCAAACTGCTCTATGAAAAGAAAGGTGAAATTCTGTGAGTTGAACACTCACATCACAAAGTAGTTTCTGAGAATGACTCTGTCTAGTTTTTAAACGAAGATATTTCCTTTACTAAAATTGGCCTCAAATCTCTTGAAGTCTCCACTTGTAAAATCCACAAAAAGAGTGTTTCAAATGTGCTCTGTCTAAATAAAGGTTCAACTCTGTGAGTTGAATACACACAGCACAAAGAAGTTACAGAGAATTCATCTGTCTAGCTTTATATGAACAAATCCGGTTTCCAACGAAGGCCTCAAAGAGGTCTGAATATCCCCTTGCAGACTTAACAAACAGAGTGTTTCCAAACTGCTCTATGAAAAGAAAGGTTAAACTCTGTGAGTTGAACGCACACATCACACAGTAGTTTCTGAGAATGATTCTGTCAAGTTTTTATACAAAGATATTTCGATTTCTAAGATTGGCCTCAAATCGCTTGAAATCTCCACTTGCAAATTCCACAAAAAGAGTGTTTCCAAACTGCTGTGTCTAAAAGATGTTTCAACTCTGTGAGCTGAATACACACAACACAAAGAAGTTACTGGGAATTTATCTGTCTAGCACTATACTGAGAAATCCCGTTTCCAACGAAGGCCTCAAAGTGATCCAAATATCCTCTTCCAAGCGTAACAAACAGAGTGTTTCCAAACTGCTCTCTGAAAAGAAAGGTGAAACTCTGTGAGTTGAATGCACACACCACAGAGTAGTTTCTGAGAATGATTCTGTCTAGTTTTTAAACGAAGATATCTCCTTTACTACAATTGGCCTCAAATCGCTTGAAATCTCCACTTGTAAAATACACAAAAAGAGTGTTTCAAATCTGCTCTGTTTAAAGAAAGGTTCAACTCTGTGAGTTGAATACACACAAAACAAAGAAGTTACTGAGAATTCATCTGTCTAGCTTTATATGAAGATATCCCGTTTCCAACGAAGGCCTCAAAAAGGTGTAAATATCCCCTTGCAGATTTATCAAAAACAGTGTTTCCAAACTGCTCTATGAAAGGAAAGGTTAAACTCTGTGAGTTCAACGCACACATCACAAAGTAGTTTCTGAAAATGATTCTGTCTAGTTTTTAAACGACGATATTTCCTTTACTACAATTGGCCACAAATCGCTTGAACTCTCCACTTGCAAATTCCACAAAAAGAGTGTTTCCAAACTGCTGTGTCTAAAAGATGTTTCAACTCTGTGTGTTCAATACACACAACACAAAGAAGTTCCTGGGAATTTATCTGTCTAGCAGTATATTGAGTAATCCCGTTTCAAAAGAAGGCCTCAAAGTGGTCTAAATATCCTCTTCCAAACCTAACAACAGAGTGTTTCCAAACTGCTCTATGAAAAGGAAGATGAAACTCTGTGATTTGAATGCACACACCACAGAGTAGTTTCTGAGAATGATTCTGTGTAGTTTTTAAACGAAGATATCACCTTTACTACAATGGGCCTCAAATCGCATGAAATCTCCACTTGTAAAATACACAAAAAGAGTGTTTCAAACCTGCTCTGTCTAAAGAAAGGTTCTACTCTGTTAGTTGAATACACACAACACAAAGAAGTTCCTGAGAATTCATCTGTCTAGCTTTATATGAAGAAATCCCTTTTCCAACGAAGGCCACATAGAGGTCTAAATAGCACTTTGCAGACTTAACAAAAAGAGTGTTTCCAAACTGCTCTATGAAAAGAAAGCTTAAATTCTGTCTGTTGAACGCACACATCACAAAGTAGTTTCTGAGAATGATTCTGTCTAGTTTTTATACGAAGATATTTCGATTTCTAAGATTGGCCCAAATTCGCTTGAAATCTCCACTTGCAAATTCCACAAAAAGAGTGTTTCGAAACTGCTGTGTCTAAAAGATGTTTCAACTCTGTGAGTTGAAAACACACAACACAAAGAAGTTACTGGGAATTTATCTGTCTAGCAGTATACTGAGAAATCCCGTTTCCAACGAATGCATCAAAGTGATTCAAATATCCTATTCCAAACTTAACAACAGAGTGTTTCCAAACTGCTCTATGAAAAGAAAGGTGAAACTCTGTGAGTTGAATGCACACACCACAGAGTAGTTTCTGAGAATGATTCTGTCTAGTTTTTAAACGAAGATATCTCCTTCAATACAATGGGCCTCAAATCGCGTGAAATCTCCACTTGTAAAATACACAAAAAGAGTGTTTCAAACCTGCTCTGTCTAAAGAAAGGTTCTACTCTGTGAGTTGAATACACACAACACAAAGAAGTTACTGAGAATTCATCTGTCTAGCTTTATATGAAGAAACCCCTTTTCCAACGAAGGCCTCAAAGAGGTCTAAATATTACTTTGCAGACTTCACAAAAAGAGTGTTTCCAAACTGCTCTATGAAAAGAAAGCTTAAATTCTGTCAGTTGAACGCACACATCACAAAGTAGTTTCTGAGAATGATTCTGTCTAGTTTTTATACGAAGATATTTCGATTTCTTAGATTGGCCCAAATTCGCTTGAAATCTCCACTTGCAAATTCCACAAAAAGAGTGTTTCGAAACTGCTGTGTCTAAAAGATGTTTCAACTCTGTGAGTTGAAAACACACAACACAAAGAAGTTACTGGGAATTTATCTGTCTAGCAGTATACTGAGAAATCCCGTTTCCAACGAATGCATCAAAGTGATCCAAATATCCTATTCCAAACTTAACAACAGAGTGTTTCCAAACTGCTCTATGAAAAGAAAGGTGAAATTCTGTGAGTTGAACACACACATCACAAAGTAGTTTCTGAGAATGACTCTGTCTAGTTTTTAAACGAAGATATTTCCTTTACTACAACTGGCCTCAAATCTCTTGAAGTCTCCACTTGTAAAATCCACAAAAAGAGTGTTTCAAATGTGCTCTGTCTAAATAAAGGTTCAACTCTGTGAGTTGAATACACACAGCACAAAGAAGTTACAGAGAATTCATCTGTCTAGCTTTATATGAACAAATCTGGTTTCCAACGAAGGCCTCAAAGAGGTCTGAATATCCCCTTGCAGACTTAACAAACAGAGTGTTTCCAAACTGCTCTATGAAAAGAAAGGTTAAACTCTGTGAGTTGAACGCACACATCACAAAGTAGTTTCTGAGAATGATTCTGTCAAGTTTTTATACAAAGATATTTCGATTTCTAAGATTGGCCTCAAATCGCTTGAAATCTCCACTTGCAAATTCCACAAAAAGAGTGTTTCGAAACTGCTGTGTCTAAAAGATGTTTCAACTCTGTGAGCTGAATACACACAACACAAAGAAGTTACTGGGAATTTTTCTGTCTAGCAGTATACAGAGAAATCCCGTTTCCAACGAAGGCCTCAAAGTGATCCAATTATCCTCTTCCAAGCTTAACAAACAGAGTGTTTCCAAACTGCTCTCTGAAAAGAAAGGTGAAACTCTGTGAGTTGAATGCACACACCACAGAGTAGTTTCTGAGAATGATTCTGTCTAATTTTTAAACGAAGATATCTCCTTTAATACAATGGGCCTCAAATCGCGTGAAATCTCCACTTGTAAAATACACAAAAAGAGTGTTTCAAACCTGCTCTGTCTAAAGAAAGGTTCTACTCTGTGAGTTGAATACACACAACACAAAGAAGTTACTGAGAATTCATCTGTCTAGCTTTATATGAAGAAACCCCTTTTCCAACGAAGGCCTCAAAGAGGTCTAAATAGCACTTTGCAGACTTCACAAAAAGAGTGTTTCCAAACTGCTCTATGAAAAGAAAGGTTAAACTCTGTGAGTTGAACGCACACATCACAAAGTAGTTTCTGAGAATGATTCTATCTAGTTTTTATACGAAGATATTTCGATTCCTAAGATTGGCCCAAATTCGCTTGAAATCTCCACTTGCAAATTCCACAAAAAGAGTGTTTCGAAACTGCTGTGTCTAAAACAGGTTTCAACTCTGTGAGTGGAATACACACAACACAAAGAAGTTACTGGGAATTTATCTGTCTAGTAGTATACTGAGAAATCCCGTTTCCAAATAAGGCCTCAAAGTGATCCACATATCCTCTTCCAAACTTAACAACAGAGTGTTTCCAAACTGCTCTATGAAAAGAAAGGTGAAATTCTGTGAGTTGAACACACACATCACAAAGTAGTTTCTGAGAATGACTCTGTCTAGTTTTTAAACGAAGATATTTCCTTTACTACAATTGTCCTCAAATCGCTTGAAATCTCCACTTGTAAAATCCACAAAAAGAGTGTTTCAAATCTGCTCTGTTTAAAGAAAGGTTCAACTATGTGAGTTGAATACACACAAAACAAAGAAGTTACTGAGAATTCATCTGTCTAGCTTTATATGAAGATATCCCGTTTCCAACGAAGGCCTCAAAAAGGTGTAAATATCCCCTTGCAGACTTATCAAAAAGAGTGTTTCCAAACTGCTCTATGAAAGGAAAGGTTAAACTCTGTGAGTTCAACGCACACATCACAAAGTAGTTTCTGAAAATGATTCTGTCTAGTTTTTAAACGACGATATTTCCTTTACTACAATTGGCCACAAATCGCTTGAACTCTCCACTTGCAAATTCCACAAAAAGAGTGTTTCCAAACTGCTGTGTCTAAAAGATGTTTCAACTCTGTGTGTTCAATACACACAATACAAGAAGTTCCTGGGAATTTATCTGTCTAGCAGTATACTGAGTAATCCCGTTTCAAAAGAAGGCCTCAAAGTGGTCTAAATATCCTCTTCCAAACCTAACAACAGAGTGTTTCCAAACTGCTCTATGAAAAGGAAGATGAAACTCTGTGAGTTGAGTGCACACACCACAGAGTAGTTTCTGAGAATGATTCTGTGTAGTTTTTAAACGAAGATATCACCTTTACTACAATGGGCCTCAAATCGCATGAAATCTCCACTTGTAAAATACACAAAAAGAGTGTTTCAAACCTGCTCTGTCTAAAGAAAGGTTCTACTCTGTTAGTTGAATACACACAACACAAAGAAGTTCCTGAGAATTCATCTGTCTAGCTTTATATGAAGAAATCCCTTTTCCAACGAAGGCCACATAGAGGTCTAAATAGCACTTTGCAGACTTAACAAAAAGAGTGTTTCCAAACTGCTCTATGAAAAGAAAGCTTAAATTCTGTCAGTTGAACGCACACATCACAAATTAGTTTCTGAGAATGATTCTGTCTAGTTTTTATACAAAGATATTTCGATTTCTAAGATTGGCCGAAATTCGCTTGAAATCTCCACTTGCAAATTCCACAAAAAGAGTGTTTCGAAACTGCTGTGTCTAAAAGATGTTTCAACTCTGTGAGTGGAATACACACAACACAAAGAAGTTACTGGGAATTTATCTGTCTAGCAGTATTCTGAGAAATCCCATTTCCAAAGAAGGCCTCAAAGTGATCCAAATATCCTCTTCCAAACTTGAAAATAGAGTGTTTCCAAACTGCTCTATGAAAAGAAAGGTGAAATTCTGTGAGTTGAACACACACATCACAAAGTAGTTTCGGAGAATGACTCTGTCTAGTTTTTAAACGAAGATATTTCCTTCACTACAATTGGCCTCAAATCGCTTGAAATCTCCACTTGTAAAATACACAAAAAGAGTGTTTCAAATCTGCTCTGTCTAAAGAAAGGTTCAACTCTGTGAGTTGAATACACACAAAACAAAGAAGTTACTGAGAATTCATCTGTCTAGCTTTATATGAAAAAACCCTTTTCCAACAAAGGCCTCAAAGAGGTCTAAATAGCCCTTTGCAAACATAAAAAAAAGAGTGTTTCCAAACTGCTCTATGAAAAGAAAGGTTAAACTCTGTGAGTTGAACGCACACATCACAAAGTAGTTTCTGAAAATGATTCTGTCTAGTTTTTAAACGAAGATATTTCCTTTACTACAATTGGCCACAAATCGCTTGAAATCTACACTTGTAAAATCAACAAAAAGAGTGTTTCAAATCTGCTCTGTCTAAAGAAAGGTTCAACTGTGTGAGTTGAATACACACAGCACAAAGAAGTTACTGAGAATTCATCTGTCTAGCTTTATATGAAGAAATCCCGTTTCCAACTAAGGTCTCAAAGAGGTGTAAATATCCCCTTAGACACTTAACGAAAAGAGTGTTTCCAAACTGCTCTATGAAAAGAAAGGTTAAACTCTGTGAGTTAAACACACACATCACAAAGTAGTTTCTGAGAATAATTCTGTCCAGTTTTTAAACGAAGATATTTCCTTTACTTCAATTGGTCTCAAATCGCTTGAAATCTCCACTTGCAAAATACAGAAAAAGAGTGTTTCACTTCTGCTCTGTCTAAAGAAAGGTTCAACTCTGTGAGTTGAATACACACAACACAAAGAATTTACTGAGAATTCACCTGTATAACTTTATATGAAGAACTCCCTTTTCCAACGAAGGCCTCAAAGAGGAATAAATAGCCCTTTGCAATCTTAACAAAAAGAGTGTTTCCAAACTGCTCTATGAAAAGAAAGGTTAAACTCTGTGAGTTGAACGCACACATCACAAAGTTGTTTCAGAGAATGATTCTGTCTAGTTTTTAAACCAAGATATTTCCTTTACTATAATTGGTCTCAAATCGCTTGAAATCTCCAATTGTAAAGTCCACAAAAAGGGTGTTTCAAATCTGCTTTGTCTAAAGAAAGGTTCAACTCTGTGAGTTGAATACACACAACACAAAAAAGTTACTGAGAATTCATCTGTCTAGCTTTATATGAAGAAATCCCGTTTCCAACGAAGGCCACAAAGAGGTCTAAATATACACTTGCAGACTTAACAAACAGAGTGTTTCCAAACTGCTCTATGAAAAGAAACGTTAAACTCTGTGAGTTGAACGCACACATCACAAAGTAGTTTCTTAGAATGATTCTGTCTAGTTTTTATACGAAGGTATTTCAATTTCTAAGATTGGCCGAAATTCGCTTGAAATCTCCACTTGCAAATTCCACAAAAAGAGTGTTTCGAAACTGCTGTGTCTAAAAGATGTTTCAACTCTGTGAGTTGAATACACACAACACAAAGAAGTTACTGGGAATTTATCTGTCTAGCAGTATACTGAGAAATCCCGTTTCCAACGAAGGCCTCAAAGTGATCCAAATATCCTCTTCCAAACTTAACAACAGAGTGTTTCCAAACTGCTCTATGAAAAGAAAGGTGAAATTCTGTGAGTTGAACACACACATCACAAAGTAGTTTCTGAGAATGACTCTGTCTAGTTTTTAAACGAAGATATCTCCTTTACTACAATTGGCCTCAAATCTCTTGAAATCTCCACTTGTAAAATCCACAGAAAGAGTGTTTCAAATCTGCTCTGTCTAAATAAAGGTTCAACTCTGTGAGTTGAATACACACACCACAAAGTAGTTGCAGAGAATTCATCTGTCTAGCTTTATATGAACAATTCCCGTTTCCAAAGAAGGCCTCAAAGAGGTCTGAATATCCCCTTGCAGAGTTAACAGAGTGTTTCCAAACTACTCTATGAAAAGAAAGGTTAAACTCTGTGAGTTGAACGCACACATCACAAAGTAGTTTCTGAGAATGATTCTGTCTAGTTCTTATACAAAGATATTCCGATTACTAAGTTTGGCCCAAATTCGCTTCATAACCTCCACTTGCATATTCCACAAAAAGAGTGTTTCAAAACTGCTGTGTCTAAAAGATGTTTCAAGTCTGTGAGTTGAATGCACACAACACAAAGAAGTTACTGGGAATTTATCTGTCTAGCAGTATACTGATAAAACCCGTTTTCAACGAAGGCCTCAAAGTGATCCAAATATCCTCTTCCAAACTTAACAAACAGAGTGTTTCCAAACTGCTCTATGAAAAGAAAGGTTAAACTCTGTGAGTTAAACACACACATCACAAAGTAGTGTCTGAGAATAATTCTGTCCAGTTTTTAAACGAATATATTTCCTTTACTTCAATTGGCCTCCAATCGCTTGAAGTCTCCACTTGCAAAATGCACAAAAAGAGTGTTTCACCTCTGCTCTGTCAAAAGAAAGGTTCAACTCCGTGAGTTCAATACACACAACACAAAGAATTTAATGAGAATTCATCTGTATAGCTTTATATGAAGAACTCCCTTTTCCAACGAAGGCCTCAAAGAGGTCTAAATATCCCCTTGCAGACTTAACAAACAAAGTGTTTCCAAACTGCTCTATGAAAGGAAACGTTAAACTCTGTGAGTTGAACGCACACATCACAAAGTAGTTTCTGAGAATTATTCTGTCTAGTTTCTATACGAAGATATTTCAATTTCTAAGATTGGCCCAAATTCGCTTGAAATCTCCACTTGCAAATTCCACAAAAAGAGTGTTTCTAAACTGCTGTGTCTAAAAGACCTTTCAACTCTGTGAGTTGAATACACACAACACAAAGAAGTTACTGGGAATTTATCTGTCTAGCAGTATACTGAGAATTCCCGTTTCCAACGAAGGCATCAAAGTGATCCAAATATCCTCTTCCAAACTTAACAACAGAGTGTTTCCAAACTGCTCTATGAAAAGAAAGGTGAAATTCTGTGAGTAGAACACACACATCACAAAGTAGTTTCTGAGAATGACTCTGTCTACTTTTTAAACGGAGATATCTCCTCTCTCTACAATTGCCCCCAAATCGCTTGAAATCTCCACCGGTAAAATCCACAAAAAGACTGTTTCAAATCTGCTCTGTCTAAAGAAAGGTTCAACTCTGTGAGTTGAATACACACAGCACAAAGAAGTTGCAGAAAATTCAAGTCTAGCTTTATATGAACAAATCCCTTTTCCAACGAAGGCCTCAAAGAGGTCTAAATATCCCCATGCAGACTTAACAAACAGAGTGTTTCCAAACTGCTCTATGAAAAGAAAGGTTAACCTCTGTGAGTTGAACGCACACATCACAAAGTAGTTTCTGAGAATGATTCTGTCAAGTTTTTATACAAAGATATTTCGATTTCTAAGATTGGCCTCAAATCGCTTGAAATCTCCACTTGCAAATTCCAAAAAAAGAGTGTTTCCAAACTGCTGTGTCTAAAAGATGTTTCAACTCTGTGAGTTGAATACACACAACACAAAAAAGTTACTGGGAATTTATCTGTCTAGCAGTATACTGAGATATCCCGTTTCCAACGAAGGCCTCAAAGTGATCCAAATATCCTCTTCCCAGCTTAACAAACAGACTGTTTCCAAACTGCTCTATGAAAAGAAAGGTGAAACTCTGTGAGTTGAATGCACACACCACAGAGTAGTTTCTGAGAATGCTTCTGTCTAGTTTTTAAACGAAGATATCTCCTTTACTACAATGGGCCTCAAATCGCATGAAATCTCCATTTGTAAAATACACAAAAAAGTGTTTCAAACCTGCTCTGTCTAAAGAAAGGTTCAACTCTGTGAATTGAAGACACACAACACAAAGAAGTTACTGAGAATTCATCTGTCTAGCTTTATATGAAGAAATCTCCTTTCCAACGAAGGCCTCAAACAGGTCTAAATATCCCCTTGCAGACTTAACAAACAGAGTGTTTCCAAAGTGCTCTATGAAAAGAAAGGTTAAACTCTGTGAGTTGAACGCACCCATCACAAAGTAGTTTCTGAGAATGACTCTGTCTAGTTTTTAAACGAAGATATCTCCTTTACTACAATTGGCCTCAAATCTCTTGAAATCTCCACTTGTAAAATCCACAGAAAGAGTGTTTCAAATCTGCTCTGTCTAAAGAAAGGTTCAACTCTGTGAGTTGAATACACACACCACAAAGTAGTTGCAGAGAATTCATCTGTCTAGCTTTATATGAACAATTCCCGTTTCCAAAGAAGGCCTCAAAGAGGTCTGAATATCCCCTTGCAGACTTAACAGAGTGTTTCCAAACTGCTCTATGAAAAGAAAGGTTAAACTCTGTGAGTTGAACGCACACATCACAAAGTAGTTTCTGAGAATGATTCTGTCTAGTTCTTATACAAAGATATTCCGATTACTAAGTTTGGCCCAAATTCGCTTCATAACCTCCACTTGCATATTCCACAAAAAGAGTGTTTCAAAACTGCTGTGTCTAAAAGATGTTTCAAGTCTGTGAGTTGAATGCACACAACACAAAGAAGTTACTGGGAATTTATCTGTCTAGCAGTATACTGAGAAAACCCGTTTTCAACGAAGGCCTCAAAGTGATCCAAATATCCTCTTCCAAACTTAACAAACAGAGTGTTTCCAAACTGCTCTATGAAAAGAAAGGTTAAACTCTGTGAGTTAAACACACACATCACAAAGTAGTGTCTGAGAATAATTCTGTCCAGTTTTTAAACGAATATATTTCCTTTACTTCAATTGGCCTCCAATCGCTTGAAGTCTCCACTTGCAAAATGCACAAAAAGAGTGTTTCACCTCTGCTCTGTCAAAAGAAAGGTTCAACTCCGTGAGTTCAATACACACAACACAAAGAATTTAATGAGAATTCATCTGTATAGCTTTATATGAAGAACTCCCTTTTCCAACGAAGGCCTCAAAGAGGTCTAAATATCCCCTTGCAGACTTAACAAACAAAGTGTTTCCAAACTGCTCTATGAAAGGAAACGTTAAACTCTGTGAGTTGAACGCACACATCACAAAGTAGTTTCTGAGAATTATTCTGTCTAGTTTCTATACGAAGATATTTCAATTTCTAAGATTGGCCCAAATTCGCTTGAAATCTCCACTTGCAAATTCCACAAAAAGAGTGTTTCTAAACTGCTGTGTCTAAAAGACCTTTCAACTCTGTGAGTTGAATACACACAACACAAAGAAGTTACTGGGAATTTATCTGTCTAGCAGTATACTGAGAATTCCCGTTTCCAACGAAGGCATCAAAGTGATCCAAATATCCTCTTCCAAACTTAACAACAGAGTGTTTCCAAACTGCTCTATGAAAAGAAAGGTGAAATTCTGTGAGTAGAACACACACATCACAAAGTAGTTTCTGAGAATGACTCTGTCTACTTTTTAAACGGAGATATCTCCTCTCTCTACAATTGCCCCCAAATCGCTTGAAATCTCCACCGGTAAAATCCACAAAAAGACTGTTTCAAATCTGCTCTGTCTAAAGAAAGGTTCAACTCTGTGAGTTGAATACACACAGCACAAAGAAGTTGCAGAAAATTCAAGTCTAGCTTTATATGAACAAATCCCTTTTCCAACGAAGGCCTCAAAGAGGTCTAAATATCCCCATGCAGACTTAACAAACAGAGTGTTTCCAAACTGCTCTATGAAAAGAAAGGTTAACCTCTGTGAGTTGAACGCACACATCACAAAGTAGTTTCTGAGAATGATTCTGTCAAGTTTTTATACAAAGATATTTCGATTTCTAAGATTGGCCTCAAATCGCTTGAAATCTCCACTTGCAAATTCCAAAAAAAGAGTGTTTCCAAACTGCTGTGTCTAAAAGATGTTTCAACTCTGTGAGTTGAATACACACAACACAAAAAAGTTACTGGGAATTTATCTGTCTAGCAGTATACTGAGATATCCCGTTTCCAACGAAGGCCTCAAAGTGATCCAAATATCCTCTTCCCAGCTTAACAAACAGACTGTTTCCAAACTGCTCTATGAAAAGAAAGGTGAAACTCTGTGAGTTGAATGCACACACCACAGAGTAGTTTCTGAGAATGCTTCTGTCTAGTTTTTAAACGAAGATATCTCCTTTACTACAATGGGCCTCAAATCGCATGAAATCTCCATTTGTAAAATACACAAAAAAGTGTTTCAAATCTGCTCTGTCTAAAGAAAGGTTCAACTCTGTGAATTGAAGACACACAACACAAAGAAGTTACTGAGAATTCATCTGTCTAGCTTTATATGAAGAAATCTCCTTTCCAACGAAGGCCTCAAACAGGTCTAAATATCCCCTTGCAGACTTAACAAACAGAGTGTTTCCAAACTGCTCTATGAAAAGAAAGGTTAAACTCTGTGAGTTGAACGCACCCATCACAAAGTAGTTTCTGAGAATGACTCTGTCTAGTTTTTAAACGAAGATATCTCCTTTACTACAATTGGCCTCAAATCTCTTGAAATCTCCACTTGTAAAATCCACAGAAAGAGTGTTTCAAATCTGCTCTGTCTAAAGAAAGGTTCAACTCTGTGAGTTGAATACACACACCACAAAGTAGTTGCAGAGAATTCATCTGTCTAGCTTTATATGAACAATTCCCGTTTCCAAAGAAGGCCTCAAAGAGGTCTGAATATCCCCTTGCAGACTTAACAGAGTGTTTCCAAACTGCTCTATGAAAAGAAAGGTTAAACTCTGTGAGTTGAACGCACACATCACAAAGTAGTTTCTGAGAATGATTCTGTCTAGTTCTTATACAAAGATATTCCGATTACTAAGTTTGGCCCAAATTCGCTTCATAACCTCCACTTGCATATTCCACAAAAAGAGTGTTTCAAAACTGCTGTGTCTAAAAGATGTTTCAAGTCTGTGAGTTGAATGCACACAACACAAAGAAGTTACTGGGAATTTATCTGTCTAGCAGTATACTGAGAAAACCCGTTTTCAACGAAGGCCTCAAAGTGATCCAAATATCCTCTTCCAAACTTAACAAACAGAGTGTTTCCAAACTGCTCTATGAAAAGAAAGGTTAAACTCTGTGAGTTGAACACACACATCACAAAGCAGTGTCTGAGAATAATTCTGTCCAGTTTTTAAACGAATATATTTCCTTTACTTCAATTGGCCTCCAATCGCTTGAAGTCTCCACTTGCAAAATGCACAAAAAGAGTGTTTCACATCTGCTCTGTCAAAAGAAAGGTTCAACTCCGTGAGTTCAATACACACAACACAAAGAATTTAATGAGAATTCATCTATATAGCTTTATATGAAGAACTCCCTTTTCCAACGAAGGCCTCAAAGAGGTCTAAATATCCCCTTGCAGACTTAACAAACAAAGTGTTTCCAAACTGCTCTATGAAAGGAAACGTTAAACTCTGTGAGTTGAACGCACACATCACAAAGTAGTTTCTGAGAATTATTCTGTCTAGTTTCTATACGAAGATATTTCAATTTCTAAGATTGGCCCAAATTCGCTTGAAATCTCCACTTGCAAATTCCACAAAAAGAGTGTTTCTAAACTGCTGTGTCTAAAAGACCTTTCAACTCTGTGAGTTGAATACACACAACACAAAGAAGTTACTGGGAATTTATCTGTCTAGCAGTATACTGAGAATTCCCGTTTCCAACGAAGGCATCAAAGTGATCCAAATATCCTCTTCCAAACTTAACAACAGAGTGTTTCCAAACTGCTCTATGAAAAGAAAGGTGAAATTCTGTGAGTAGAACACACACATCACAAAGTAGTTTCTGAGAATGACTCTGTCTACTTTTTAAACGGAGATATCTCCTTCACTACAATTGCCCCCAAATCGCTTGAAATCTCCACCGGTAAAATCCACAAAAAGACTGTTTCAAATATGCTCTGTCTAAAGAAAGGTTCAACTCTGTGAGTTGAATACACACAGCACAAAGAAGTTGCAGAAAATTCAAGTCTAGCTTTATATGAACAAATCCCTTTTCCAACGAAGGCCTCAAAGAGGTCTAAATATCCCCATGCAGACTTAACAAACAGAGTGTTTCCAAACTGCTCTATGAAAAGAAAGGTTAACCTCTGTGAGTTGAACGCACACATCACAAAGTAGTTTCTGAGAATGATTCTGTCAAGTTTTTATACAAAGATATTTCGATTTCTAAGATTGGCCTCAAATCGCTTGAAATCTCCACTTGCAAATTCCAAAAAAAGAGTGTTTCCAAACTGCTGTGTCTAAAAGATGTTTCAACTCTGTGAGTTGAATACACACAACACAAAAAAGTTACTGGGAATTTATCTGTCTAGCAGTATACTGAGATATCCCGTTTCCAACGAAGGCCTCAAAGTGATCCAAATATCCTCTTCCCAGCTTAACAAACAGACTGTTTCCAAACTGCTCTATGAAAAGAAAGGTGAAACTCTGTGAGTTGAATGCACACACCACAGAGTAGTTTCTGAGAATGCTTCTGTCTAGTTTTTAAACGAAGATATCTCCTTTACTACAATGGGCCTCAAATCGCATGAAATCTCCATTTGTAAAATACACAAAAAAGTGTTTCAAACCTGCTCTGTCTAAAGAAAGGTTCAACTCTGTGAATTGAAGACACACAACACAAAGAAGTTACTGAGAATTCATCTGTCTAGCTTTATATGAAGAAATCTCCTTTCCAACGAAGGCCTCAAACAGGTCTAAATATCCCCTTGCAGACTTAACAAACAGAGTGTTTCCAAACTGCTCTATGAAAAGAAAGGTTAAACTCCGTGAGTTGAACGCACCCATCACAAAGTAGTTTCTGAGAATGATTCTGTCTAGTTTTTAAAGGAAGATATTTCCATTACTACAATTGGCCTCAAATCGATTCAAATCTCCAATTGTAAAATCCACAAAAAGAGTGTTTCAAATCTGCTCTGTCTAAAGAAAGGTTCAAATCTTTGAGTTAAATACACACAGCGCAAAGAAGTTACAGAGAATTCATCTGTCTAGCTTTATATGAAGAAATCCCTTTTCCAACGAAGGCCTCAAAGAGGTCTAAATATCCCCTTGCAGACTTAACAAACAGAGTGTTTCCAAAATGTTCTATGAAAAGAAAGGTTAAACTCTGTGAGTTGAATGCACACACCACAGAGTAGTTTCTGAGAACGATTCTGTCTAGTTTTTAAACGAAGATATCTCCTTTACTACAATGGGCCTCAAATCGCATGAAATCTCCACTTGTAAAATACACAAAAAGAGTGTTTCAAACCTGTTCTGTTTCAAGAAAGGTTCAACTCTGTGAGTTGAATACACAGAACCCAAAGAAGTTACGGAGAATTCATCTGTCTAGCTTTATATGAAGAAATCCCTTTTCCAACGAAGGCCTCAAAGAGGTTTAAATAGCACTTTGCAGACATAACAAAAACAGTGTTTCCAAACTGCTCTATGAAAAGAAAGGTTAAACTCTGTGAGTTGAACGCACACATCACAAAGTAGTTTCTGAGAATAATTCTGTCTAGTTTCTATACCAAGATATTTCGATTTCTAAGATTGGCCCCAAATCGCTTGAAATCTCCACTTGCAAATTCCACAAAAAGAGTGTTTCCAAACTGCTCTGTCTAAAGGAAGGTTCAACTCTGTGAGTTGAATACACACAACACAAAGAAGTTACTAAGAATTCATCTCTCTAACTTTATATGAAGAAATCCCGTTTCCAACGAAGGCTTCAAAGAGGTCTAAATATCCCCTTGCAGACTTAACAAACAGAGAGTTTCCAAACTGCTCTATGAAAAGGAAGGTTAAACTCTGTGAGTGGAACGCACACATCACAAAGTAGTTTCTGAGAATGATTCTGTCTAGTTTTTATTCGAAGATATTTCGATTTCTAAGATTGGACCAAATTTGCTTGAAATCTCCACTTGCAAATTCCACAAAAAGAGTGTTTCGAAACTGCTGAGACTAAAAGATGTTTCAAATCTGTGAGTTGAATACACACAACACAAAGAAGTTACTGGGAATTTATCTGTTTAGCAGTATACTGAGAAATCCCGTTTCCAAATAAGGCCTCAAAGTGATCCAAATATCCTCTTCCAAACTTAACAACAGAGTGTTTCCAAACTGCTCTATGAAAAGAAAGGTCAAATTCTGTGAGTTGAACACACACATCACAAAGTAGTTTCTGAGAATGACTCTGTCTAGTTTTTAAACGAAGATATTTCCTTTACTACAATTGGCCTCAAATCGCTTGAAATCTCCACTTGTAAAATACACAAAAAGAGTGTTTCAAATCTGCTCTGTGTAAAGAAAGGTTCAACTCTGTGAGTTGAATACACACAACACAAAGAAGTTACTGAGAATTCATCTGTCTAGCTTTATATGAAGAAATCCCTTTTCCAACAAAGGCCTCAAAGAGGTCTAAATAGCCCTTTGCAAACATAACAAAAAGAGTGTTTCCAAACTGCTCTATGAAAAGAAAGGTTAAACTCTGTGAGTTGAACGCACACATCACAAAGTAGTTTCTGAGAATGATTCTGTCTAGTTTTTAAACCAAGATATTTCCTTTACTACAATTGGCCTCAAATCGCTTGAAATCTCCAATTGTAAAATCCAAAAAAAGAGTTTTTCAAATCTGCTCTGTCTAAAGAAAGGTTGAACTCTGTGAGTTGAATACACACAGCACAAAGAAGTTACAGAGAATTCATCTGTCTAGCTTTATATGAAGAAATCCCGTTTCCAACGAAGGCCTCAAAGAGGTGTAAATATCCCCTTGGAGACTTAACAAAAAGAGTGTTTCCAAACTGCTCTATGAAAAGAAAGGTTAAACTCTGTGAGTTGAACGCACACATCACAAAGTAGTTTCTGAGAATGATTCTGTCTAGTTTTTATACAAAGATATTTCGATTTCTAAGATTGGCCCCAATTCGCTTGAAATCTCCACTTGGAAATTCCACAAAAAGAGTGTTTCCAAACTGCTCTGTCTAAAGGAAAGTTCAACTCTGTGAGTTGAATACACACAACACAAAGAAGTTACTGAGAATTCATCTGTCTAGCTTTATATGAAGAAATCCCGTTTCCAACGAAGGCCTCAAACAGGTCTAAATATCCCCTTGCAGACTTAACAAACAGTGTGTTTCCAAACTGCTCTATGAAAAGAAAGGTTAAACTCTGTGAGTTGAACGCACACATCACAAAGTAGTTTCTGAGAATGATTCTGTCAAGTTTTTATTCAAAGATATTTCGATTTCTAAGATTGGCCTCAAATCGCTTGAAATCTCTACTTGCAAATTCCACAAAATGAGTGTTTCCAAACTGCTGTGTATTAAAGATGTTTCACCTCTGTGAATTGAAAACACACAACACAAAGAAGTTACTGGGAATTTATCTGTCTAGCAGTATACTGAGAAATCCCGTTTCCAACGAAGGCCTCAAAGTGATCAAAATATCCTCTTCCAAGCATAACAAACACAGTGTTTCCAAACTGCTCTATGAAAAGAAAGGTGAAACTCTGTGAGTTGAATGCACACACCACAGAGTAGTTTCTGAGAATGATTCTGTCTAGTTTTTAAACGAAGAAATTTCCTTTACTACAATTGGCCACAAATCGCTTCAAATCTCCACTTGTAAAATCCACAAAAAGAGTGTTTCAAAACTGCTCTGTCTAAAGAAAGGTTCAACTCTGTGAGTTGAATACACACAGCACAAATAAGTTACTGAGAATTCATCTGTCTAGCTTTATATGAAGAAATCCCGTTTCCAACGAAGGCCTCAAAGAGGTGTAAATATCCCCTTGCAGACATAACATAAAGAGTGTTTCCAAACTGCTCTATGAAAAGAAAGGTTAAACTCTGTGAGTTCAACGCACACATCACAAAGTAGTTTCTGAGAATGATTCTGTCTAGTTTTTATACAAAGATATTTCGATTTCTAAGATTGGCCCCAAATCGCTTGAAATCTCCACTTGGAAATTCCACAAAAAGACTGTTTCCAAAGTGCTCTGTCTAAAGGAAGGTTCAACTCTGTGAGTTGAATACACACAACACAAAGAAGTTACTGGGAATTCATCTGTCTAGCTTTATATGAAGATATCCCGTTTCCAACGAAGGCCTCAAAGAAGTCTAAATATACCCTTGCAGACTTAACAAACAGAGTGTTTCCAAACTGATCTATGAGAAGAAAGGTTAAACTCTGTGAGTTGAACGCACACATCACAAAGTAGTTTCTGAGATTGATTCTGTCAAGTTTTTATACAAAGATATTTCGATTTCTAAGACTGGCCTCAAATCGATTGAAATCTCCACTTGCAAATTCCACAAAAAAAGTGTTTCCAAACTGCTCTCTCAAAAGGAAGGTTCAACTCTGTGAATTGAAAACACACAACACAAAGAAGTTACTGGGAATTTATCTGTATAGCAGTATACTGAGAAATCCCGTTTCCAACGAAGGCCTCAAAGAAGTCTAAATATCGCCTTTCGGACTTAACAAACAGAGTGTTTCCAAACTGCTCTATGAAAAGAAAGGTGAAACTCTGTGAGTTGAATGCACACAGCACAGAGAAGTTTCTGAGAATCATTCTGTCTAGTTTTTAAACGAAGATATCTCCTTTACTACAATTGGCCTCAAATCGCTTGAAATCTCCACTTGAAAAATCCACAAAAAGAGTGTTTCAAATCTGCTCTGTCTAAAGAAAGGTTCAACTCTCTGAGTTGAATGCACGCAACACAAGGAAGTTCCTGAGAATTCATCTGTCTAGCTTTATATGAAGAAATCCCGTTTCCAAAGAAGGCCTCAAAGAGGTCAAAATATCCCCTTGCGGACTTAACAAAAAGACGGTTTCCAAACTCCTCTATGAAAAGATAGGTTAAACTCTCTGAATTGAATGCACATATCACAAAGTAGTTTCTGAGGATTCATCTGTCTAGCTTTATATGAAGAAATCCCGTTTCCAACGAAGTCCTCAAACAGGTCTAAGTATCCCCTTGCAGAATTAACAAACACAGTGTTTCCAAACTGCTCTATGAACTGAAAGTTAAACTCTGTGAGTTGAATGCACACATCACAAAGTAGTTTCAGAGAATGATTCTGTCTAATTTTTAAACAAAGTTATTTCCTTTCCTACAATTGGCTTCTTATCACTTGAAATGTCCACTTGCAAATTCCACAAAAAGAGTGTTTCCAACGTGCTCTGTCTAAAGGAAGTTTCAACTCTGTGAGTTGAATACACACAACACAAAGAAGTTACTGGGAATTCATCTGTCTAGTAGTATACTGAGAAATCCCGTTTCCAACGAAGGCCTCAAAGAGATCCAAATATCCTCTTCCAAACTTAACAGTGTTTCCAAACTGCAATATGAAAAGAAAGGTGAAACTCTATGAGTTGAATGCACACACTACAGAGAAGTTTCTGAGAATGACTCTGTCTAGTTTTTAAACGAAGATATCTCTTTTACTACAATTGGCCTCAAATCGCTTGAAATCTCCACTTGTAAAATACACAAAAAGAGTGTTTCAAATCTGCTCTGTCTAAAGAAAGTTTCAACTCTGTGAGTTGAATACACACAACACAAACAAGTTACTGAGAATTCTTCTGTCTAGCTTTATATGAAGAAATCCCGTTTCCAACGAAGGCCTGAAACAGGTCTAAATATCCCCTTCAGACTTAAGAAAAAAAGTGTTTCCAAACTGCTCTATGTAAAGAGGGGTTAAACTCTGTGAGTTGAATGCACACATCACAAAGTAGCTTCTTATAATGATTCTGTCTAGTTTTTTACAAAGATATTTCGATTTCTAAGATTGGCATCAAATCGCTTGAAATCTTCACTTCCAAATTCCACAAAAAGAGTGTTTCCAAGCTGCAGTCTCTAAAAGATGTTTCAACTCTGTGAGTTGAATACACACAACACAAAGAAGTTACTGGGAATTTATCTGCCTAGCAGTATACTGAGAAATCCCGTTTCCTACGAAGGCCTTAAAGTGTTCCAAATATCCTCTTCCAAACTTAACAAACAGAGTGTTTCCAAACTGCTCTATGAAAAGAAAGCAGAAACTCTGTGAGCTGAATGCACACACCACAGAGTAGTTTCTGAGAATGATTCTGTCTAGTTTTTAAACGAAGATATCCCCTTTACTACAATTGACCTCAAAATCCTGGAAATCTCCACTTGTAAAATACACAAAAAGAGAGTTTCAAATCTGCTCTGTCTAAAGAAAGGTTCAAATCTGTGAGTTGAATACACACAACACAAAGAAGTTACTGAGAATTCATCTGTCTTGCTGTATATGAAGAAATCCCTTTTCCAACGAAAGCGTCAAGGAGGTCTAAATATCCCTTTGCGGACTTAACAAAAAGATTGTTTCCAAACTGCTCTATGTAAAGAAAGTTTAAAGTCTGTGATATGAATGCACACATCACAAAGTAGTTTCTGAGAATGATTCTGTCAAGTTTTTATACAAAGATATTTCCATTTCTAAGATTGGCCTCTAATGGCTTGAAATCTCCACTTG
Source organism: Pan paniscus (assembly GCF_029289425.2). NCBI lineage: Eukaryota > Metazoa > Chordata > Mammalia > Primates > Hominidae > Pan > Pan paniscus. Next base: position 51,518,651 of record NC_073267.2, on the reverse strand, counting down.
CAAATTCCACAAAAAGAGTGTTTCCAAACTTCAGTGTCTAAAAGTTGTTTCAACTCTGTGAGTTGAATGCACACATCACAAAGTAGTTTCTGAGAATGAATCTCTCTAGTTTTTAAACGAAGATATATCCTTTCCTACAATTGGCTTCAAATGGCTTGGAATGTCCACTTGCAAATTCCACAAAAAGGGTGTTTCCATTCTGCTCTGTCTAAAGGAAGGTTCAACTCTGTGAGTTGAATACACACAAAACCAAGAAGTTATTGGGAATAAATGTGTCTAGCAGAATACTGAGAAATCCCGTTTCCAACGAAGGCCTCAAAGAGGTCTAAATATCGCTTTGCAGACTTAACAAACAGAGTGTTCCTAAGTGCTCTATGAAAAGAAAGGTTAAACTCTCTGAGTTGAACACACACATCACAAAGTAGTTTCTGAGAATGATTCTGTCTTGTTTTTAAACGAAGATATTTCCTTTACTACAATTGGCCCCAAATCGCTAGAAATCTCCATTTGTGAAATCCACAAAAAGAGTGTTTCAAATCTGCTCTGTCTAAAGAAAGTTTCAACTCTGTGAGTTGAATACACACAACACAAATAAGTTACAGAGAATTCATCTGTCTAGCTTTATATGAAGAAATCCTGTTTCCAACGAAGTACACAAAGAGGTCAAATACCCCTTTGCAGACTTAACAAACAGAGTGTTTCCAAGCAGCTCTATGAAAAGAAAGGTTAAACTCTGTGAGTTGAACGCACACATCACAAAGTAGTTTCTGAGAATGATTCTGTCTAGTTTTTATTCAAAGATATTTCGATTTCTAAGATTGGCCACAAATCGCTTGAAATCTCCACTTGCAAATTCCACAAAAAGAGTGTTTCCAAACTGCTGTGTCGTAAAGATGTTTCAACTCTGTGAATTGAATACACACAATGCAAAAATTACTGGGAATTTATCTGTCTAGCAGTGTACTGAGGAATCCCGTTTCCAACGAAGGCCTCAAAGTGATCCAAATATCCTCTTCCAAACTTAACAACAGAGTGTTTCCAAACTGCTCTATGAAAAGAAAGGTGAAATTCTGAGAGTTGAACACTCACATCACAAAGTAGTTTCTGAGAATGACTCTGTCTAGTTTTTAAACGAAGATATTTCCTATACTACAATTGGCCTCAAATCGTTTGAAATCTCCACTTGTAAAATACACAAAAAGAGTGTTTCAAATCTGCTCTGTCTAAAGAAAGGTTCAACTCTGTGCGTTGAATACACAGAGCACAAAGAAGTTACAGAGAATTCATCTGTCTAGCTTGATAAGAAGAAATCCCGTTTCCAAAGAAGGACTCAAAGAGGTCTAAATATCCCCTTGCAGACTTAATAAACAGTGTGTTTCCAAACTGCTCTATGAACAGAAAGGTTAAACTCTGTGAGTTGAACGCACACATCACAACGTAGTTTCTGAGAATGAGTCTGTCAAATGTTTATACAAAGATATTTCGATGTCTAAGATTGGCCTCAAATCGCTTGAAATCTCTACTTGCAAATTCCACAAAAAGAGTGTTTACAAACTGCTGTGTCTTAAAAATGTTTCAACTCTGTGAATTGAAAACACACAACCAAAGAAGTTACTGGGAATTTATCTGTCTAGCAGTATACTGAGAAATCCCGTTTCCAACGAAGGCCTCAAAGTGATCCAAATATCCTCTTCCAAGCTTAACAAACAGAGTGTTTCCAAACTGCTCTAGGAAAAGAAAGGTGAAACTCTGTGAGGTGAATGCACACACAACAGAGTAGTTTCTGAGAGTGATTCTGTCTAGTTTTTAAACGAAGATATTTCCTTTACTACAATTGGCCACAAATCGCTTCAAATCTCCACTTGTAAAATCCACAAAAAGAGTGTTTCAAATCTGCTCTGTCTAAAGAAAGGTTCAACTCTGTGAGTTGAATACACACAGCACAAATAAGTTACTGAGAATTCATCTGTCTAGCTTTATATGAAGAAATCCCGTTTCCATGAAGGCCTCAAAGAGGTGTAAATATCCCCTTGCAGACTTAACAAAAAGAGTGTTTCCAAACTGCTCTATGAAAAGAAAGGTTAAACTCTGTGAGTTCAACGAACACATCACAAAGTAGTTTCTGAGTATGATTCTGTCTAGTTTTTATACAAAGATATTTTGATTTCTAAGATTGGCCCCAAATCGCTTGAAATCTACACTTGCAAATTCCACAAAAAGAGTGTTTCCAAACTGCTCTCTCAAAAGGAAGGTTCAACTCTGTGAATTGAAAACACACAACACAAAGAAGTTACTGGGAATTTATCTGTATAGCAGTATACTGAGAAATCCCGTTTCCAACGAAGGCCTCAAAGAAGTCTAAATATCGCCTTTCGGACTTAACAAACAGAGTGTTTCCAAACTGCTCTATGAAAAGAAAGGTGAAACTCTGTGAGTTGAATGCACACAGCACAGAGAAGTTTCTGAGAATCATTCTGTCTAGTTTTTAAACGAAGATATCTCCTTTACTACAATTGGCCTCAAATCGCTTGAAATCTCCACTTGAAAAATCCACAAAAAGAGTGTTTCAAATCTGCTCTGTCTAAAGAAAGGTTCAACTCTCTGAGTTGAATGCACGCAACACAAGGAAGTTCCTGAGAATTCATCTGTCTAGCTTTATATGAAGAAATCCCGTTTCCAAAGAAGGCCTCAAAGAGGTCAAAATATCCCCTTGCGGACTTAACAAAAAGACGGTTTCCAAACTCCTCTATGAAAAGATAGGTTAAACTCTCTGAATTGAATGCACATATCACAAAGTAGTTTCTGAGGATTCATCTGTCTAGCTTTATATGAAGAAATCCCGTTTCCAACGAAGTCCTCAAACAGGTCTAAGTATCCCCTTGCAGAATTAACAAACACAGTGTTTCCAAACTGCTCTATGAACTGAAAGTTAAACTCTGTGAGTTGAATGCACACATCACAAAGTAGTTTCAGAGAATGATTCTGTCTAATTTTTAAACAAAGTTATTTCCTTTCCTACAATTGGCTTCTTATCACTTGAAATGTCCACTTGCAAATTCCACAAAAAGAGTGTTTCCAACGTGCTCTGTCTAAAGGAAGTTTCAACTCTGTGAGTTGAATACACACAACACAAAGAAGTTACTGGGAATTCATCTGTCTAGTAGTATACTGAGAAATCCCGTTTCCAACGAAGGCCTCAAAGAGATCCAAATATCCTCTTCCAAACTTAACAGTGTTTCCAAACTGCAATATGAAAAGAAAGGTGAAACTCTATGAGTTGAATGCACACACTACAGAGAAGTTTCTGAGAATGACTCTGTCTAGTTTTTAAACGAAGATATCTCTTTTACTACAATTGGCCTCAAATCGCTTGAAATCTCCACTTGTAAAATACACAAAAAGAGTGTTTCAAATCTGCTCTGTCTAAAGAAAGTTTCAACTCTGTGAGTTGAATACACACAACACAAACAAGTTACTGAGAATTCTTCTGTCTAGCTTTATATGAAGAAATCCCGTTTCCAACGAAGGCCTGAAACAGCTCTAAATATCCCCTTCAGACTTAAGAAAAAAAGTGTTTCCAAACTGCTCTGTGAAAAGAAAGGTTAAACTCTGTGAGTTGAATGCACACATCACAAAGTAGCTTCTTATAATGATTCTGTCTAGTTTTTTACAAAGATATTTCGATTTCTAAGATTGGCATCAAATCGCTTGAAATCTTCACTTCCAAATTCCACAAAAAGAGTGTTTCCAAGCTGCAGTCTCTAAAAGATGTTTCAACTCTGTGAGTTGAATACACACAACACAAAGAAGTTACTGGGAATTTATCTGCCTAGCAGTATACTGAGAAATCCCGTTTCCTACGAAGGCCTTAAAGTGTTCCAAATATCCTCTTCCAAACTTAACAAACAGAGTGTTTCCAAACTGCTCTATGAAAAGAAAGCAGAAACTCTGTGAGCTGAATGCACACACCACAGAGTAGTTTCTGAGAATGATTCTGTCTAGTTTTTAAACGAAGATATCCCCTTTACTACAATTGACCTCAAAATCCTGGAAATCTCCACTTGTAAAATACACAAAAAGAGAGTTTCAAATCTGCTCTGTCTAAAGAAAGGTTCAAATCTGTGAGTTGAATACACACAACACAAAGAAGTTACTGAGAATTCATCTGTCTTGCTGTATATGAAGAAATCCCTTTTCCAACGAAAGCGTCAAGGAGGTCTAAATATCCCTTTGCGGACTTAACAAAAAGATTGTTTCCAAACTGCTCTATGTAAAGAAAGTTTAAAGTCTGTGATATGAATGCACACATCACAAAGTAGTTTCTGAGAATGATTCTGTCAAGTTTTTATACAAAGATATTTCCATTTCTAAGATTGGCCTCTAATGGCTTGAAATCTCCACTTGCAAATTCCACAAAAAGAGTGTTTCCAAACTTCAGTGTCTAAAAGTTGTTTCAACTCTGTGAGTTGAATGCACACATCACAAAGTAGTTTCTGAGAATGAATCTCTCTAGTTTTTAAACGAAGATATATCCTTTCCTACAATTGGCTTCAAATGGCTTGGAATGTCCACTTGCAAATTCCACAAAAAGGGTGTTTCCATTCTGCTCTGTCTAAAGGAAGGTTCAACTCTGTGAGTTGAATACACACAAAACCAAGAAGTTATTGGGAATAAATGTGTCTAGCAGAATACTGAGAAATCCCGTTTCCAACGAAGGCCTCAAAGAGGTCTAAATATCGCTTTGCAGACTTAACAAACAGAGTGTTCCTAAGTGCTCTATGAAAAGAAAGGTTAAACTCTCTGAGTTGAACACACACATCACAAAGTAGTTTCTGAGAATGATTCTGTCTTGTTTTTAAACGAAGATATTTCCTTTACTACAATTGGCCCCAAATCGCTAGAAATCTCCATTTGTGAAATCCACAAAAAGAGTGTTTCAAATCTGCTCTGTCTAAAGAAAGTTTCAACTCTGTGAGTTGAATACACACAACACAAATAAGTTACAGAGAATTCATCTGTCTAGCTTTATATGAAGAAATCCTGTTTCCAACGAAGTACACAAAGAGGTCAAATACCCCTTTGCAGACTTAACAAACAGAGTGTTTCCAAGCAGCTCTATGAAAAGAAAGGTTAAACTCTGTGAGTTGAACGCACACATCACAAAGTAGTTTCTGAGAATGATTCTGTCTAGTTTTTATTCAAAGATATTTCGATTTCTAAGATTGGCCACAAATCGCTTGAAATCTCCACTTGCAAATTCCACAAAAAGAGTGTTTCCAATCTGCTGTGTTAAAAGATGTTTCTACTCTGTGAGTTGAATACACACAACACAAAGAAGTTACTGGGAATTTATATGTCTAGCATTATACTGAGAAATCTCGTTTCCAACGAAGGCCACAAAGTGACCCAAATATCCTCTTCCAAACTTAACAAACAGAGTGTTTCCAAACTGCCCTGGGAAAAGAAAGGTGAAACTCTGTGAGTTGAATGCACACATCACAGATTAGTTTCTGAGAATGATTCCGTCTAGTTTTAAAACGAAGATATCTCCTTTACTACAATTCACCTCAAATCGCTGGAAATCTCCAATAGTACAATACACAAAAAGAGTGTTTCAAATCTGCTCTTCCTAAAGAAAGGTTCAACTCTGTGAGTTGAATACAAACAACACAAAGAAGTTACTGAGAATTCATCTGTCTAGCTTTATATGAAGAAATCCCGTTTCCAACGAAGGCCTCAAAAAGCTCTAAATATCCCTTTGCAGACTTAACACAAAGAGTGTTTCCAAACTGCTCTATGAAAAGAAAGGTTAAACTCTGTGAGTTGAACGCACACATCACAAAGTAGTTTCTGAGAATGATTCTGTCTAGTTTTTATACAAAGATATTTCGATTTCTAAGATTGGCCTCAAATCGCTTGAAATCTCCACTTGCAAATTCCACAAAAAGAGTGTTTCCAAACTGCTGTGTCTAAAAGATGTTTCAACTCTGTGAGTTGAATACACACAACACAAAGAAGTTACTGGGAATTTATCTGTCTAGCATTATACTGAGAAATCTCTTTTCCAACGAAGGCCTCAAAGTGACCCAAATATCCTCTTCCAAACTAAACAAACAGAGTGTTTCCAAACTGCTCTATGAAAAGAAAGGTGAAACTATGTGAGTTGAATGCACACACCACAGAGTAGTTTCTGAGAATGATTCTGTATAGTTTTTAAACGAAGATTTCTCCTTACTACAATTGGCCTCAAATCGCTTGAAATCTTCAAGTGTACAATCCACAAAAAGAGTGTTTCAAATCCGCTCTGTCTAAAGAAAGGTTCAACTCTGTGAGTTGAATACACACAACACAAAGAAGTTACTGAGAATTCATCTGTCTAGCTTTATATGAAGAAATCTCTTTTCCAACGAAGGCCACAAAGAGGTCTAAATATCCCCTTGCAGACTTAACAAACAGAGTGTTTCCAAACTGCTCTATGAAAAGACAGGTTAAACTCTCTGAGTTGAACGCACACATCACAAAGTAGTTTCTGAGAATGATTCTGTCTAGTTTTTATACAAAGATATTTCGATTTCTAAGATTGGCCTCTAATCGCTTGAAATCTCCACTTGCAAATTCCACAAAAAGAGTGTTTCCAAACTGCTGTGTCTAAAAGATGTTTCAACTCTGTGAGTTGAATACACACAACACAAAGAAGTTACTGGGAATTTATCTGTCTAGCATTATACTGAGAAATCTTGTTTCCAACGAAGGCCTCAAAGTGACCCAAATATCCTCTTCCAAACTAAACAAACAGAGTGTTTCCAAACTGCTCTATGAAAAGAAAGGTTAAACTCTCGGAGATGAATGCACACATCACAAAGTAGTTTCTGAGAATGATTCTGTCTAGTTTTTAACGAAGATATTTCCTTTACTACAATTGGCCTCAAATCGCTTGAAATCTCCACTTGCAAAATCGACAGAAAGAGTGTTTCAAATCTGCTCTGTCTAAAGAAACGTTCAACTCTCTGAGTTGAATACACACAACACAAAGAAGTTACTGAGAATTCATCTGTCTAGCTTTATATGAAGAAAGCCCGTTTCCAACGAAGTCCTCAAAGAGGTCTAAATATCCCCTTGCAGACTTAACAAACAGAGTGTTTCCAAACTGCTCTATGAAAAGAAATGTTAAATTCTGAGAGTTGAACGCACACATCACAAAGTAGTTTCTGAGAATGATTCTGTCTAGTTTTGATACAAAGATATTTCGATTGCTAAGATTGGCCTCAAATCGCTTGAAATCTCCACTTGCAAATTCGACAAAAAGAGTGTTTCCATACTGCAGTGTCTAAAAGATGTTTCAACTCTGTTAATTGAATACACACAAAACAAAGAAGTTGTGGGAATTTATATGTCTAGCAGTCTACTGAGAAATCCCGTTTCCAACGAAGGCCTCAAAGTGATCCATATATCCTCTTCCAAACTAAACAAACAGAGTGTTTCTAAACTTCTCTAAGAAAAGAAAGGTGAAACTTTGTGAGTTGAATGCACACACCACAGAGTAGTTTCTGAGAATGATTCTGTCTAGTTTTTAAACGAAGATATATCCTTACAACAATTGGCCTCAAATCGCTTGAAATCTCCAAGTGTAAAATCCACAAAAAGAGAGTTTCAAATCTACTCTCTCTAAAGAAAGGTTCAACTCTGTGAATTGAATACACACAACACAAAGAAGATACTGAGAATTCATCTGTCTAGCTTTATATGAAGAAATCCCGTTTCTAACGAAGGCCTCAAACAGGTCTAAATATCCCTTTGCAGACTTAACACAAAGAGTGTTTCCAAACTACTCTATGAAAAGAAAGTTTAAACTCTCTGAGTTGAATGCACACATCACAAAGTAGTTTCTGAGAATGATTCTGTCTTGTTTTTAAACGTAGATATTTCCTTTACTACAATTGGCCTCCAATCTCTTGAAATCTCCACTTGTAAAATCCAGAAAAAGAGTGTTTCAAATCTGCTCTGTCTAAAGAAAGGTTCAACTCTGTGTGTTGAATACACACAACACAAAGAAGTTACTGAGAATTCATTTGTCTAGCTTTATATGAAGAAATCCCGTTTCCAACGAAGGCCTCAAAGATGTCTAAATATCCCCTTGCAGACTTAACAAACAGAGTGTTTCCAAACTGCTCTATTAAAAGAAAGGTTAAACTCTGTGAGTTGAACACACACATCACAAAGTAGTTTCTGAGAATGATTCTGTCTAATTTTTATACAAAGAAATTTCGATTTCTAAGATTGGCCTCAAATCGCTTGAAATCTCCACTTGCAAATTCCACAAAAAGAGTGTTTCCAAACTGCAGTGTCTAAAAGATATTTCAACTCTGTGAGTTGAATACACACAAAACAAAGAAGTTATGGGAATTTATCTGTCTAGCAGTATACTGAGAAATCCCTTTTCCAACGAAGGCCTCAAAGTGAAGCAAATATCCTCTTCCAAACTAAACAAACAGAGTGTTTCCAAACCGCTCTATGAAAAGAAATGTGAAAATATGTGAGTTGAATGCACACACCACAGAGTAGTTTCTGAGAATGATTCTCTCTAGCTTTTATACGATGCTATCTCCTTACTACAATTGGCCTCAAATCGCTTGAAATCTCCACTTGCAAATGCCACAAAAAGAGTGTTTCAAATCTGCTCTGTCTAAATGGAGGTTCTACTCTGTGAGTTGAATACACACAACACAGGAAACTTACTGAGAATTCTTCTGTCTACCTTTATATGAAGAATTCCCGTTTCCAATAAAGGCCTCAAGGAGGTCCATATATCCACTTGCAGACTGTATAAACAGAGTGTTTCCCAACTGCTCTATGAAAAGAAAGGTTAAACTCTGTGAGTTGATCGCACACATCACAAAGTAGTTTCTGAGAGTGATTCTGTATAGTTTTTGTAAGAAGATGTTTCCTTTTCTACCATTGACCTGAAATCGCTTGAAATCTCCACTTGCAAATTCCACAAAAAGTGGGTTTTAAATCTCCTCTCTCTAAAGGAAGGTTCAACTCTGTGAGTTGAAGACACACAGCACAAAGAAGTTACTGAGAATTTTTCTGTCTTGCACTATATCAAGAAATCCCGTTTCCAAAGAAGGCCTCAAAGAGGTCCAAATATCTAGTTGCAGACGTTACAAACAGAGTGCTTCCAAACTGCTGTATGAAAAGAAAGTTTAAACTCTGTGAGTTAAATGCACACATCAGAAATCACTCTCTGAAACTGATTCTGTCTAGTTTTTATACGGATACATTTCCTTTTCTACCATTGGCCTCAAAGCGCTTGAAATCTCCACTTGAAAATTCCACAAAAAGGGTGTTTCAAATCTGCTCTGTCTAAATGAAGGTTCAACTCTGTGAGTTGAATACACACAACACAAGGAACTTACTGAGAATTCTTCTGTCTAGCATTATATGATGAAATCCCGTTTCCAACGAAGGCCTCAAGGAGGTCCAAATATCCACTTGCAGACAATACAGAGTGTTTACCAACTGCTCTATGAAAAGAAAGGTTAAACTCTGCGAGTTGAACTCACACATCAAAAAGCAGTTTCTGAGTATCATTCTGTCTAGTTTTTATAAGAAGATATTTCCTTTTCTACCATTGACCTTAAATCGCTTGAAATCTCCACTTGCAAATTCCACAAAAGGAGTGCTTCAAATCTGCTCTCTCTAAAGGAAGCTTCAACTCTGTGAGTTGAATACACACAGCACAAAGAAGTTACTGAGAATTCTTCTCTCTAGCACTATATCAAGAAATCCCGTTTCCAACGAAGGCCTCAAAGAGGTCCAAATATCCAGTTGCAGACGTTACAGAGTGTTTCCAAACTGCTGTATGAAAAGAAAGGTTAAACTCTGTGAGTTGAATGCACACATCACAAAGCAGTTTCTCAGAGTTATTCTGTCTAGTTTTTATACGAAGTTATTTCCATTTCTACCATTGGCCTCAAAGCACTTGATATCTCCCCTTGCAAATTCCACAAGAAGAGTGTTTCAACTCTGCTCTGTCTAAATGAAGGTTCAACTCTGTGTGTTGAATACACACAACACAAGGAACTTACTGAGAATTCTTCTTTCTAGCATAATATAAAAAAATCCGGTTTCCAATGAAGGCCTCAAGGAGGTCCAAATATCCACTTACAGACAATACAATGAGGGTGTTTCCCAACTGCTCTATGAAAAGAAAGGTTAAATTCTGTGAGTTGAACGCACACATCACAAAGCAGTTTCTGAGAATGATTCTGTCTAGTTTTCATACGAATATATTTCTTTTTCAACCATTGACCTAAAATCGCTTGAAATCTCCACTTGCAAATTCAACAAAAAGAGGGTTTCAAATCTGCTTTCTCTAAAGAAAGGTTCAACTCTGTGAGTAGAATACACACAGCACAAAGAAGTTACTGAGAATTCTTCTGTCTAGAATTATATGAAGAAATACCGTTTCCAACGAAGGCCCAGAGCCGTCCAAATATCGGGTTGCAGACTTTACAATCAGAGTGTTTCCAAGCTGCTGTATGAAAAGAAACGTTAAGATCTGTGAGTTCAACGCACACATCACAAAGCAGTTTCTGAAACTGATTCTGTCTAGTTTTTATACGAAGATATTTCCTTTTCTACCATTGGTCCCAAAGCGCTTGAAATCTCCACTTGCAAATTCCACAAAAAGAGTATTTCAAATCTGTTCACTCTAAATGAAGGTTCTACTCTGTGAGTTGAATACATACAACACAAGAAACTTTCTGAGAATTCTTCTGTGTAGCATTATATGAAGAAATCCCGTTTCCAACGAAGGCCTCTAGGGGGTCCAAATATCAACTTGCAGAGAATACAAACAGAGTGTTTCCCAACTGCTCTATGAAAAGAAAGCTTAAACTCTGTGAGTTGAACGCACACATCACAAAGCAGTTTCTGAGAATGATTATGTCTAGTTTTTACACAAAGATTTTTCGATTTCGAAGATTGGCCTCAAATCTCTTGAAATCTCCACTTGGAAATTCCACAAAAAGAGAGTTTCAAATATGCTCTGTCTAAAGAAAGGTTCAACTCTGTGACTTGAATACACACAACACAAAGCAGTTGCTGGGAATTCATCTGTCAAGCAGTATACTGAGAAATCCCATTTCCAATGAAGGCCTGAAAGTGGACCAAATATGCTCTTCCAAACTTAACAAACAGAGTGTTTCCAAACTGCCCTATGAAAAGAAAGGTTCAACACTGTGAGTTGAATACACACAACATAAAAAGTTACTGAGAATTCATCTGTCTAGCTTTATATGAAGAAATCCCATTTCCAACGAAGGCCTCAAAGTGGTCCAAATATCCAATTGCTAACTTAACAAACAGAGTGTTTCCAAACTGCTCTATGAAAAGAAAGGTTAAAATCTGTGAGTTGAACGCACACATCACAAAGTAGTTTCTGAGAATGATTCTGTCTAGTTTTTATACAAAGATATTTTGATTTCTAAGATTGGCCTCAAATCGCTTGAAATCTCCACTTGCAAATTCCACAAAAAGAGTGTTTCCAAACTGCTCTATCTAAAGGAAGGTTCAACTCTGTGAGTTGAATACACACAACACAAAGAAGTTACTGGGAATTCATCTGTCTAGCAGTACACTGAGAAATCCCGTTTGCAATGAGGCCTCAAAGCGCTCCAAATATCCTCTTGCAAACATAACAAACAGAGTGTTTCCAAACTGCCCTAAGAAAAGAAAGGTGAAGCTCTGTGACTCGAACGCACACATCACCGATTAGTTTCTGAGAATGATTCTGTCTAGTTTTTAAACGAAGTTATTTCCTTTACTACAATTGGCCTCAAAACGCTTGAAATATCCACTTGTAAAATCCACAAAAAGAGTGTTTCAAATCTGCTCTGTCTAAAGAAAGGTTCAACACTGTGAGTTGAATACACACAACACAAAGAAGTTACTGAGAATTGATCTGTCTAACTTTATATTAAGAAATCCCCTTTCCAACGATGGTCTCAAAGACGTCTAAATAACCCGTTGCAGACTAAACAAACAGTGTGTTTCCAAACAGCTCTATGAAAAGAAAGGTTAAATTCTGTGAGTTGAACGCACACATCACAAAGTAGTTTCTGAGAATGATTCTGTCCAGTTTTTATGCAAAGATATTTTGATTTCTAAGGCTGGCCCCAAATCGCTTAAAATCTCCACTTGCAAATTCTACATAAAGAGTGTTTCCAAACTGCTCTATCTAAAAGAAGTTTCACCTCTGTGAGTTGAATACACACAACACAAAGAAGTTACTGGGAATTCATCTGTCCAGCAGTATACTGAGAAATCCCGTTTCCAAGGAAGGCCTCAAAGTGTTCCAAATATCCTCTTCCAAACTTAACAAACAGAGTGTTTCCAAACTACTCTATGAAAAGAAAGGTGAAACTCTGTGAGTTGAACGCACACATCACGGAGTAGTTTCTCAGATGATTCTGTCTAGTTTTTAAACGAAGATATTTCCTTTACTACAATTGGCCTCAAATTGCTTGAAATCTCCACTTGTAAAATCCACAAAAAGAGTGTTTTAAATGTACTCTGTCTAAAGAAAGGTTCAACTCTGTGTGTTGAATACACACCACACAAAGAAGTTACTGCGAATTCGTCTCTCTAGCTTTATATGAAGAAATCCCGTTTCCAAAGAAGTCCTGAAAGAGGTCCTCATATCCACTTCCGGACGTTACAAACAGTGTTTCCAAACTGCTCTATGAAAAGAAAGGTTAAACTCTGTGAGTTGAACGCACACATCAGAAACTAGTTTCTGCGAATCATTCTGTCTAGTTTTTAAACGAAGATATTTCCTTTACTACAATTGGCCACAAAACGCTTGTAATCTCCACTTGTAAAATCCACAAAAAGAGTGTTTCAAATCTGCTCTGTCTAAAGAAAGGTTCAACTCTGTGAATTAAATACACGCAACACAAAGAAGTTACTGAGAATTCATGTGTCTAGCTTTATATTAAGAAATCCCGTTTCCAACGAAGGCCTCAAAGCGGTCTAAATATCCCTTTGCAGACATAACAAACAGAGGGTTTCCAAAGTGCTCTATGAAAAGAAAGTTTAAACTGTGTGACTTGAACGCACACAGCACAAAGTAGTTTCTGAGCATGATTCTGTCTAGTTTTTATACAAAGATATTTTGAATTCTAACATTGGCCTCATGTCGCTTAAAATGTCCACTGGCAAATTCCACAAAAAGAGTGTTTCCAAACTGCTCTGTCTAAAGGAAGGTTCAACTCTGTGCGTTGAATACAAAAAACACAAGACACTTAGTGAGAATTCTTGTGTCTAGCCTTATATGAAGAAATCCAGTTTCCTACGAAGGCCTCAAGGAGGTCCAAATATCCACTTGCAGACTACACAACCAGAGTGTTTCCCAACTGCTCTATAAAAAGAAAGGTTAAACTCTGTGAGTTGAACGCACACATCACAAAGCAGTCTCTGAAACTGATTCTGTCTAGTTTTTATACGAAGATATTTCCTTTTCTACCATTGGCCTCAAAGCGCTTGAAATCTCCACTTGCAAATTCCACAAAAAGAGTGTTTGCAATCTGCTCTGTCTAAATGAAGGTTCAACTCTGTGAGTTGAATACATGCAACAAAAGGGACTTACTGAGAATTCTTCTGTCTAGCATTATATTAAGAAATCCCGTTTCCAACGAAGGCCCCAAGGAGGTCCAAATATCCACTTGCAGACAATACAAACAGAGTGTTTCCCAACTGCTCTGTGAAAAGAAAGGTTAAGCTCTGTGAGTTGAACGCACACATCACAAAGCAGTTTCTGAGAATGATTCTGTATAGTTTTTTTACGAAGATATTTCCTTTTCTACCATTGGTCTCAAAGCGCTTGAAATCTCCACTTGCAAATTCCACAAAAAGAGTGTTTCAAATCTGCTCTGTCTAAATGAAGGTTCAACTCTGTGAGTAGAATACACACAGCACAATGAAGTTACCGAGAATTCTTCTGTCTAGCACTATATCAAGAAATCCCGTTTCCAACGAAGGCCTCAGAGAGGCCCAAATATCCAGTTGCAGACTTTTCAATCAGAGTGTTTCCAAACTGCTGTATGCAAAGAAATGTTAAGATCTGTGCGTTGAATGTACACATCACAAACCAGTTTCTGAAACTGATTCTGTCTAGTTTTTATACGAAGATACTTCCTTTTCTTCCATTGCTCTCAAATCGCTTGAAATCTTCACTTGCAAATTCCACAAAAAGAGTGTTTCAAATCTGCTCTGTCTAAATGAACGTTCAACACCGTGAGTTGAATACACAACACATGGAAGTTACTGATATTTCTTCTGTCTAGCATTACATGAAGAAATCCCGTTTCCAACGAAGGCGTCAAGGAATTCCAAATATCCACTTGCAGACTACACAAACAGAGTGCTTCCCAACGGCTCTATGAAAAGAAACGTTAAACTCTGTGAGTTGAATGCACACATCACAAAGCAGTTTCTCAGAATGATTCTGTTTAGTTTTTATACGAAGATATTTCCTTTTCTTCCATTGGCCTCAAAGCGCTTCATATCTCCCCTTGCAAATTCCACAAAAAGAGTGTTTCAAATCTGCACTGTCTAAATGAATGTTCAACTCTGTGAGTTGAATACACACAACACAGGGAACTTACTGAGAATTCTTCTGTCTAGCATTATATGAAGAAATCCCGTTTCCAACGAAGGCTTCTAGGAGGTCAAAATATCCACATGCAGACAATACAAACAGAGTGCTTCCCAACTGCTCTATGAAAAGAAAGGTTAAACTCTGTGAGTTGAACGCACACATCACAAAGCAGTTTCTGAGAATCATTCTGTCTAGTTTTTATACGAAGATATTTCCTTTTCTTCCATTGGCCTCAAAGCGCTTCATATCTCCCCTTGCAAATTCCACAAAAAGAGTGTTTCAAATCTGCTCTGTCTAAATGAATGTTCAACTCTGTGAGTTGAATACACACAACACAGGGAACTTACTGAGAATTCTTCTGTCTAGCATTATATGAAGAAATCCCGTTTCCAACGAAGGCTTCTAGGAGGTCAAAATATCCACATGCAGACAATACAAACAGAGTGCTTCCCAACTGCTCTATGAAAAGAAAGGTTAAACTCTGTGAGTTGAACGCACACATCACAAAGCAGTTTCTGAGAATCATTCTGTCTAGTTTTTATACAAAGATTTTTCGATTTCGAAAATTGGCCTCAAATCTCATGAAATCTCCACTTGCAAATTCCACAAAAAGAGAGTTTCCAATATGCTCTGTCTAAAGGAAGGTTCAACTCTGTGAGTTGAATACACACAACACAAAGCAGTTACTGGGAATCCATCTGTCTAGCAGTATACTGCGAAACCCCGTTTCCAAAGAAGGCCTCAAAGTGGTCCAAATATCCTCTTGCAAACTTAGCAAAGAGAGTGTTTCCAAACTGCTATATGAAAAGAAAGGTGAATGGCTGTGAGTTGAACACACACATCACAGAGTAGTTTCTGAGAATGACTCTGTCTAGTTTTTAAATGAAGATATTTCCTTTATTACAAATGGCCTCAAATCGCTTGAAATCTCCACATGCATATTCCACAAAAAGAGTGTTTCCAAACTGCTCTGTCTAAACGAAGGTTCAACTCAGGGAGTTGAATACACACAACACAAAGAAGTTACTGAGAATTCATCTGTCTAGCTTTATATGAAGAAATCCCGTTTCCAACGAAGGTCACAAAGAGTTCTAAATATCCCCTTGCAGAATGAACAAACAGAGTGTTTCCAAACTGTTCTATGAAAAGAAAGGTGAAACTCTGTGAGTTGAACGCACACAACACAAAGTATTTTCTGAGAAAGATTCTGTGTAGTTTTTGTACAAAGATATTTCAATTTCTAAGATAGGCCCCAAATCGCTTGAAATCTCCACTTGCAAATTCCACAAAAAGAGTGTTTCCAAACTGCTCTGTCTAAAAAAGGGTTCAACTCTGTGAGTTGAATACACACAACACAAAGAAGTTACTGGGAATTCATCTGTCTGCCAGTATACTGAGGAATCCCGTTTCCAAAGAAGGCCTCAAAGTGGTCCAAATATCCTCTTCCAAACTTAACAGACAGATTGTTTCCAAACTGATCTATGAAAAGAAAGGTTAAACTCTGTGAGTTGAACGCACACATCACAAAGTAGTTTCTGAGAATGATTCTGTCTAGTTTTTAAACGAACATATTTCCTTTAGTATAAGTGGCCTCAAATCGCTTGAAATCTCCACTTGCAAATTGAACAAAAACTGGGTTTCAAATCTGCTTTCTCTAAAGGAAGGTTCAACTCTGTGAGTAGAATACACACAGCACAAAGTAGTTCCTGAGAATTCTTCTGTCTAGCATTATATGAAGAAATCCCGTTTCCAACGAAGACCTCAGAGAGGTCCAAATATCCAGTTGCAGACTTTACAATCAGATTGTTCGCAAACTGCTGTATGAAAAGAAAGCTTAAGATCTGTGAGTTAAACGCACACATCACAAAGAAGTTTCTGAAACTGATTCTGTCTAGTTTTTATGCGAATATATTTCATTTTCTACCATTGGCCTCACAGCGCTTTAAATCTCCACTTCCAACTTCCACAAAATGTGTGTTTTAAATCTGCTCTGTCTAAATGAAGGTTCAACTCTGTTAGTTGAATACACACAACACGAGGAACTTACTGAGAATTCTTCTGTCTAGCATTATATGAAGAAATCCCGTTTCCAACGAAGGCCTCAAGGAGGTCCAAATATCCACTTGCAGACAATACAAACAGAGTGTTTCCCAACTGCTGTGTGAAAAGAAAGGTTAAACTCTGTGAGATCAACGCACACATCACAAAGCAGTTTATGAGAATGATTCTGTCTAGTTTTTATACGAAGATATTTCCTTTTCTAACATAGACCTACAATCGTTTGAAATCTCCATTTGCAAATTCAACAAAAAGAGTTTTTCAAATCTGCTTTCTCTAAAGGAAGGTTCAACTCTGTGAGTTGAATACACACAGCACAAAGTAGTTACTGAGAATTCTTCTGTCTAGCATTATATGAAGAATCCCTTTTCCAACGAAGGCCTCAGACAGGCCCAAATATCCATTTGCAGACTTTACAATCAGAGTGTTTCCAAACTACTGTATGAAAAGAAAGGTTAAGATCTGTGAGTTGACTGCACACATCACAAAGCAGTTTCTGAGAATGATTTTGTCTAGTTTTCATACGAAAATATTTCCTTTTCTACCATTGACCTTAAATTGATTGAAATCTCCACCTGCAAATTCCACAAAAAGAGGGTTTCAAATCTGCTCTCTCTAAAGGAAGGTTCAACTCTGTGAGTTGAATACACACAGCACAAAGAAGTTACTGAGAATTTTTCTGTCTTGTAGTATATCCAGAAATACCGTTTCCAACGAAGGCCTCAAAGAGGTCCAAATATCTAGTTGCAGACTTTACAAACACAGTGCTTCCAAATTACTGTATGAAAAGAAAGGTTCAACTCTCTGATTTGAATACACACAACACAAGGAACTTACTGAGAATTCTACTGTCTAGCATTATATGAAGAAATCCGGTTTCCAACGAAGGCCTCAAGGAGGTCCAAATATCCACTTGCAGACAATACAGAGTGTTTCTCAACTGCTCTATGAAAAGAAAGGTTAAACTGTGTGAGTTGAAAGCACACATCACAAAGCAGTTTCTGAGAATCATTCTGTCTAGTTTTTATAAGAAGTTATTTCCTTTTCTACCTTTGGCCACAAAGCGCTTGAAATTTCCACTTGCAAAATCCACAAAAAGAGTGTTTCAATTCTGCTCTGTCTATATGAAGGTTCTAGTCTGTGAGTTGAATACACACAACACAAGACACTTACTGAGAATTCTTCTGTCTAGCATTATATGAAGAAATCCAGTTTCCAACGAAGGCCTCAAGGTGGTCCAAATATACACTTGCAGACTATACAAACAGAGTGTTTCCCAACTGCTCTATGAAAAGAAAGGTTAAACTCTGTGAGTTGAACGCACACATCACAAAGCAGTTTATGAGAATGATTCGGTCTAGTTTTTATAAGAAGATATTTCCTTTTCTTCCATTGACCTTAAATCGTTTGAAATCTCCACTTGCAAATTCCACAAAAAGAGGGTTTCAAATCTGCTCTTTCTAAATGAAGGTTCAACTCTGTGAGTTGAATAAACACAACACAAGGAACGTACTGAGAATTCTTCTGTCTAGCATTATATGAAGAATTCCCGTTTCCAACGAAGGCCTCAAGGAGGCCCAAATATACACTTACAGACAATACAATCAGGGTGTTTCCCAACTGCTCTATGAAAAGAAACGTAAAACTCTGTGAGTTGAACGCACACATCACAAAGCAGTTTCTGACAACGATTCTGTCTAGTTTTTATGCGAATATATTTCTTTTTCTACCATTGACCTAAAATCGCTTGAAATCTCCACTTGCAAATTCCACAAAAAGAGGGTTTCAAATCTGCTTTCTCTAAAGGAAGGTTCAACTCTGTGAGTAGAATACACACAGCACAAAGAAGTTCATGACAATTCTTCTGTCTAGAATTATATGAAGAAATCCCGTTTCCAACGAAGGCCCCAGAGCGGTCCAAATATCCGGTTGCAGACTTTACAATCAGAGTGTTTCCAAGCTGCTGTATGAAAAGAAATGTTAAGATCTGTGAGTTGAACGCACACATCACAAAGCAGTTTCTGAAACTGATTCTGTCTAGTTTTTATACGAAGATATTTCCTTTTCTACCATTGGTCTCAAAGCGCTTGAAATCTCCACTTGCAAATTCCACAAAAAGAGTATTTCAAATCTGCTCTCTCTAAATGAAGGTTCTACTCTGGGAGTTGAATACATACAACACAGGAAACTTACTGAGAATTCTTCTGTGTAGCATTATATGAAGAAATCCTGTTTCCATCGAAGGCCTCAAGGGGGTCCAAATATCAACTTGCAGACGATACAAACAGAGTGTTTCCCAACTGCTGTATGAAAAGAAAGGTTAAACTCTGTGAGTTGAACGCACACATCACAAAGCAGTTTCTGAGAATGATTCTGTCTAGTTTTTATAAGAAGATATTTCCTTTTATAAAATTGACCTTCAATCGCTTAAAATCTCCACTTGCAAATTCCACAAAAAGAGGGTTTCAAATCTGCTCTCTCTAAAGGAAGGTTCAACTCTGTGAATTGAATACACACAGCACAAAGAAGTTACTCACAAATTTTCTGTCTTGCACTACATCAAGAAATCCCGTTTCCAACGAAGGCCTCAAAGACGTCCAAATATCTAGTTGCAGAAGTTACAAACAGAGTGCTTCCAAACTGCTCTATGAAAAGAAAGGTTAAACTCTGTGAGTTAAACGCACACATCACAAAGCAGTCTTTGAAACTGATTCTGTCTAGTTTTTGTACGAAGATATTTCCTTTTCTACCATTGGCCACAAAGCGCTTGAAATCTCCACTTGCAAATTCCACAAAAAGAGTGTTTCAAATCTGCTCTGTCTAAATGAAGGTTCAACTCTGTGAGTTGAATACACTCAACACAAGGAACTTACTGAGAATTCTTCTGTCTAGCATTATATGAAAAAATCCCGTTTCTAACGAAGGCCTCAAGGAGGTCCAAATATCCACTTGCAGACTATACAAACAGAGTGTTTCCCAACTGCTGTATGAAAAGAAAGGTTAAACTCTGTGAGTTGAACGCACACATCACAAAGCAGTTTCTGAGAATGATTCTGTCTAGTTTTTATACGAAGATATTTCCTTTTCTACCATTGGCCTCAAAGCACTTGAAATCTCCCCTTGCAAATTCCACAAAAAGAGTGTTTCAAATCTGCTCTGTCTAAATGAAGGTTCAACTCTGTGAGTTGAATACACACAACACAAGACACTTACTGAGAATTCTTCTGTCTAGCATTATATGAAGAAATCCAGTTTCCAACGAAGGCCTCAAGGAGATCCAAATATCCACTTGCAGACTATACTAACAGAGTGTTTCCCAACTGCTCTATGAAAAGAAAGGATAAACTCTGTGAGTTGAACGCACACATCACAAAGCAGTTTATGAGAATGATTCGGTCTAGTTTTTATAAGAAGATATTTCCTTTTCTTCCATTGACCTTAAATCGTTTGAAATCTCCACTTGCAAATTCCACAAAAAGAGGTTTTCAAATCTGCTCTGTCTAAATGAAGGTTCAACTCTGTGAGTTGAATACACACAACACAAGGAACGTACTGAGAATTCTTCTGTCTACCATTATATGAAGAATTCCCGTTTCCAACGAAGGCCTCAAGGAGGTCCAAATATCCACTTACAGACAATACAATCAGGGTGTTTCCCAACTGCTCTATGAAAAGAAACGTAAAACTCTGTGAGTTGAACGCACACATCACAAAGCAGTTTCTGACAACGATTCTGTCTAATTTTTATGCGAATATATTTCTTTTTCTACCATTGACCTAAAATCGCTTGAAATCTCCACTTGCAAATTCCACAAAAAGAGAGTTTCAAATCTGCTTTCTCTAAAGGAAGGTTCAACTCTGTGAGTAGAATACACACAGCACAAAGAAGTTCATGACAATTCTTCTGTCTAGAATTATATGAAGAAATCCCGTTTCCAACGAAGGCCCCAGAGCGGTCCAAATATCCGGTTGCAGACTTTACAATCAGAGTGTTTCCAAGCTGCTGTATGAAAAGAAATGTTAAGATCTGTGAGTTGAACGCACACATCACAAAGCAGTTTCTGAAACTGATTCTGTCTAGTTTTTATACGAAGATATTTCCTTTTCTACCATTGGTCTCAAAGAGCTTGAAATCTCCACTTGCAAATTCCACAAAAAGAGGGTTTCAAATCTGCTCTCTCTAAAGGAAGGTTCAACTCTGTGAGTTGAATACACAAAGCACAAAGAAGTTACTCACAAATTTTGTGTCTTGCACTATATCAAGAAATCCCGTTTCCAACGAAGACCTCAAAGCGGTCCAAATATCTAGTTGCAGAAGTTACAAACAGAGTGCTTCCAAACTGCTGTATGAAAAGTGAAACTCTGTGAGTTGAAGGCACACATCACAAAGCAGTTTCTGAAACTGAATCTGTCTAGTTTTTATACCAAGATATTTCCTTTTCTACCATTGGCCTCAAAGCTCTTGGAATCTCCATTTGCAAATTCCACAAAAAGAGTGTTTCAAATGTGCTCTCTCTAAAAGAAGGTTCAACCCTGGCGGTTGAATACACACAGCAAATGGAAGTTACTGAGAATTCTTCTGTCTAGCATTATATGAAGAAATCCCTTTTCCAACAAAGGCGTCAAGGCGGTCAAATATCCACTTACAGACTATACAAACAAAGTGTTTACCAACTGCCCCGTGTAAAGAAATGTTAAGCTCCGTGATTTCAACGCACACATCACACAGCAGTTTCAGAAACTGATTCTGTCTAGTTTTTATACGAAGATATTTCCTTTTCTACCATTGGCCTCAAAGCGCTTGAAATCTCCCCTTGCAAATTACACAAAAAGAGTGTTTCAAATCTGCTCTGTCTAAATGAAGGTTCAACTCTGTGAGTTGAATAAACACAGCACAAGGAAATTTCTGAGAATTCTTCTGTCTAGCATTATACGAAGAAATCCCATTTCCTAAGAAGGCCTCAAGGAATTCCAAATATCCACTTGCAGACTAAACAAACAGAGTGTTTACCAACTGCTCTGTGAAAAGAAAGGTTAAACTTTGAGTTGAACGCACACATCACAAAGCAGTTTCTGAGAATGATTCTGTCTAGTTTTTATAAGAAGATATTTCCTTTTCTACCTTTGACCTTAAATCGCTTGAAATCTCCACTTGCAAATTCAACAAAAAGAGGCATTAAAATCTGCTCTGTCAAAAGGAAGTTTCAACTCTGTGAGTTGAATACACACAGCACAAAGAAGTTACTGAGAATTCTTCTGTCTAGCACTATATCAAGAATTCCCGTCTCCAACGAAGGCCACAAAGAGGTCCAAATATCCAGGTGCAGATTTTACAATCAGAGTGTTTCCAAACTGCTGCATGAAAAGAAAGGTTAAGCTCTGTGAGTTGAACGCACACATCACAAAGCAGTTTCTGAAACTGATTCTGTCTAGTTTTTATAGGAAGATATTTGCTTTCTACCATTGGCTACAAAGAGCTTGAAATCTCCAATTGCAAATTCCCCAAAAAGAGTTTTCCAAATCTGCTCTGTGTAAATGAAGTTTCCACTCTCTGAGTTGAATACACACAACACAAGGAACTTACTAAGAATTCTTCTGTCTAGCATTATATGAAGAAATCCCTTTTCCAAAGAAGGCCTCATGGAGGTCCAAATATCCACTTGCAGACTATGCAAACAGAGTGTTTCCTAACTGCTCTATGAAAAGAAAAGTTGAACTCTGTGAGTTGAACGCACACATCACAAAGCAGTTTCTGAGAATGATTCTGTCTACTTTTTATAGGAAGCTTTTTCGTTTCCTACCATTGACCTTAAATCGCTTGAAATCTCCAATTACAAATTCCACAAAAAGAGGGTTTCAATTCTGCTCTCTCTAAAGGAAGGTTCAACTCTGTGTGTTGAATAAACACAACACAAGGAAGTTACTGAGAATTCTTCTGTCTAGCATTATATGAAGAAATCCGATTTCCCACGAAGGCGTCAAGGAGGTCCAAAAATCCACTTGCAGACTACACAAACAGAGTGTTTACCAACTGTTCTGTGTCAAGAAAGGTTAAGCTCTGTGAGTTGAACGCACACATAACAAAGCAGTTTCTGAAACTGATTCTGTCTAGTTTTTATACGAAGATAATTCCTTTTCTACCATTGACCTCAAAGGGCTTGAAATCTCCACTTGGAAATTACACAAAAAGAGTGTGCAAATCTGCTCTGTCTAGATGAAGGTTCAACTCTGTGAGTTGAATACACACAGGAAAAGGAAGTTACTGAGAATTCTTCTGTCTAGCATTATATGAAGAAATCCCGTTTCCAACGAAGGCATCAAGGCGGTCCAAATATCCACTTGCAGACTATTCAAACAGAGTATTTCACAACTGCTCTCTGTAAAGAAAGGTTAAGCTCCGTGAGTTGAATGCACACATCACAAAGCAGTTTGTGAGAATGATTCTTTCTAGTTTTTATACGAAGATATTTCCTTTGCTACCATTGAGCTTAAATCGCTTGAAATCTCCTCTTGCAAACTCCACCAAAAGAGTATTTCAAATCTGCTCTGTCTAAAGGAAAGTTCAACTCTGTGAGTTGAATACACACAGCATAAAGAAGTTACTGAATATTCTTCTGTCTAGCATTATATGAAGAAATCCCGTTTCCAACGAAGGCCTCAAAGACGTTCAAATATCCAGTTGCATACTTTACAAACCGAGTGTTTCCAAAATGCTGTATGAAGAGAAAGGTTAAACTCTGTGAGTTGAACGCACACATCACACAGCAGTTTCTGAACTGATTCTGTCTAGTTTTTATATGAAGATATTTCCTTTTCTATCATTGGCCTCAAAGCGCTTGAAATCTCCAATTGCAAATTCCACAAAAAGAGTGTTTCAAATCTGCTCTGTCTTAATTAAGGTTCAACTCTGTGAGTTGAATACACACAACACAAGGAACGTAGTGAGAATTCTTCTGTCTAGCATTATATGAAGAAATCCCATTT
The DNA here is from genome assembly GCF_029289425.2 of Pan paniscus. Classification (NCBI taxonomy): domain Eukaryota; kingdom Metazoa; phylum Chordata; class Mammalia; order Primates; family Hominidae; genus Pan; species Pan paniscus. The sequence continues at coordinate 51,494,947 of NC_073267.2, read as the reverse complement.
CCAATGAAGGCGTCAAGGAGGTCCAAATATCCATTTGCAGACTATAGAAACAGAGTGTTTCCCAACTGCTCTGTGTAAAGAAAGGTTAAACTCTGTGAGTTGAACGCACACATCTCAAAGCCGTTTCTGAGAATGATTCTGTCTAGTTATTATACGAAGATATTTCCTTTCCTACCATTGGCATCAAAGTGCTTGAAATCTCCACTTGCAAATTCCACAAAAAGAGTGTTTCAAATCTGCTCTGTCTAAATGAAGGTTCAACTCTGTCAGTTGAATACATACAACACAAGGAACTTACTGAGAATTCTTCTGTCTAGCTTTAGATGAAGAAATCCCGTTTCGAACGATGGTTTCATGGAGGTCCAAATATCCACTTGCAGAGCATACAAACAGGGTGTTTCCCAACTGCTCTATAAAAAAAAAAAGTTAAATTCTGTGAGTTGAATGCACACATCACAAAGCAGATTGTGAGAATGATTCTGTCTAGTTTTTATATGAAGATATTTCCTTTTCTACCATTGGCTTCAAAACGCTTGAAATTTCCACTTGCAAATTCCAGAAAAAGAGTGTTTCAAATGTCCTCTGTCTAAATGAAGGTTCAACTCTGTGAGTTCAATACACACAACACAAGGAAGTTACTGAGAATTCTTCTGTCTAGCATTTTATGAAGAAATACCGTTTCCAACGATGGCGTCAAGGTGGTCCAAATATCCACTTGCAAACTATACAAGCAGAGTGTTTTCCAACTGCTCTGTGTAAAGAAAGATTAAACTCTGTGAGTTGAACGCACACATCACAAAGCAGTTTCTGAGAATGATTCTGTCTAGTTTTTATACGAAGATATTTCCTTTTATACCATTAGACTCAAAGCTCTTTAAATCTCCACTTGCAAATTTCACAGAAAGAGTGTTTCAACTCAGCTCTGTCTAAATGAAGGTTCTACTCTGTGAGGTGAATACACACAACACAAGAAACTTACTGAGAATTCTTCTGTCTAACATTATATGAAGAAATCCCGTTTCCAACCTAGGCGTCAAGGAGGTCCAGATATCCACTTGGAGACTATACAAACAGAGTGTTTTCCAACTGCTCTATGAAAAGAAAGGTTAAACTCTCTGAGTTCTACGCACACATCACAAAGCAGTTTCTGAGAATGATTCTGTCTAGTTTTTATAAAAAGATATTTCCTTTTCTACCATTGACCTTAAATCGCTTGAAATCTCCAATTACAAATTCCACAAAAAGAGGGTTTCAATTCTGCTCCCTCTAAAGGAAGGTTCAACTCTGTGAGTTGAATACACACAACACAAACAAGTTACTGAGAATTCTTCTGTCTAGCAAAATATCAAGAAATCCCGTTTCCAACGAAGGCCTCAAAGAGGTCCAAATATCCAGTTGCAGACATTACAATCAGAGTGTTTCCAAACTGCTATATGAAAGGAAAGGTTAAGCTCTGTGAGTTGAACGCACACATCACTAAGCAGTTTCTGAAACTGATTCTGTCTAGTTTTTATAGGAAGATATTTCCTTCCTCCCATTGGCCTCAAAGAGCTTGAAATCTCCACTTACAAGTTCCCCAAAAAGAGTGTTTCAGATCTGCTCTCTCTAAATGAAGGTTCAACACTGTTAGTAGTATACACACAACACAAGAAAGTTACTGAGAATTCTTCAGTCTAGCATTACATGAAGAAATACAGTTTCCAACGAAGGCGTCAATGAGATCCATATATCCACTTGCAGACTATAAAAACAGAGTGTTTCTCAACTGCTCTGTGTAAAGAAAGGTTAAACTCTGTGAGTTGAACGCACACATCACAAAGCAGTCTCTGAGAATGATTCTGTCTAGTTATTATACGAAGGTATTTCCTTTTGAACCATTGGCCTCAAAACGCTTGAAACCTCCACTTGCAAATTCCACAAAAAGAGTGTTTCAAATCGGCTCTGTCTAAATGAAGTTTCAACTCTGTCAGTTAAATACACACAACACAAGGAACTTACTGAAAATTCTTCTGTCTAGCATTGGATTTAGAAATCCCGTTTCCAACGAAGATCTCAGGGAAGTACAAATATCCACTTGCAGACTATACAAACAGAGTGTTTTCTAACTGCTCTATGAAAAGAAAGGTTAAACCCTGTGATTTGAACGCACACATCACAAAGCAGTTTCTGAGAATGATTCTGTCTAGTTTTTACACGAAGATATTTCCCTTTCTACCATTGACCTGAGATCGCTTGAAATCTCCACTTGCAAATTCCACAAAAAGAGCGTTTCAAATCTGCTCTGTCTAAAGGAAGGTTCAACTCTGTGAGTTGAACGCACACATCAGAAAACAGTTTCTGAGAATGATTCTGTCTAGTTTTTATACGAAGATATTTCCTTTTCAACTATTTACTTTAAATCGCTTGAAATCTCCACATTCAAATTCCACAAAAAGAGGTTTTCAAATCTGCTCTCTCTAAAGGAAGGTTCAAATCTGTTAATTGAATACACACAGCACAAAGAAGTTACTGAGAATTCTTCTGTCTAGCAATATATCAAGAAAACCCGTTTCCAACGAAGGCCTCAAAGAGGTCCAAATATCCAGTTGCAGACTTTACAATCAGAGTCTTTCCAAACTACTGTATCAAAAGAAAGGTTACGCTCTGTGAGCTGAACGCACACATCACAAGGTAGTTTCTGAAACTGATTCTGTCTCGTTTTTATACGAAGATATTACCTTTCTACCATTGGCCTCAAAGAGCTTGAAATCTCCACTTGCAAATTCCCCAAAAAGAGTGTTTCAAATCTGCTCTATCAAAAGGTAGGTTCAACTCTGTTAATTGAGCACACACATCACAAACAAGTTTCTGAGAATTCTTTTGACAAGTTCTAATGGGAAGAGATTTCCTTTTTCACCATAGGCCTCAAAGCATTCCGAACTTCCAAGTCCAGATACTAAAAAAAGCCTGTTTCAAACCTGCTATGTAAAAGGGAATCCTCAACTCTGTGACTTGAATGCAAACATCAAAAAGAAATTTCTGAGAATGCTTCTTCCTTTTATATGGAGGTAATCCCGTTTCCAACGAAATCCTCCAAGCAATCCAAATATCCACTTGCAGATTCTATAACAAGAGTGTTTCAAAATTGTTCTATCAAAAGAAAGGTTCAACTCTGTTGGTTGAGTGCACACATCAGTAACAAGTTTCTGAGAATGCTTCTGTCTAGTTTTTATGGGAAGAGATTTCGTTTTTCACTATAGGCCTCAAAGCGCTCCAAATGTCCACTTCCAGATCCTACAAAAAGAGTGTTTCAAACATGCTCTATGAAGGCAAATGTTCAAGTCTGTGACTTGAATGCAATCATCATAAAGAAGTTTCTGAGAATGCATCTGTGTAGATTTTATACGATGATATTCCCGTTTCCAACGAAATACTCAAAGCTATCCAAATATCCACTAGCAGATCGTACAGAAAGAATGTTTCAAAACTGCTCCATCTAAAGGAAGGTTCAACTCTGTTAGTTGAGTAGACACATCACAAACAACTTTCTGAGAAGGCTGCTGCCTAGTTTTTATGGGAAGAGATTTCCTTTTTCGCCATAGGCCTCAAAGTGCTGCAAATGTCCACTTCCAGATTCTACAAAAAGAGTGTTTAAAACCTCCTCTATGAAAGCGAATGTTCAACCATGTGACTTGAATGCAATCATCAAAAAGAAGTTTCTGAGAATGCATCTGACTAGATTTTATACGATGATATTCCCGTTTCCAACGAAATCCTCAAATCTATCCAAATATCCACTTGCAGATCGCCCAAAAAGACTGTTTCAAAAGTGCTGTATCAAAAGGTTCAACTCCGTTAATTGAGTACACATATCCCAACCAAGTTTCTGAGAATGCTTCTGTCTAGTCTTTATGGGAAGAGATTTCCTTTTTCACAATAGGACTCAAAGGGTTCGGAAGGTCCACTTCCAGATACTACAAAAAGACTGTTTGAAACCAGCTCTGTAAAAGGGAATGCGCAAATCTGTGGCTTGAATGCAAACAACACAAAGAAGTTTCTGAGAATGCTTCTTCTTTTTACATGGAGATAATCACGTTTCTAACGAAATCCTCCAAGCAATCCAAATATCCACTTGCAGATTCCATAACAAGAGTGTTTCAAAATTACTCTATCAAAAGAAAGGTTCAACTCTGTTAGTTGAGTACACACATCAGTAACAAGTTTCTGAGAATGCTTCTGTCTAGTTTTATGGGAAGAGATTCGTTTTTCACCATAGGTATCAAAGCGCTCCAAATGTACACTTCCAGATTCTACAAAAGGGGTGTTTCAAACCTGCTCCATGAAAGCGAATGTTCAACTTTGTGACTTGAATGCAATCATCATAAAGAAGTTTCTGAGCATGCATCTGTCTAGATTTTATACGATGATATTCCGTTTTCCAACGAACTCCTCAAAGCTATCCAAATATCCTCTTGTAGATCGTTCAAAAAGCATGTTTCAAAACTGCTCTATCAAAAGAAAGGTTCAACTCTGTTAGTTGAGTACACCCATCACAAACAAGTTCCTGAGAATGCTTCTGTCTAGTTTTTATGGGAAGAGATTTCCTTTTTCGCCATAGGCCTCAAAGCGTTCAGAATGTCCAGTTCCAGATACTACAAAAAGACTGTTGCAAACCAGCTCTGTAAAAGGGAATGCTCAAATCTGTGACTTGAATGCAAACATCACAAAGAAGTTTCTGAGAATGCTTCTTCTTTTTATATGGAGATAATCACGTTTCCAACGAAATCCTCTAAGCAATCCAAATATCCACTTGCAGATACTATAACAAGAGTTTTTCAAAATTGTTCTATCAAAAGAAAGGTTCAACTCTGTTAGTTGAGAACACCCATCACAAACAAGTTCCTGAGAATGCTTCTGTCTAGTTTTTATGGGAAGGGATTTCGTTTTTCACCATAGGCCTCAAAGCGCTCCAAACATCCACTTCCAGATTCTACAGAAAGAGTGTTTCAAACCTGCTCTATGAAAGCGAATGTTCAACTTTGTGACTAGAATGCAATCATCATATAGAAGTTTCTGAGAATGCATCTGTCTAAATTTTGTACGATGATATTCCCGTTTCCATCGAAATCCTCAAAGCTATCCAAATATCCACTTGTAGATCGTACAAAAAGCGTGTTTCAAAACTTCTCCATCAAAAGAAAGGTTCAACTCTGTTAGTTGAGTACACACATCACAAACAAGTTTCTCAGAAAGCTTCTGTCGAGTTTTATGGGAAGAGATATCCTTCTTCAGCATAGGCCTCAAAGTTCTCCAAATGTACACTTCCAGATTCTACCAAAAGAGTGTTCCCAACCTGCTCTATTAAAGCGAATGTTCAACTCTGTGACTTGAATGCAATCATCATAAAGAAGTTTCAGAGAATGCATCTGTCCAGATTTTATACAATAATATTCCCATTTCCAAAGAAATCTTCAAGGTATCCAAATATCCACTTGCAGATCATACAAAAAGAGTGTTTCAAATCTGCTCTATCATAAGAAAGGTTCAACCCTGTTAGTTGCGTACACACATCACAAGCAAGTTTCTGAGAATGCTTCTGTCTAGTTTTTGTGGGAAGAGATTCCCTTTTTCACCTTAGGCGTCAAAGCGTTCGGAATGTCCACTTCCAGTTACTACAAAAAGACTGTTTCAAACCTGCTCTGTAAAAGGGAATGCTCAACTCCGTTATTGAATGCAAACATCACAAAGAAGTTTCTCAAAGTGCTTCTTCTTTTTATATGGAGGTAATCCCATTTCCAACGAAATCCTCCAAGCAATCCAAATATTTACCTGCAGATACTATAACAAGGGTGTTGCAAAACTGCTCTATCAAAAGAAAGGTTCAACTCTGTTAGTTGAGTACACACATCAGTAACAAGTTTCTGAGATTGCTTCTGTCTAGTTTTTATGGGAAGAGACTTCCTTTTTCACCATAGGCCTCAAGGCGCTACAAATGTCCACTTCCAGATTCTATAAAAAGAGTATTTCAAACCTCCTCTATGAAAGCGAATGTTCAACTCTGTGAATTGAATGCAATCATCATAAAGAAGTTTCTGAGAATACATCTGCCTAGATTTTATACGATGATATTCCCGTTTCAAACGAAATCCTCAAAGCTATCCAAATTTCCACTTGCAGATCATACAAAAAGAGCGTCTGAAAACTGCTCTATCAAAGGAAAGGTTCAACTGTGTTACTTTAGTAGACACATCACAAACAAGTTTCTGAGAATGCTTCTGTCTACTTTTTATGGGAAGAGATTTCCTTTTACACCATAGGCCTCCAATCTTTCGGGATGTCCACTTCCAGATACCACAAAAAGATTGTTTCAATCCTGCTCTGTAAAGGGGAATGCTCAACTCTGTGACTTGAATGAAAACATAACAAAGAAGATTCTGAGAATGCTTCTTCTTTTTATATACAGATAATCCCGTTTCCAACGAAATCCTCAAAGCAATCCAAATATCCATTTGCAGATTTTATAACAACAGTGTTTCACAACTGCTCTATCAAAAGAAATGTTTAACTCTGTTAGTTGAGTACACACATCACAAACAAGTCTCTGAGAATGCTTCTGTGTAGTTTTTATAGGAAGAGATTTCCTTTTTCACCTATGGCCTCTAAGCGCACCACATGCCTACTTTCGGATTCCACAAAAAGAGTGTTTCAAACCTGCTCTATGAAAGCATATATTCAACTCTGTGACTTGCATGCAACCATCATAAAAAAGTTTCTGACAATGCATCTGTCTAGATTTTACACGATGATATTGCCGTTTCCAACGAAATCCTCAAAGCTATCCAAATATAACCTTACAGATCGTACAAAAAGAGTGTTTCAAAACTGCTCTTTCAAAAGAAAGGTTCAAATCTGTTAGATGAGTACACACATCATAAACAAGTTTCTGAGAATCTTTCTGTCTAGATTTTATGGGAAGTAATTTCCTTTTTCACCATAGGCCTCAAAGCGTTCGGAATGTCCATTCAACATACTACAAAAAGACTGTTTCAAGCCTGCTCTTTAAAGGGAATGCTCAACTCTGTGACTTGAATGGAAACTTCACAAAGAAGCTTCTGAGAATGCTTCTTCTTTTTATATGGAGATAATCCCGTTTACAACGAAATCCTCAAAGCTATCGAAATATCCACTTGCAGATCGTACAAAAAGAGTGTTTCAAAACTGCTCTATCAAAAGAGAGGTACAAATCTGTTAGTTGAGTACACACATCAGAAACAAGTTTCTGAGTGTACTTCTGTCTAGTTTTTATGGGAAGAGAGTTCCCTTTTCACCATAGGCCTCAAAGCGTTCGGAATGTCCACTTCCAGATAATACAAAAATTCTGTTTCAAACCTGCTCTGAAAAAGGGACTGCTCAACTCTTTGACTTCAATGCAAACATCACAAAGAAGTTTCTGAGAATGCTTCTTCTTTTTACAAGGAGGTAAACCCTTTCCAACGAAATCCTCAAAGATATCCAAATATCCACTTGCAGATCATACAAAAAGACTGTTTCAAAACTGCTCTATCAAAGAATGGTTCAACTCTGTTAGTAGAGTACACACATCCAAAACAAGTTTCTGAGAATGCTTCTGTCTAGTTTTTATGGGAAGAGATTTCCTTTTTCACCGTAGGCATCTAAGCGCTCGAAATGTCCAGTTCCAGATTCTACAAAAGAGTTTTTCTAACCGGCTCTATGAAACCGAATGTTCAACTCTTTGACTTGAATGCAATCATCATAAAGAAGTTTCTGAGAATGCAACTGTCTAGATTTTATACGATGATATTCCTGTTTCCAATGAAATCCTCAAAGCTATCCAAATATCCACTTGCTGATCGTACAAAAATGCTGTTTCAAAGCTGCTCTATCAAAAGAAATGTTCAACACTTTTAGTTGAATACACACATCACAGACAAGTTTCTGAGAATGCTTCTGTCTATTTTTTATTGGAAGAGATTTCCCTTTTCACCATAGGCCTCAAAGCATTCCGAAGGTCCACTTCCAGATACTACAAAAAGACTGTTTCAAACCTGCTCTGTAAGAGGGAATGCTCAGCTCTGTGACTTGAATGGTAACATCGCAAAGAAGTTTCTGAGAATGCCTCTGTCTACTTTTTATGGGAAGGGATTTCCTTTTTCACCTTTGGCAACAAAGCGCTCCAAATGTCCACTTTCAGATTCTACAAAAAGAGTGTATGAAAACTGCTCTATGAAAGCCAATGTTCAACTCTGTGACTTGATTGCAATCATCATAAAAAAGTTTCTGAGAATGCATCTGTCTAGATTTTATACGATGATATTCCCGTTTCCTACGATATCCTCAAAGCTATCCAAATATCCACTTACAGATCTCCAAGAAGAGTGTTTCAAAACTGCTCTATCAAAAGAAAGGTTCAACTCTGTTAGTTGCGTACGCACATCACAAACAAGTTTCTGAGAATGCTTCTGTCTAGTTTTTACGGGAAGAGATTTCCTTTTTCACATTTCGCCTCAAAGCGTTCCAAATGTCCACTTTCATATTCTACAAAAAGAGTGTTTCAAACCTGCTCTATGAAAGCGAATGTTGAACTCTTTGAGTTTAATGCACTCATCATAAAGAAGTTTCTGAGAATGCATCAGTCTAGATTTTATACGATGCTATTCCCGTTTCAAACGAAAGCCTCAAGGCTATCCAAATATCCACTTGCAGATCGTACACAAAGAATGTTTCAAAACTGCTCTATCAAAAGACAGGTTCAACCCTGTTAGTTGAGTACACCCATCACAAACTAATTTCTGAGAATGCTTCTGTCTAGTTTTTATGGGAAGAGATTTCCTATTTCACCACAGGCCTGAAAGCGTTCGGAATGTCCACTTCCAGATACTACAAAAAGTCTGTTTCCAACCTGCTCTGTAAAAGGGAATGCTCACCTCTGTGACTTGAATGCAAACATCACAAAGAAGTTTGTGAGAATGCTTCTTCTTTTTATATGGAGATAATACCGTTTCCAACGAAATCCTCGAAGCAATCCAAATATACACTTGCAGATTCTATAACAACAGTGTTGCACAACTGCTCTATGAAAGCAAGGTTCAACTCTGTTTGTTCAGAACACACATCAGAAACAACTTTCTGAGAATGCTTCTGTCTAGTTTTTAATGGAAGAGATTTCCTTTTTCATCTTAGGCCTCCAAGTGCTCCAAATATCCACTTCCAGATTCTACAAAAGAGTGTTTCAAATCTGCTCTATGAAACTGAACGTTCAAAACTGTGACTTGAATGCAATCATCATAAGGACGTTTCTAAGAATGCTTCTGTCTAGATTTTACACCATCATTTTCCCGTTTACAAGGAAAACCTCCATTCAATGAAAACATCCACTTGCAGATACTCTAACAAGAGTGTTTCAAAACTGCTCTATCAAAAGAAAGGTTAAACTTTGTTAGTTGAGTGTACACATCAGAAACAAGTTTTTGAGAATGTTTCTGTCCAGTTTTTATGGGAAGGGATTTGCTTTTTCACCATAGGCCTCAAATCGCTCCAAATGTCCACTTCCAGATTCTACAAAAAGAGTGTTTCAAACCTGCCCTCTGAACGCGAATGTTCACCTCTGTGCCTTGAATGTAATCATCATAAAGAAGTTTCTGAGAATGCATTTATCTAGATTTTATACGATGATATTCCCGTTTCCAACGAAATCCTCAAAGCTATCCAAATAACCAATTGCACAACGGACAAAAAGGGTGTTTCAAAACTGCTCTATCAAAAGAAAGGTTCAACTCTGTTAGTTGAGTACACACATCGGAAACAAGTTTTCAGAGAATGCTTCTGTCTAGTTCTTATGAGAAGAGATTTCCTTTTTCACGATAGGCCTCAAAGGGTTCGGAATGTCCACTTCCAGATACTACAAAAAGACTGTTTCAAACCTGGTCTGTAACAGGGAATTCTCAACTCTGTGACTTGAATGCAAACATCACAAAGAAGTTTCTGAGAATGCTTCTTCTTTTTATATGGAGATAATACCGTTTCCAACGAAATCCTCCAATCAATTCAAATATGCACTTGCTGAATCTATAACAACAGTGTTTCACAATTGTTCTATCAAAAGCAAGTTTCAACTCTGTTAGTTGAGTACACACATCAGAAACAAGTTTCTGAGAATGCTTTTGTCTAGTTTTTATGGGAAGAGATTTCCTTTTTCACCATAGGCATGAAAGCGTTCAGAATGTCCACTTCCAGATACTACAAAAAGACTGTTTCAAACCTGCTCTGTAAAAGGGAATTCTCAAAACTGTGACTTGAATGCAAACATCACAAAGAAGTTTCTGAGAATGCTTCTTCTTTTTATATGGAGATAATCCCGTTTCCAACGAAATCCTCAAAGCATTCCACATATCCACCTGCAGATACTATAACAAAAGTGTTTCAAAACTTTTCTATCAAAAGAAAGGTTCAACTCTGTTAGTTAAGTACACACATCAGAAACAAGTTTCTGAGAATGCTTCTGTCTAGTTTTTATGGAAGAGATTTCCTTTTTCATCATAGGCCTCAAAGCATTCAGAATGTCCACTTCCAGATACTACAAAAAGACTGTTTTCAACCAGCTCTGTAAAAGGGAATGCTCAACTCTGTGACTTGAATGCAAACATCACGAAGAAATTTCTGAGAATTTTCCTCTTTTTATATGGAAATAATCGCGTTTCCAAGGAAATCCTAAAAGCAATCCAAATATCCACTTGCAGATTCTATAACAAGAGTGTTTCGCAACTGCTCTATCAAAAGACAGGTTCAACTCTGTTAGTTGAGTGCACACATCAGAAACAATTTTCTGAGAATGCTTCTGTCTAGTTTTTATGGGAAGAGATTTCCTTTTTCACCATAGGCCTCAAAGCGCTCCAAATGTCCACTTCCAGATTCTACAAAAACAGTGTTTCAAACCTGCTCTATGAAAGCAAATGTTCAAGTCTGTGCCTTGAATGCAATCATCATAAAGAAGTTTCTGAGAATGCATCTGTCTAGATTTTATACGGTGATATTCCCGTTTCCAACGAAATCCTCAAAGCTATCCAAATATCCACTTGCAGATCGTACAAAAAGAGTGTTTCAGAACTGCTCTATCAAAACAAAGGTTCAACCCTGTTAGTTGAGTACACACATCACAAACTAGTTTCTGAGAATACTTCTGTCTAGTTTTTATGGGAACAGATTTCCTTTTTCACCCCAGGCCAGAAAGCGTTCGGAATGTCCACTCCCAGACACTACAAAAAGACTGTTTCAAACCTACTCTGTAAAAGGAAATGCTGAACTCTGTGACTTGAATGCAAACATCACAAAGACGTTTCTGAGAATGCTTCTTCTTTTTATATGGAGATATTCGGGTTTCCAACGAAATCCTCAAAGAAATCCAAATATCCACTTGCAGATTCTATAACAAGAGTGTTTCAAAACTGCTCTATCAAAAGAAAGGTTCAACTCTGTTAGTTAAGTACACACATCAGAAACAAGTTTCTGAGAATGCTTCTGTCTAGTTCTTATGGAAGAGATTTCCTTTTTCAACTTAGGCCTCAAAGTACTCCAAATGTCCACTTCCAGATTCTACAAAAAGAGTGTTTATACCTGCTCTATGAAAGCGAATGTTCACCTCTGTGACTTGAATGCAATCATCATAAAGAAATTTCTGAGAATCTATTTCTCTAGATTTTATACGATGATATTCCCGTTTCCAGTGAAATCCTCAAAGCTATCGAAATATGCACTTGCAGATCGTACAAAAAGAGTGTTTCAAAACTGCTCTATCAAAAGAAAGGTTCAACTCTGTTAGTTGAGTACACACATCACAACGAAGTTTCGGAGAATATTTCTGTCTAGTTGTTATGGGAAGAGATTTCCTTTTTCACCATAGGCATGAAAGCGTTCAGAATGTCCACTTCCAGATACTACAAAAAGACTGTTTCAAACCTGCTCTGTAAAAGGGAATGCTCAACTCTGTGACATAAATGCAAACATCACAAAGAAGTTTCTGAGAATGCTTCTACTTTTTATATGGAGATAATTCCGCTGCCAACGAAATCCTCAAAGCAATTCAAATATCCCCTTGTAGATTCTATAACAAGAGTGTTTCAAAACTGCTTTATCAAAGGAAACGTTGAACTCTGTTAGTTGAATACACACATCAGAAACAAGTTTCTGACAATGCTTCTGTCTAGTTTTCATGGGAAGGGATTTCCTTTTTCACCATAGGCCCCAAAGCACTCCAAATGTCCACTTCCAGATTCTACAAAGAGAGTGTTTCAAACTTGCTCTCTGAAAGCGAATGTTCAACTCTGTGACGTGAATGCAATCATCATAAAGAAGTTTCTGAGAATGCATCAGTCTAGATTTTATACGATGATATTTCCGTTTCCAACGAAAATCTCAAAGCTATCCAAATATCCACTTGCAGATTGCACAGAAGGAGTGTTTCAAAACTGCTCTATCAAACGATAGGTCCAACCCTGTGAGTTGAGTACACACATCAGAAACAAGTTTCTGAGAATGCTTCTGTCTAGTTTTTATGGAAGAGATTTCCTTTTTCATCATAGGCCTCAAAGCGTTCAGAATGACCACTTCCAGATACTACAAAAAGACTGTTTTCAACCTGCTCTGTAAAAGGGAATGCTCAACTCTGTGACTTGAATGCAAACATCACGAAGAAATTTCTGAGAATTTTCCTCTTTTTATATGGAAATAATCGCGTTTCCAAGGAAATCCTAAAAGCAATCCAAATATCCACTTGCAGATTCTATAACAAGAGTGTTTCCCAACTGCTCTATCAAAAGACAGGTTCAACTCTGTTAGTTGAGTGCACACATCAGAAACAAGTTTCTGAGAATGCTTCTGTCTAGTTTTTATGGGAAGAGATTTCCTTTTTCACCATAGGCCTCAAAGCGCTCCAAATGTCCGCTTCCAGATTCTACAAAAACAGTGTTTCAAACCTGCTCTATGAAAGCAAATGTTCAAGTCTGTGCCTTGAATGCAATCATCATAAAGAAGTTTCTGAGAATGCATCTGTCTAGATTTTATACGGTGATATTCCCGTTTCCAACGAAATCCTCAAAGCTATCCAAATATCCACTTGCAGATCGTACAAAAAGAGTGTTTCAGAACTGCTCTATCAAAACAAAGGTTCAACCCTGTTAGTTGAGTACACACATCACAAACTAGTTTCTGAGAATACTTCTGTCTAGTTTTTATGGGAACAGATTTCCTTTTTCACCCCAGGCCAGAAAGCGTTCGGAATGTCCACTCCCAGACACTACAAAAAGACTGTTTCAAACCTACTCTGTAAAAGGAAATGCTGAACTCTGTGACTTGAATGCAAACATCACAAAGACGTTTCTGAGAATGCTTCTTCTTTTTATATGGAGATATTCGGGTTTCCAACGAAATCCTCAAAGAAATCCAAATATCCACTTGCAGATTCTATAACAAGAGTGTTTCAAAACTGCTCTATCAAAAGAAAGGTTCAACTCTGTTAGTTAAGTACACACATCAGAAACAAGTTTCTGAGAATGCTTCTGTCTAGTTCTTATGGAAGAGATTTCCTTTTTCAACTTAGGCCTCAAAGTACTCCAAATGTCCACTTCCAGATTCTACAAAAAGAGTGTTTATACCTGCTCTATGAAAGCGAATGTTCACCTCTGTGACTTGAATGCAATCATCATAAAGAAATTTCTGAGAATCTATTTCTCTAGATTTTATACGATGATATTCCCGTTTCCAGTGAAATCCTCAAAGCTATCGAAATATCCACTTGCAGATCGTACAAAAAGAGTGTTTCAAAACTGCTCTATCAAAAGAAAGGTTCAACTCTGTTAGTTGAGTACACACATCACAACGAAGTTTCGGAGAATATTTCTGTCTAGTTGTTATGGGAAGAGATTTCCTTTTTCACCATAGGCATGAAAGCGTTCAGAATGTCCACTTCCAGATACTACAAAAAGACTGTTTCAAACCTGCTCTGTAAAAGGGAATGCTCAACTCTGTGACATAAATGCAAACATCACAAAGAAGTTTCTGAGAATGCTTCTACTTTTTATATGGAGATAATTCCGCTGCCAACGAAATCCTCAAAGCAATTCAAATATCCCCTTGTAGATTCTATAACAAGAGTGTTTCAAAACTGCTTTATCAAAGGAAACGTTGAACTCTGTTAGTTGAATACACACATCAGAAACAAGTTTCTGACAATGCTTCTGTCTAGTTTTCATGGGAAGGGATTTCCTTTTTCACCATAGGCCCCAAAGCACTCCAAATGTCCACTTCCAGATTCTACAAAGAGAGTGTTTCAAACTTGCTCTCTGAAAGCGAATGTTCAACTCTGTGACGTGAATGCAATCATCATAAAGAAGTTTCTGAGAATGCATCAGTCTAGATTTTATACGATGATATTTCCGTTTCCAACGAAAATCTCAAAGCTATCCAAATATCCACTTGCAGATTGCACAGAAGGAGTGTTTCAAAACTGCTCTATCAAACGATAGGTCCAACCCTGTGAGTTGAGTACACACATCAGAAACAAGTTTCTGAGAATGCTTCTGTCTAGTTTTTATGGAAGAGATTTCCTTTTTCATCATAGGCCTCAAAGCGTTCAGAATGACCACTTCCAGATACTACAAAAAGACTGTTTTCAACCTGCTCTGTAAAAGGGAATGCTCAACTCTGTGACTTGAATGCAAACATCACGAAGAAATTTCTGAGAATTTTCCTCTTTTTATATGGAAATAATCGCGTTTCCAAGGAAATCCTAAAAGCAATCCAAATATCCACTTGCAGATTCTATAACAAGAGTGTTTCCCAACTGCTCTATCAAAAGACAGGTTCAACTCTGTTAGTTGAGTGCACACATCAGAAACAAGTTTCTGAGAATGCTTCTGTCTAGTTTTTATGGGAAGAGATTTCCTTTTTCACCATAGGCCTCAAAGCGCTCCAAATGTCCGCTTCCAGATTCTACAAAAACAGTGTTTCAAACCTGCTCTATGAAAGCAAATGTTCAAGTCTGTGCCTTGAATGCAATCATCATAAAGAAGTTTCTGAGAATGCATCTGTCTAGATTTTATACGGTGATATTCCCGTTTCCAACGAAATCCTCAAAGCTATCCAAATATCCACTTGCAGATCGTACAAAAAGAGTGTTTCAGAACTGCTCTATCAAAACAAAGGTTCAACTCTGTTAGTTGAGTACACACATCACAAACTAGTTTCTGAGAATACTTCTGTCTAGTTTTTATGGGAACAGATTTCCTTTTTCACCACAGGCCAGAAAGCGTTCGGAATGTCCACTCCCAGACACTACAAAAAGACTGTTTCAAACCTACTCTGTAAAAGGAAATGCTGAACTCTGTGACTTGAATGCAAGAATCACAAAGACGTTTCTGAGAATGCTTCTTCTTTTTATATGGAGATATTCGGGTTTCCAACGAAATCCTCAAAGAAATCCAAATATCCACTTGCAGATTCTATAACAAGAGTGTTTCAAAACTGCTCTATCAAAAGAAAGGTTCAACTCTGTTAGTTAAGTACACACATCAGAAACAAGTTTCTGAGAATGCTTCTGTCTAGTTTTTATGGAAGAGATTTCCTTTTTCAACTTAGGCCTCAAAGTACTCCAAATGTCCACTTCCAGATTCTACAAAAAGAGTGTTTATACCTGCTCTATGAAAGCGAATGTTCACCTCTGTGACTTGAATGCAATCATCATAAAGAAATTTCTGAGAATCTATTTCTCTAGATTTTATACGATGATATTCCCGTTTCCAGTGAAATCCTCAAAGCTATCGAAATATCCACTTGCAGATCGTACAAAAAGAGTGTTTCAAAACTGCTCTATCAAAAGAAAGGTTCAACTCTGTTAGTTGAGTACACACATCACAACGAAGTTTCGGAGAATATTTCTGTCTAGTTGTTATGGGAAGAGATTTCCTTTTTCACCATAGGCATGAAAGCGTTCAGAATGTCCACTTCCAGATACTACAAAAAGACTGTTTCAAACCTGCTCTGTAAAAGGGAATGCTCAACTCTGTGACATAAATGCAAACATCACAAAGAAGTTTCTGAGAATGCTTCTACTTTTTATATGGAGATGGTTCCGCTGCCAACGAAATCCTCAAAGCAATTCAAATATCCCCTTGTAGATTCTATAACAAGAGTGTTTCAAAACTGCTTTATCAAAGGAAACGTTGAACTCTGTTAGTTGAATACACACATCAGAAACAAGTTTCTGACAATGCTTCTGTCTAGTTTTCATGGGAAGGGATTTCCTTTTTCACCATAGGCCCCAAAGCACTCCAAATGTCCACTTCCAGATTCTACAAAGAGAGTGTTTCAAACTTGCTCTCTGAAAGCGAATGTTCAACTCTGTGACGTGAATGCAATCATCATAAAGAAGTTTCTGAGAATGCATCAGTCTAGATTTTATACGATGATATTTCCGTTTCCAACGAAAATCTCAAAGCTATCCAAATATCCACTTGCAGATTGCACAGAAGGAGTGTTTCAAAACTGCTCTATCAAACGATAGGTCCAACCCTGTGAGTTGAGTACACACATCAGAAACAAGTTTCTGAGAATGCTTCTGTCTAGTTTTTATGGGAAGAGATTTCCTTTTTCATCATAGGCCTCAAAGCGTTCAGAATGACCACTTCCAGATACTACAAAAAGACTGTTTTCAACCTGCTCTGTAAAAGGGAATGCTCAACTCTGTGACTTGAATGCAAACATCACGAAGAAATTTCTGAGAATTTTCCTCTTTTTATATGGAAATAATCGCGTTTCCAAGGAAATCCTAAAAGCAATCCAAATATCCACTTGCAGATTCTATAACAAGAGTGTTTCCCAACTGCTCTATCAAAAGACAGGTTCAACTCTGTTAGTTGAGTGCACACATCAGAAACAAGTTTCTGAGAATGCTTCTGTCTAGTTTTTATGGGAAGAGATTTCCTTTTTCACCATCGGCCTCAAAGCGCTCCAAATGTCCACTTCCAGATTCTACAAAAACAGTGTTTCAAACCTGCTCTATGAAAGCAAATGTTCAAGTCTGTGCCTTGAATGCAATCATCATAAAGAAGTTTCTGAGAATGCATCTGTCTAGATTTTATACGGTGATATTCCCGTTTCCAACGAAATCCTCAAAGCTATCCAAATATCCACTTGCAGATCGTACAAAAAGAGTGTTTCAGAACTGCTCTATCAAAACAAAGGTTCAACTCTGTTAGTTGAGTACACACATCACAAACTAGTTTCTGAGAATACTTCTGTCTAGTTTTTATGGGAACAGATTTCCTTTTTCACCACAGGCCAGAAAGCGTTCGGAATGTCCACTCCCAGACACTACAAAAAGACTGTTTCAAACCTACTCTGTAAAAGGAAATGCTGAACTCTGTGACTTGAATGCAAGAATCACAAAGACGTTTCTGAGAATGCTTCTTCTTTTTATATGGAGATATTCGGGTTTCCAACGAAATCCTCAAAGAAATCCAAATATCCACTTGCAGATTCTATAACAAGAGTGTTTCAAAACTGCTCTATCAAAAGAAAGGTTCAACTCTGTTAGTTAAGTACACACATCAGAAACAAGTTTCTGAGAATGCTTCTGTCTAGTTTTTATGGAAGAGATTTCCTTTTTCAACTTAGGCCTCAAAGTACTCCAAATGTCCACTTCCAGATTCTACAAAAAGAGTGTTTATACCTGCTCTATGAAAGCGAATGTTCACCTCTGTGACATGAATGCAATCATCATAAAGAAATTTCTGAGAATCCATCTGTCTAGATTGTATACGATGATATTCCCGTTTCCAACGAAATCCTCAAAGCTATTGAAATATCCACTTTCAGAACGTACAAAAAGAGTGTTTCAAAACTGCTCTATCAAAAGAAAGGTTCAACTCTGTTAGTTGAGTACACACATCACAACGAAGTTTCGGAGAATACTTCTGTCTAGTTTTTATGGGAAAAGTTTACCTTTTTCACCTTATGCATGAAAGCTTTCGGAATGTCCACTTCCAGATACTACAAAAAGACTGTTTCAAACCTGCTCAGAAAAAGGGAATGCTCAACCCTGTGACTTGAATGCAAACATCCCAAAGAAGTTTCTGAGAATGCTTCTTCTTTTTATATGGAGATAATCCCGTTTCCAACGAAATCCTCAAAGCATTCCACATATCCACCTGCAGATACTATAACATGAGTGTTTCAAAACTTCTCTATCAAAAGAAAGGTTCAACTCTGTTAGTTCAGTACACACATCAGAAACCAGTTTCTGAGAATGCTTCTGTCTAGTTTTTATGGGAAGAAATTTCCTTTTTCACCACAGGCCTCAAAGCGCTCCAAATGTCCACTTCCAGAATCTACAAAAGTGTGTTTCAAACCTGCTCTACGAAAGCGAATGTTCAACTCTGTGACTTGAATGCAATCATCATAAAGAAGTTTCTGAGAATGCGTCTGTCTAGATTTATCCGATGGTATTCCCGTCTCCAACGAAATCCTTGAAGCTATCCAAATATCCACTTGCAGATCACACAAAAAGAGTGTTTCAAAACTACTCTATCGAAAGAAAGGTTCAACTCTGTTAGTGGAGTACAACCATCACAAACAAGTTTCTGAGAATGCTTCTGTCTAGCTTTTATGGGAAGAGATTTCCTTTTTCACCTTAGGCCTCAATTCGTTCCGAATGTCCACTTCCAGATACTACAAAAAGTCTGTTTGAAACCTTCTCTGTAAATGGGAATGCTCAACCCTGTAACTTGAATGCAAACATAACAAAGAAGTTTCTGAGAATGCTTCTTCTTTTTATATGGAGATAATTCCGCTGCCAACGAAATCCTCAAAGCAATCCAAATATCCCCTTGTAGATCCTATAAAAAGAGTGTTTCAAAACTGCTGTATCAAAAGAAACGTTGAACTCTGTTAGTTGAGTACACACATCAGAAACAAGTTTCTGACAATGCTTCTGTCTAGTTTGCATGTGAAGAGATTTCCTTTTTCACCATAGGCCCCAAAGAGCTCCAAATGTCCAATTCCAGATTCTACAAAAAGAGTGTTTCAAAGTTGCTCTATGAAAGCGAATGTTCAACTCTGTGACGTGAATGCAATCATCACAAAGAAGTTTCTGAGAATGCATCAGTCTAGATTTTATACGATGA
Organism: Pan paniscus; assembly: GCF_029289425.2. Classification (NCBI taxonomy): domain Eukaryota; kingdom Metazoa; phylum Chordata; class Mammalia; order Primates; family Hominidae; genus Pan; species Pan paniscus. Next base: position 51,475,775 of record NC_073267.2, on the reverse strand, counting down.
TATTTCCGTTTCCAACGAAATCCTCAAAGCTAGCCAAATATCCACTTGCAGATCGTACAAAAAGAGTGTTTCTGAACTGCTCTATCAAAAGAAAGGTTCAACTCTGTTAGTTGAGTACACACATCACAAACTAGTTTCTGAGAATGCTTCTGTCTAGTTTTTATGGGAATAGTTTTCCTTTTTCACCACAGGCCAGAAAGCGTTCGGAATGTCCACTCCCAGACACTACAAAAAGACTGTTTCAAACCTACTCTCTAAAAGGAAATGCTAAACTCTCTGACTTGAATGCAAACATCACAAAGTCGTTTCTGAGAATACTTCTTCTTTTTATATGGAGATATTCCTGTTTCCAACGAAATCCTCAAAGAAATCCAAATATCCACTTGCAGATTCTATAACAAGAGTGTTTCAAAACTGCTTTATCAAAAGAAACGTTGAACTCTGTTAGTTGAGTACACACATCAGAAACAAGTTTCTGACAATGCTTCTGTCTAGTTTTCATGGGAAGGGATTTCCTTTTTCACCATAGGCCCCAAAGCACTCCAAATGTCCACTTCCAGATTCTACAAAGAGAGTGTTTCAAACTTGCTCTATGAAAGCGAATGTTCAACTCTGTGACGTGAATTCAATCATCACAAAGAAGTTTCTGAGAATGCATCAGTCTAGATTTTATACGATGTTATTTTCGTTTCCAACGAAATTCTCAAAGCTATCCAAATATCCACTTGCAGATCGCACAGAAGGAGTGTTTCAAAACTGCTCTATCAAACGATAGGTCCAACCCTGTGAGTTGAGTACACACATCAGAAACAAGTTTCTGAGAATGCTTCTGTCTAGTTTTTATGGGAAGAGATTTCCTTTTTCATCATAGGCCTCAAAGCGTTCAGAATGTCCACTTCCAGATACTACAAAAAGACTGTTTCCAACCTGCTCTGTAAAAGGGAATGCTCAACTCTGTGACTTGAATGCAAACATCACGAAGAAGTTTCTGAGAATTTTCCTCTTTTTATATGGAAATAATCGCGTTTCCAAGGAAATCCTAAAAGCAATCCAAATATCCACTTGCAGATTCTATAACAAGAGTGTTTCCCAACTGCTCTATCAAAAGACAGGTTCAACTCTGTTAGTTGAGTGCACACATCAGAAACAAGTTTCTGAGAATGCTTCTGTCTAGTTTTTATGGGAAGAGATTTCCTTTTTCACCATAGGCCTCAAAGCGCTCCAAATGTCCACTTCCAGATCCTACAAAAAGAGTGTTTCAAACCTGCTCTATGAAAGCAAATGTTCAAGTCTGTGCCTTGAATGCAATCATCATAAAGAAGTTTCTGAGAATGCATCTGTCTAGATTTTATACGGTGATATTCCCGTTTCCAACGAAATCCTCAAAGCTATCCAAATATCCACTTGCAGATCGTACAAAAAGAGTGTTTCAGAACTCCTCTATCAAAAGAAAGGTTCAACTCTGTTAGTTGAGTACACACATCACAAACTAGTTTCTGAGAATGCTTCTGTCTAGTTTTTATGGGAATAGATTTCCTTTTTCACCACAGGCCAGAAAGCGTTCGGAATGTCCACTCCCAGACACTACAAAAAGACTGTTTCAAACCTACTCTGTAAAAGGAAATGCTAAACTCTGTGACTTGAATGCAAACATCACAAAGACGTTTCTGAGAATGCTTCTTCTTTTTATACGGAGATATTCGGGTTTCCAACGAAATCCTCAAAGAAATCCAAATATCCACTTGCAGATTCTATAACAAGAGTGTTTCAAAACTGCTCTATCAAAAGAAAGGTTCAAGTCTGTTTGTTGAGTACACACATCAGAAACAAGTTTCTGAGAATGCTTCTGTCTAGTTCTTATGGAAGAGATTTCCTTTTTCAACAAAGGCCTCAAAGTACTCCAAATGTCCACTTCCAGATTCTACAAAAAGAGTGTTTAAACCTGCTCTATGAAAGCGAATGTTCACCTCTGTGACTTGAATGCAATCATCATAAAGAAATTTCTGAGAATCCATCTGTCTAGATTGTATACGATGATATTCCCGTTTCCAACGAAATCCTCAAAGCTATTGAAATATCCACTTTCAGATCGTACAAAAAGAGAGTATCAAAACTGCTCTATCAAAAGAAAGGTTCAACTCTGTTAGTTGAGTACACACATCACAACGAAGTTTCGGAGAATACTTCTGTCTAGTTTTTATGGGAAGAGATTTCCTTTTTCACCGTAGGCATGAAAGCGTGCGGAATATCCACTTCCAGATACTACAAAAAGACTGTTTCAAACCTGCTCAGTACAAGGGAATGCTCAACCCTGTGACTTGAATGCAAACATCCCAAAGAAGTTTCTGAGAATGCTTCTTCTTTTTATATGGAGATAATCCCGTTTCCAACGAAATCCTCAAAGCATTCCACATATCCACCTGCAGATACTATAACAAGAGTGTTTCAAAACCTCTCTATCAAAACAAAGGTTCAACTCTGTTAGTTAAGTACACACATCAGAAACAAGTTTCTGAGAATGCTTCTGTCTAGTTTTTATGGGAAGAAATTTCCTTTTTCACCATAGGCCTCAAAGCGCTCCAAATGTCCACTTCCAGAATGTACAAAAAGAGTGTTTCAAACCTGCTCTACGAAAGCGAATGTTCAACTCTGTGACGTGAATGCAATCATCATAAAGAAGTTTCTGAGAATGCATCTGTCTAGATTTTATCCGATGATATTCCCGTTTCCAACGAAATCCTTAAAGCTATCCAAATATCCACTTGCAGATCACACAAAAAGAGGGTTTCAAAACTGCTCTATCAAAAGAAAAGTTCAACTCTGTTAGTGGAGTACACCCATCACAATCAAGTTTCTGAGAATGCTTCTGTCTAGTTCTTATGAGAAGAGATTTCCTTTTTCACGATAGGCCTCAAAGGGTTCGGAATGTCCACTTCCAGATACTACAAAAAGACTGTTTCAAACCTGCTCTATAACAGGGAATTCTCAACTCTGTGACTTGAATGCAAACATCACAAAGAAGTTTCTGAGAATGCTTCTTCTTTTTATATGGAGATAATACCGTTTCAAACGAAATCCTCCAATCAATTCAAATATGCACTTGCTGAATCTATAACAACAGTGTTTCACAATTGTTCTATCAAAAGCAAGTTTCAACTCTGTTAGTTGAGTACACACATCAGAAACAAGTTTCTGAGAATGCTTTTGTCTAGTTTTTATAGGTAGAGATTTCCTTTTTCACCATAGGCATGAAAGCGTTCAGAATGTCCACTTCCAGATACTACAAAAAGACTGTTTCAAACCTGCTCTGTAAAAGGGAATTCTCAAAACCGTGACTTGAATGCAAACATCACAAAGAAGTTTCTGAGAATGCTTCTTCTTTTTATATGGAGATAATCCCGTTTCCAACGAAATCCTCAAAGCATTCCACATATCCACCTGCAGATACTATAACAATAGTGTTTCAAAACTTTTCTATCAAAAGAAATGTTCAACTCTGTTAGTTAAGTACACACATCAGAAACAAGTTTCTGAGAATGCTTCTGTCTAGTTTTTATGGGAAGAGATTTCCTTTTTCACCATAGGCCTCAAAGCGCTCCAAATGTCCACTTCCAGAATCTACAAAAAGAGTGCTTCAAACCTGCTCTATGAAAACAAATGTTCAACACTGTGACTTGAATGCAATCATCATAAAGTAGTTTCAGAGAAAGCATCTGCCTAGATTTTATACGATGATATTCCCGTTTCCAACGAAATCCTCAAAGCTATCCAAATATCCACTTCCAGAATGTAAAATAAGAGTGTTTCAGAACTGCTCTATCAAAAGAAAGCTTCAACTCTGTTAGTTGAGTACACACATCACAAACTAGTTTCTGAGAATGCTTCTGTCTAGTTTTTATGGGAACAGATTTCCTTTTAAACCACAGGCCAGAAAGCGTTCGGAATGTCCACTTCCAGACACTACAAAAAGACTGTTTCAACCTACTATGTCAAAGGAAATGCTCAACTCTGTGACGTGAATGCAAACATCACAAAGAAGTTTCTGAGAATGCTTCTACTTTTTATATGGAGATAATCCCGTTTCCAACGAAATCCTCAAAGCATTCCACATATCCACCTGCAGATACTATAACAAGAGTGTTTCAAAACTTCTCTATCAAAAGAAAGGTTCAACTCTGTTAGTTAAGTACACACATCACAAACAAGTTTCTGAGAATGCTTCTGTCTAGTTTTTATGGAAGAGTTTTCCTTTTTCAACTTAGGCCTCAAAGTACTCCAAATGTCCACTTCCAGATTCTACAAAAAGAGTGTTTATACCTGCTCTATGAAAGCGAATGTGCACCTCTGTGACTTGAATGCAATAATCATAAAGAAATTTCTGAGAATCTATTTCTCTAGATTTTATACGATGATATTCCCGTTTCCAGTGAAATCCTCAAAGCTATCGAAATATCCACTTGCAGATCGTACAAAAAGAGTGTTTCAAAACTGCTCTACCAAAAGAAAGGTTCATCTCTGTTAGTTGAGTACACACATCACAACGAAGTTTCGGAGAATATTTCTGTCTAGTTGTTATGGGAAGAGAATTCCTTTTTCACCATAGGCATGAAAGCGTTCAGAATGTCCACTTCCAGATACTACAAAAAGACTGTTTCAAACCTGCTCTGTAAAAGGGAATGCTCAACTCTGTGACATAAATGCAAACATCACAAAGAAGTTTCTGAGAATGCTTCTACTTTTTATATGGAGATAATTCCGCTGCCAACGAAATCCTCAAAGCAATTCAAATATCCCCTTGTAGATTCTATAACAAGAGTGTTTCAAAACTGCCTTATCAAAGGAAACGTTGAACTCTGTTAGTTGAATACACACATCAGAAACAAGTTTCTGACAATGCTTCTGTCTAGTTTTCATGGGAAGGGATTTCCTTTTTCACCATAGGCCCCAAAGCACTCCAAATGTCCACTTCCAGATTCTACAAAGAGAGTGTTTCAAACTTGCTCTCTGAAAGCGAATGTTCAACTCTGTGACGTGAATGCAATCATCATAAAGAAGTTTCTGAGAATGCATCAGTCTAGATTTTATACGATGATATTTCCCTTTCCAACGAAATCCTCAAAGCTATCCAAATATCCACTTGCAGATCGTACAAAAAGAGTGTTTCTGAACTGCTCTATCAAAAGAAAGGTTCAACTCTGTTAGTTGAGTACACACATCACAAACTAGTTTCTGAGAATGCTTCTGTCTAGTTTTTATGGGAATAGATTTCCTTTTTCACCACAGGCCAGAAAGCGTTCGGAATGTCCACTCCCAGACACTACAAAAAGACTGTTTCAAACCTACTCTCTAAAAGAAAATGCTAAACTCTCTGACTTGAATGCAAACATCACAAAGTCGTTTCTGAGAATACTTCTTCTTTTTATATGGAGATATTCCTGTTTCCAACGAAATCCTCAAAGAAATCCAAATATCCACTTGCAGATTCTATAACAAGAGTGTTTCAAAACTGCTTTATCAAAAGAAACGTTGAACTCTGTTAGTTGACTACACACATCAGAAACAAGTTTCTGACAATGCTTCTGTCTAGTTTTCATGGGAAGGGATTTCCTTTTTCACCATAGGCCCCAAAGCACTCCAAATGTCCACTTCCAGATTCTACAAAGAGAGTGTTTCAAACTTGCTCTATGAAAGCGAATGTTCAACTCTGTGACGTGAATTCAATCATCACAAAGAAGTTTCTGAGAATGCATCAGTCTAGATTTTATACGATGTTATTTCCGTTTCCAACGAAATTCTCAAAGCTATCCAAATATCCACTTGCAGATCGCACAGAAGGAGTGTTTCAAAACTGCTCTATCAAACGATAGGTCCAACCCTGTGAGTTGAGTACACACATCAGAAACAAGTTTCTGAGAATGCTTCTGTCTAGTTTTTATGGGAAGAGATTTCCTTTTTCATCATAGGCCTCAAAGCGTTCAGAATGTCCACTTCCAGATACTACAAAAAGACTGTTTCCAACCTGCTCTGTAAAAGGGAATGCTCAACTCTGTGACTTGAATGCAAACATCACGAAGAAGTTTCTGAGAATTTTCCTCTTTTTATATGGAAATAATCGCGTTTCCAAGGAAATCCTAAAAGCAATCCAAATATCCACTTGCAGATTCTATAACAAGAGTGTTTCCCAACTGCTCTATCAAAAGACAGGTTCAACTCTGTTAGTTGAGTGCACACATCAGAAACAAGTTTCTGAGAATGCTTCTGTCTAGTTTTTATGGGAAGAGATTTCCTTTTTCACCATAGGCCTCAAAGCGCTCCAAATGTCCACTTCCAGATCCTACAAAAAGAGTGTTTCAAACCTGCTCTATGAAAGCAAATGTTCAAGTCTGTGCCTTGAATGCAATCATCATAAAGAAGTTTCTGAGAATGCATCTGTCTAGATTTTATACGGTGATATTCCCGTTTCCAACGAAATCCTCAAAGCTATCCAAATATCCACTTGCAGATCGTACAAAAAGAGTGTTTCAGAACTCCTCTATCAAAAGAAAGGTTCAACTCTGTTAGTTGAGTACACACATCACAAACTAGTTTCTGAGAATGCTTCTGTCTAGTTTTTATGGGAATAGATTTCCTTTTTCACCACAGGCCAGAAAGCGTTCGGAATGTCCACTCCCAGACACTACAAAAAGACTGTTTCAAACGTACTCTGTAAAAGGAAATGCTAAACTCTGTGACTTGAATGCAAACATCACAAAGACGTTTCTGAGAATGCTTCTTCTTTTTATACGGAGATATTCGGGTTTCCAACGAAATCCTCAAAGAAATCCAAATATCCACTTGCAGATTCTATAACAAGAGTGTTTCAAAACTGCTCTATCAAAAGAAAGGTTCAAGTCTGTTTGTTGAGTACACACATCAGAAACAAGTTTCTGAGAATGCTTCTGTCTAGTTCTTATGGAAGAGATTTCCTTTTTCAACAAAGGCCTCAAAGTACTCCAAATGTCCACTTCCAGATTCTACAAAAAGAGTGTTTAAACCTGCTCTATGAAAGCGAATGTTCACCTCTGTGACTTGAATGCAATCATCATAAAGAAATTTCTGAGAATCCATCTGTCTAGATTGTATACGATGATATTCCCGTTTCCAACGAAATCCTCAAAGCTATTGAAATATCCACTTTCAGATCGTACAAAAAGAGAGTATCAAAACTGCTCTATCAAAAGAAAGGTTCAACTCTGTTAGTTGAGTACACACATCACAACGAAGTTTCGGAGAATACTTCTGTCTAGTTTTTATGGGAAGAGATTTCCTTTTTCACCGTAGGCATGAAAGCGTGCGGAATGTCCACTTCCAGATACTACAAAAAGACTGTTTCAAACCTGCTCAGTACAAGGGAATGCTCAACCCTGTGACTTGAATGCAAACATCCCAAAGAAGTTTCTGAGAATGCTTCTTCTTTTTATATGGAGATAATCCCGTTTCCAACGAAATCCTCAAAGCATTCCACATATCCACCTGCAGATACTATAACAAGAGTGTTTCAAAACCTCTCTATCAAAACAAAGGTTCAACTCTGTTAGTTAAGTACACACATCAGAAACAAGTTTCTGAGAATGCTTCTGTCTAGTTTTTATGGGAAGAAATTTCCTTTTTCACCATAGGCCTCAAAGCGCTCCAAATGTCCACTTCCAGAATGTACAAAAAGAGTGTTTCAAACCTGCTCTACGAAAGCGAATGTTCAACTCTGTGACGTGAATGCAATCATCATAAAGAAGTTTCTGAGAATGCATCTGTCTAGATTTTATCCGATGATATTCCCGTTTCCAACGAAATCCTTAAAGCTATCCAAATATCCACTTGCAGATCACACAAAAAGAGGGTTTCAAAACTGCTCTATCAAAAGAAAAGTTCAACCCTGTTAGTGGAGTACACCCATCACAATCAAGTTTCTGAGAATGCTTCTGTCTAGTTCTTATGAGAAGAGATTTCCTTTTTCACGATAGGCCTCAAAGGGTTCGGAATGTCCACTTCCAGATACTACAAAAAGACTGTTTCAAACCTGCTCTATAACAGGGAATTCTCAACTCTGTGACTTGAATGCAAACATCACAAAGAAGTTTCTGAGAATGCTTCTTCTTTTTATATGGAGATAATACCGTTTCAAACGAAATCCTCCAATCAATTCAAATATGCACTTGCTGAATCTATAACAACAGTGTTTCACAATTGTTCTATCAAAAGCAAGTTTCAACTCTGTTAGTTGAGTACACACATCAGAAACAAGTTTCTGAGAATGCTTTTGTCTAGTTTTTATAGGTAGAGATTTCCTTTTTCACCATAGGCATGAAAGCGTTCAGAATGTCCACTTCCAGATACTACAAAAAGACTGTTTCAAACCTGCTCTGTAAAAGGGAATTCTCAAAACCGTGACTTGAATGCAAACATCACAAAGAAGTTTCTGAGAATGCTTCTTCTTTTTATATGGAGATAATCCCGTTTCCAACGAAATCCTCAAAGCATTCCACATATCCACCTGCAGATACTATAACAATAGTGTTTCAAAACTTTTCTATCAAAAGAAATGTTCAACTCTGTTAGTTAAGTACACACATCAGAAACAAGTTTCTGAGAATGCTTCTGTCTAGTTTTTATGGGAAGAGATTTCCTTTTTCACCATAGGCCTCAAAGCGCTCCAAATGTCCACTTCCAGAATCTACAAAAAGAGTGCTTCAAACCTGCTCTATGAAAACAAATGTTCAACACTGTGACTTGAATGCAATCATCATAAAGTAGTTTCAGAGAAAGCATCTGCCTAGATTTTATACGATGATATTCCCGTTTCCAACGAAATCCTCAAAGCTATCCAAATATCCACTTCCAGAATGTAAAATAAGAGTGTTTCAGAACTGCTCTATCAAAAGAAAGCTTCAACTCTGTTAGTTGAGTACACACATCACAAACTAGTTTCTGAGAATGCTTCTGTCTAGTTTTTATGGGAACAGATTTCCTTTTAAACCACAGGCCAGAAAGCGTTTGGAATGTCCACTTCCAGACACTACAAAAAGACTGTTTCAACCTACTATGTCAAAGGAAATGCTCAACTCTGTGACGTGAATGCAAACATCACAAAGAAGTTTCTGAGAATGCTTCTACTTTTTATATGGAGATAATCCCGTTTCCAACGAAATCCTCAAAGCATTCCACATATCCACCTGCAGATACTATAACAAGAGTGTTTCAAAACTTCTCTATCAAAAGAAAGGTTCAACTCTGTTAGTTAAGTACACACATCACAAACAAGTTTCTGAGAATGCTTCTGTCTAGTTTTTATGGAAGAGTTTTCCTTTTTCAACTTAGGCCTCAAAGTACTCCAAATGTCCACTTCCAGATTCTACAAAAAGAGTGTTTATACCTGCTCTATGAAAGCGAATGTTCACCTCTGTGACTTGAATGCAATAATCATAAAGAAATTTCTGAGAATCTATTTCTGTAGATTTTATACGATGATATTCCCGTTTCCAGTGAAATCCTCAAAGCTATCGAAATATCCACTTGCAGATCGTACAAAAAGAGTGTTTCAAAACTGCTCTACCAAAAGAAAGGTTCAACTCTGTTAGTTGAGTACACACATCACAACGAAGTTTCGGAGAATATTTCTGTCTAGTTGTTATGGGAAGAGAATTCCTTTTTCACCATAGGCATGAAAGCGTTCAGAATGTCCACTTCCAGATACTACAAAAAGACTGTTTCAAACCTGCTCTGTAAAAGGGAATGCTCAACTCTGTGACATAAATGCAAACATCACAAAGAAGTTTCTGAGAATGCTTCTACTTTTTATATGGAGATAATTCCGCTGCCAACGAAATCCTCAAAGCAATTCAAATATCCCCTTGTAGATTCTATAACAAGAGTGTTTCAAAACTGCCTTATCAAAGGAAACGTTGAACTCTGTTAGTTGAATACACACATCAGAAACAAGTTTCTGACAATGCTTCTGTCTAGTTTTCATGGGAAGGGATTTCCTTTTTCACCATAGGCCCCAAAGCACTCCAAATGTCCACTTCCAGATTCTACAAAGAGAGTGTTTCAAACTTGCTCTCTGAAAGCGAATGTTCAACTCTGTGACGTGAATGCAATCATCATAAAGAAGTTTCTGAGAATGCATCAGTCTAGATTTTATACGATGATATTTCCCTTTCCAACGAAATCCTCAAAGCTATCCAAATATCCACTTGCAGATCGTACAAAAAGAGTGTTTCTGAACTGCTCTATCAAAAGAAAGGTTCAACTCTGTTAGTTGAGTACACACATCACAAACTAGTTTCTGAGAATGCTTCTGTCTAGTTTTTATGGGAATAGATTTCCTTTTTCACCACAGGCCAGAAAGCGTTCGGAATGTCCACTCCCAGACACTACAAAAAGACTGTTTCAAACCTACTCTCTAAAAGAAAATGCTAAACTCTCTGACTTGAATGCAAACATCACAAAGTCGTTTCTGAGAATACTTCTTCTTTTTATATGGAGATATTCCTGTTTCCAACGAAATCCTCAAAGAAATCCAAATATCCACTTGCAGATTCTATAACAAGAGTGTTTCAAAACTGCTTTATCAAAAGAAACGTTGAACTCTGTTAGTTGAGTACACACATCAGAAACAAGTTTCTGACAATGCTTCTGTCTAGTTTTCATGGGAAGGGATTTCCTTTTTCACCATAGGCCCCAAAGCACTCCAAATGTCCACTTCCAGATTCTACAAAGAGAGTGTTTCAAACTTGCTCTATGAAAGCGAATGTTCAACTCTGTGACGTGAATTCAATCATCACAAAGAAGTTTCTGAGAATGCATCAGTCTAGATTTTATACGATGTTATTTCCGTTTCCAACGAAATTCTCAAAGCTATCCAAATATCCACTTGCAGATCGCACAGAAGGAGTGTTTCAAAACTGCTCTATCAAACGATAGGTCCAACCCTGTGAGTTGAGTACACACATCAGAAACAAGTTTCTGAGAATGCTTCTGTCTAGTTTTTATGGGAAGAGATTTCCTTTTTCATCATAGGCCTCAAAGCGTTCAGAATGTCCACTTCCAGATACTACAAAAAGACTGTTTCCAACCTGCTCTGTAAAAGGGAATGCTCAACTCTGTGACTTGAATGCAAACATCACGAAGAAGTTTCTGAGAATTTTCCTCTTTTTATATGGAAATAATCGCGTTTCCAAGGAAATCCTAAAAGCAATCCAAATATCCACTTGCAGATTCTATAACAAGAGTGTTTCCCAACTGCTCTATCAAAAGACAGGTTCAACTCTGTTAGTTGAGTGCACACATCAGAAACAAGTTTCTGAGAATGCTTCTGTCTAGTTTTTATGGGAAGAGATTTCCTTTTTCACCATAGGCCTCAAAGCGCTCCAAATGTCCACTTCCAGATCCTACAAAAAGAGTGTTTCAAACCTGCTCTATGAAAGCAAATGTTCAAGTCTGTGCCTTGAATGCAATCATCATAAAGAAGTTTCTGAGAATGCATCTGTCTAGATTTTATACGGTGATATTCCCGTTTCCAACGAAATCCTCAGAGCTATCCAAATATCCACTTGCAGATCGTACAAAAAGAGTGTTTCAGAACTCCTCTATCAAAAGAAAGGTTCAACTCTGTTAGTTGAGTACACACATCACAAACTAGTTTCTGAGAATGCTTCTGTCTAGTTTTTATGGGAATAGATTTCCTTTTTCACCACAGGCCAGAAAGCGTTCGGAATGTCCACTCCCAGACACTACAAAAAGACTGTTTCAAACCTACTCTGTAAAAGGAAATGCTAAACTCTGTGACTTGAATGCAAACATCACAAAGACGTTTCTGAGAATGCTTCTTCTTTTTATACGGAGATATTCGGGTTTCCAACGAAATCCTCAAAGAAATCCAAATATCCACTTGCAGATTCTATAACAAGAGTGTTTCAAAACTGCTCTATCAAAAGAAAGGTTCAAGTCTGTTTGTTGAGTACACACATCAGAAACAAGTTTCTGAGAATGCTTCTGTCTAGTTCTTATGGAAGAGATTTCCTTTTTCAACAAAGGCCTCAAAGTACTCCAAATGTCCACTTCCAGATTCTACAAAAAGAGTGTTTAAACCTGCTCTATGAAAGCGAATGTTCACCTCTGTGACTTGAATGCAATCATCATAAAGAAATTTCTGAGAATCCATCTGTCTAGATTGTATACGATGATATTCCCGTTTCCAACGAAATCCTCAAAGCTATTGAAATATCCACTTTCAGATCGTACAAAAAGAGAGTATCAAAACTGCTCTATCAAAAGAAAGGTTCAACTCTGTTAGTTGAGTACACACATCACAACGAAGTTTCGGAGAATACTTCTGTCTAGTTTTTATGGGAAGAGATTTCCTTTTTCACCGTAGGCATGAAAGCGTGCGGAATGTCCACTTCCAGATACTACAAAAAGACTGTTTCAAACCTGCTCAGTACAAGGGAATGCTCAACCCTGTGACTTGAATGCAAACATCCCAAAGAAGTTTCTGAGAATGCTTCTTCTTTTTATATGGAGATAATCCCGTTTCCAACGAAATCCTCAAAGCATTCCACATATCCACCTGCAGATACTATAACAAGAGTGTTTCAAAACCTCTCTATCAAAACAAAGGTTCAACTCTGTTAGTTAAGTACACACATCAGAAACAAGTTTCTGAGAATGCTTCTGTCTAGTTTTTATGGGAAGAAATTTCCTTTTTCACCATAGGCCTCAAAGCGCTCCAAATGTCCACTTCCAGAATGTACAAAAAGAGTGTTTCAAACCTGCTCTACGAAAGCGAATGTTCAACTCTGTGACTTGAAAGCAATCATCATAAAGAAGTTTCTGAGAATGCATCTGTCTAGATTTTATCCGATGATATTCCCGTTTCCAACGAAATCCTTAAAGCTATCCAAATATCCACTTGCAGATCACACAAAAAGAGGGTTTCAAAACTGCTCTATCAAAAGAAAAGTTCAACCCTGTTAGTGGAGTACACCCATCACAATCAAGTTTCTGAGAATGCTTCTGTCTAGTTCTTATGAGAAGAGATTTCCTTTTTCACGATAGGCCTCAAAGGGTTTGGAATGTCCACTTCCAGATACTACAAAAAGACTGTTTCAAACCTGCTCTATAACAGGGAATTCTCAACTCTGTGACTTGAATGCAAACATCACAAAGAAGTTTCTGAGAATGCTTCTTCTTTTTATATGGAGATAATACCGTTTCAAACGAAATCCTCCAATCAATTCAAATATGCACTTGCTGAATCTATAACAACAGTGTTTCACAATTGTTCTATCAAAAGCAAGTTTCAACTCTGTTAGTTGAGTACACACATCAGAAACAAGTTTCTGAGAATGCTTTTGTCTAGTTTTTATAGGTAGAGATTTCCTTTTTCACCATAGGCATGAAAGCGTTCAGAATGTCCACTTCCAGATACTACAAAAAGACTGTTTCAAACCTGCTCTGTAAAAGGGAATTCTCAAAACCGTGACTTGAATGCAAACATCACAAAGAAGTTTCTGAGAATGCTTCTTCTTTTTATATGGAGATAATCCCGTTTCCAACGAAATCCTCAAAGCATTCCACATATCCACCTGCAGATACTATAACAATAGTGTTTCAAAACTTTTCTATCAAAAGAAATGTTCAACTCTGTTAGTTAAGTACACACATCAGAAACAAGTTTCTGAGAATGCTTCTGTCTAGTTTTTATGGGAAGAGATTTCCTTTTTCACCATAGGCCTCAAAGCGCTCCAAATGTCCACTTCCAGAATCTACAAAAAGAGTGCTTCAAACCTGCTCTATGAAAACAAATGTTCAACACTGTGACTTGAATGCAATCATCATAAAGTAGTTTCAGAGAAAGCATCTGCCTAGATTTTATACGATGATATTCCCGTTTCCAACGAAATCCTCAAAGCTATCCAAATATCCACTTCCAGAATGTAAAATAAGAGTGTTTCAGAACTGCTCTATCAAAAGAAAGCTTCAACTCTGTTAGTTGAGTACACACATCACAAACTAGTTTCTGAGAATGCTTCTGTCTAGTTTTTATGGGAACAGATTTCCTTTTAAACCACAGGCCAGAAAGCGTTTGGAATGTCCACTTCCAGACACTACAAAAAGACTGTTTCAACCTACTATGTCAAAGGAAATGCTCAACTCTGTGACGTGAATGCAAACATCACAAAGAAGTTTCTGAGAATGCTTCTACTTTTTATATGGAGATAATCCCGTTTCCAACGAAATCCTCAAAGCATTCCACATATCCACCTGCAGATACTATAACAAGAGTGTTTCAAAACTTCTCTATCAAAAGAAAGGTTCAACTCTGTTAGTTAAGTACACACATCACAAACAAGTTTCTGAGAATGCTTCTGTCTAGTTTTTATGGAAGAGTTTTCCTTTTTCAACTTAGGCCTCAAAGTACTCCAAATGTCCACTTCCAGATTCTACAAAAAGAGTGTTTATACCTGCTCTATGAAAGCGAATGTTCACCTCTGTGACTTGAATGCAATAATCATAAAGAAATTTCTGAGAATCTATTTCTCTAGATTTTATACGATGATATTCCCGTTTCCAGTGAAATCCTCAAAGCTATCGAAATATCCACTTGCAGATCGTACAAAAAGAGTGTTTCAAAACTGCTCTACCAAAAGAAAGGTTCAACTCTGTTAGTTGAGTACACACATCACAACGAAGTTTCGGAGAATATTTCTGTCTAGTTGTTATGGGAAGAGAATTCCTTTTTCACCATAGGCATGAAAGCGTTCAGAATGTCCACTTCCAGATACTACAAAAAGACTGTTTCAAACCTGCTCTGTAAAAGGGAATGCTCAACTCTGTGACATAAATGCAAACATCACAAAGAAGTTTCTGAGAATGCTTCTACTTTTTATATGGAGATAATTCCGCTGCCAACGAAATCCTCAAAGCAATTCAAATATCCCCTTGTAGATTCTATAACAAGAGTGTTTCAAAACTGCCTTATCAAAGGAAACGTTGAACTCTGTTAGTTGAATACACACATCAGAAACAAGTTTCTGACAATGCTTCTGTCTAGTTTTCATGGGAAGGGATTTCCTTTTTCACCATAGGCCCCAAAGCACTCCAAATGTCCACTTCCAGATTCTACAAAGAGAGTGTTTCAAACTTGCTCTCTGAAAGCGAATGTTCAACTCTGTGACGTGAATGCAATCATCATAAAGAAGTTTCTGAGAATGCATCAGTCTAGATTTTATACGATGATATTTCCCTTTCCAACGAAATCCTCAAAGCTATCCAAATATCCACTTGCAGATCGTACAAAAAGAGTGTTTCTGAACTGCTCTATCAAAAGAAAGGTTCAACTCTGTTAGTTGAGTACACACATCACAAACTAGTTTCTGAGAATGCTTCTGTCTAGTTTTTATGGGAATAGATTTCCTTTTTCACCACAGGCCAGAAAGCGTTCGGAATGTCCACTCCCAGACACTACAAAAAGACTGTTTCAAACCTACTCTCTAAAAGAAAATGCTAAACTCTCTGACTTGAATGCAAACATCACAAAGTCGTTTCTGAGAATACTTCTTCTTTTTATATGGAGATATTCCTGTTTCCAACGAAATCCTCAAAGAAATCCAAATATCCACTTGCAGATTCTATAACAAGAGTGTTTCAAAACTGCTTTATCAAAAGAAACGTTGAACTCTGTTAGTTGAGTACACACATCAGAAACAAGTTTCTGACAATGCTTCTGTCTAGTTTTCATGGGAAGGGATTTCCTTTTTCACCATAGGCCCCAAAGCACTCCAAATGTCCACTTCCAGATTCTACAAAGAGAGTGTTTCAAACTTGCTCTATGAAAGCGAATGTTCAACTCTGTGACGTGAATTCAATCATCACAAAGAAGTTTCTGAGAATGCATCAGTCTAGATTTTATACGATGTTATTTCCGTTTCCAACGAAATTCTCAAAGCTATCCAAATATCCACTTGCAGATCGCACAGAAGGAGTGTTTCAAAACTGCTCTATCAAACGATAGGTCCAACCCTGTGAGTTGAGTACACACATCAGAAACAAGTTTCTGAGAATGCTTCTGTCTAGTTTTTATGGGAAGAGATTTCCTTTTTCATCATAGGCCTCAAAGCGTTCAGAATGTCCACTTCCAGATACTACAAAAAGACTGTTTCCAACCTGCTCTGTAAAAGGGAATGCTCAACTCTGTGACTTGAATGCAAACATCACGAAGAAGTTTCTGAGAATTTTCCTCTTTTTATATGGAAATAATCGCGTTTCCAAGGAAATCCTAAAAGCAATCCAAATATCCACTTGCAGATTCTATAACAAGAGTGTTTCCCAACTGCTCTATCAAAAGACAGGTTCAACTCTGTTAGTTGAGTGCACACATCAGAAACAAGTTTCTGAGAATGCTTCTGTCTAGTTTTTATGGGAAGAGATTTCCTTTTTCACCATAGGCCTCAAAGCGCTCCAAATGTCCACTTCCAGATCCTACAAAAAGAGTGTTTCAAACCTGCTCTATGAAAGCAAATGTTCAAGTCTGTGCCTTGAATGCAATCATCATAAAGAAGTTTCTGAGAATGCATCTGTCTAGATTTTATACGGTGATATTCCCGTTTCCAACGAAATCCTCAGAGCTATCCAAATATCCACTTGCAGATCGTACAAAAAGAGTGTTTCAGAACTCCTCTATCAAAAGAAAGGTTCAACTCTGTTAGTTGAGTACACACATCACAAACTAGTTTCTGAGAATGCTTCTGTCTAGTTTTTATGGGAATAGATTTCCTTTTTCACCACAGGCCAGAAAGCGTTCGGAATGTCCACTCCCAGACACTACAAAAAGACTGTTTCAAACCTACTCTGTAAAAGGAAATGCTAAACTCTGTGACTTGAATGCAAACATCACAAAGACGTTTCTGAGAATGCTTCTTCTTTTTATACGGAGATATTCGGGTTTCCAACGAAATCCTCAAAGAAATCCAAATATCCACTTGCAGATTCTATAACAAGAGTGTTTCAAAACTGCTCTATCAAAAGAAAGGTTCAAGTCTGTTTGTTGAGTACACACATCAGAAACAAGTTTCTGAGAATGCTTCTGTCTAGTTCTTATGGAAGAGATTTCCTTTTTCAACAAAGGCCTCAAAGTACTCCAAATGTCCACTTCCAGATTCTACAAAAAGAGTGTTTAAACCTGCTCTATGAAAGCGAATGTTCACCTCTGTGACTTGAATGCAATCATCATAAAGAAATTTCTGAGAATCCATCTGTCTAGATTGTATACGATGATATTCCCGTTTCCAACGAAATCCTCAAAGCTATTGAAATATCCACTTTCAGATCGTACAAAAAGAGAGTATCAAAACTGCTCTATCAAAAGAAAGGTTCAACTCTGTTAGTTGAGTACACACATCACAACGAAGTTTCGGAGAATACTTCTGTCTAGTTTTTATGGGAAGAGATTTCCTTTTTCACCGTAGGCATGAAAGCGTGCGGAATGTCCACTTCCAGATACTACAAAAAGACTGTTTCAAACCTGCTCAGTACAAGGGAATGCTCAACCCTGTGACTTGAATGCAAACATCCCAAAGAAGTTTCTGAGAATGCTTCTTCTTTTTATATGGAGATAATCCCGTTTCCAACGAAATCCTCAAAGCATTCCACATATCCACCTGCAGATACTATAACAAGAGTGTTTCAAAACCTCTCTATCAAAACAAAGGTTCAACTCTGTTAGTTAAGTACACACATCAGAAACAAGTTTCTGAGAATGCTTCTGTCTAGTTTTTATGGGAAGAAATTTCCTTTTTCACCATAGGCCTCAAAGCGCTCCAAATGTCCACTTCCAGAATGTGCAAAAAGAGTGTTTCAAACCTGCTCTACGAAAGCGAATGTTCAACTCTGTGACGTGAATGCAATCATCATAAAGAAGTTTCTGAGAATGCATCTGTCTAGATTTTATCCGATGATATTCCCGTTTCCAACGAAATCCTTAAAGCTATCCAAATATCCACTTGCAGATCACACAAAAAGAGGGTTTCAAAACTGCTCTATCAAAAGAAAAGTTCAACTCTGTTAGTGGAGTACACCCATCACAATCAAGTTTCTGAGAATGCTTCTGTCTAGTTCTTATGAGAAGAGATTTCCTTTTTCACGATAGGCCTCAAAGGGTTCGGAATGTCCACTTCCAGATACTACAAAAAGACTGTTTCAAACCTGCTCTATAACAGGGAATTCTCAACTCTGTGACTTGAATGCAAACATCACAAAGAAGTTTCTGAGAATGCTTCTTCTTTTTATATGGAGATAATACCGTTTCAAACGAAATCCTCCAATCAATTCAAATATGCACTTGCTGAATCTATAACAACAGTGTTTCACAATTGTTCTATCAAAAGCAAGTTTCAACTCTGTTAGTTGAGTACACACATCAGAAACAAGTTTCTGAGAATGCTTTTGTCTAGTTTTTATAGGTAGAGATTTCCTTTTTCACCATAGGCATGAAAGCGTTCAGAATGTCCACTTCCAGATACTACAAAAAGACTGTTTCAAACCTGCTCTGTAAAAGGGAATTCTCAAAACCGTGACTTGAATGCAAACATCACAAAGAAGTTTCTGAGAATGCTTCTTCTTTTTATATGGAGATAATCCCGTTTCCAACGAAATCCTCAAAGCATTCCACATATCCACCTGCAGATACTATAACAATAGTGTTTCAAAACTTTTCTATCAAAAGAAATGTTCAACTCTGTTAGTTAAGTACACACATCAGAAACAAGTTTCTGAGAATGCTTCTGTCTAGTTTTTATGGGAAGAGATTTCCTTTTTCACCATAGGCCTCAAAGCGCTCCAAATGTCCACTTCCAGAATCTACAAAAAGAGTGCTTCAAACCTGCTCTATGAAAACAAATGTTCAACACTGTGACTTGAATGCAATCATCATAAAGTAGTTTCAGAGAAAGCATCTGCCTAGATTTTATACGATGATATTCCCGTTTCCAACGAAATCCTCAAAGCTATCCAAATATCCACTTCCAGAATGTAAAATAAGAGTGTTTCAGAACTGCTCTATCAAAAGAAAGCTTCAACTCTGTTAGTTGAGTACACACATCACAAACTAGTTTCTGAGAATGCTTCTGTCTAGTTTTTATGGGAACAGATTTCCTTTTAAACCACAGGCCAGAAAGCGTTTGGAATGTCCACTTCCAGACACTACAAAAAGACTGTTTCAACCTACTATGTCAAAGGAAATGCTCAACTCTGTGACGTGAATGCAAACATCACAAAGAAGTTTCTGAGAATGCTTCTACTTTTTATATGGAGATAATCCCGTTTCCAACGAAATCCTCAAAGCATTCCACATATCCACCTGCAGATACTATAACAAGAGTGTTTCAAAACTTCTCTATCAAAAGAAAGGTTCAACTCTGTTAGTTAAGTACACACATCACAAACAAGTTTCTGAGAATGCTTCTGTCTAGTTTTTATGGAAGAGTTTTCCTTTTTCAACTTAGGCCTCAAAGTACTCCAAATGTCCACTTCCAGATTCTACAAAAAGAGTGTTTATACCTGCTCTATGAAAGCGAATGTTCACCTCTGTGACTTGAATGCAATAATCATAAAGAAATTTCTGAGAATCTATTTCTCTAGATTTTATACGATGATATTCCCGTTTCCAGTGAAATCCTCAAAGCTATCGAAATATCCACTTGCAGATCGTACAAAAAGAGTGTTTCAAAACTGCTCTACCAAAAGAAAGGTTCAACTCTGTTAGTTGAGTACACACATCACAACGAAGTTTCGGAGAATATTTCTGTCTAGTTGTTATGGGAAGAGAATTCCTTTTTCACCATAGGCATGAAAGCGTTCAGAATGTCCACTTCCAGATACTACAAAAAGACTGTTTCAAACCTGCTCTGTAAAAGGGAATGCTCAACTCTGTGACATAAATGCAAACATCACAAAGAAGTTTCTGAGAATGCTTCTACTTTTTATATGGAGATAATTCCGCTGCCAACGAAATCCTCAAAGCAATTCAAATATCCCCTTGTAGATTCTATAACAAGAGTGTTTCAAAACTGCCTTATCAAAGGAAACGTTGAACTCTGTTAGTTGAATACACACATCAGAAACAAGTTTCTGACAATGCTTCTGTCTAGTTTTCATGGGAAGGGATTTCCTTTTTCACCATAGGCCCCAAAGCACTCCAAATGTCCACTTCCAGATTCTACAAAGAGAGTGTTTCAAACTTGCTCTCTGAAAGCGAATGTTCAACTCTGTGACGTGAATGCAATCATCATAAAGAAGTTTCTGAGAATGCATCAGTCTAGATTTTATACGATGATATTTCCCTTTCCAACGAAATCCTCAAAGCTATCCAAATATCCACTTGCAGATCGTACAAAAAGAGTGTTTCTGAACTGCTCTATCAAAAGAAAGGTTCAACTCTGTTAGTTGAGTACACACATCACAAACTAGTTTCTGAGAATGCTTCTGTCTAGTTTTTATGGGAATAGATTTCCTTTTTCACCACAGGCCAGAAAGCGTTCGGAATGTCCACTCCCAGACACTACAAAAAGACTGTTTCAAACCTACTCTCTAAAAGAAAATGCTAAACTCTCTGACTTGAATGCAAACATCACAAAGTCGTTTCTGAGAATACTTCTTCTTTTTATATGGAGATATTCCGGTTTCCAACGAAATCCTCAAAGAAATCCAAATATCCACTTGCAGATCCTATAACAAGAGTGTTTCAAAACTGCTTTATCAAAAGAAGCGTTGAACTCTGTTAGTTGAGTACACACATCAGAAACAAGTTTCTGAGAATGATTCTGTCTAGTTTTCATGGGAAGGGATTTCCTTTTTCACCATAGGCCCCAAAGCACTCCAAATGTCCACTTCCAGATCCTACAAAGAGAGTGTTTCAAACGTGCTCTATGAAAGCGAATGTTCAACTCTGTGACGTGAATTCAATCATCACAAAGAAGTTTCTGAGAATGCATCAGTCTAGATTTTATACGATGTTATTTTCGTTTCCAACGAAATTCTCAAAGCTATCCAAATATCCACTTGCAGATCGCACAGAAGGAGTGTTTCAAAACTGCTCTATCAAACGATAGGTCCAACCCTGTGAGTTGAGTACACACATCAGAAACAAGTTTCTGAGAATGCTTCTGTCTAGTTTTTATGGGAAGAGATTTCCTTTTTCATCATAGGCCTCAAAGCGTTCAGAATGTCCACTTCCAGATACTACAAAAAGACTGTTTCCAACCTGCTCTGTAAAAGGGAATGCTCAACTCTGTGACTTGAATGCAAACATCACGAAGAAGTTTCTGAGAATTTTCCTCTTTTTATATGGAAATAATCGCGTTTCCAAGGAAATCCTAAAAGCAATCCAAATATCCACTTGCAGATTCTATAACAAGAGTGTTTCCCAACTGCTCTATCAAAAGACAGGTTCAACTCTGTTAGTTGAGTGCACACATCAGAAACAAGTTTCTGAGAATGCTTCTGTCTAGTTTTTATGGGAAGAGATTTCCTTTTTCACCATAGGCCTCAAAGCGCTCCAAATGTCCACTTCCAGATCCTACAAAAAGAGTGTTTCAAACCTGCTCTATGAAAGCAAATGTTAAAGTCTGTGCCTTGAATGCAATCATCATAAAGAAGTTTCTGAGAATGCATCTGTCTAGATTTTATACGGTGATATTCCCGTTTCCAACGAAATCCTCAAAGCTATCCAAATATCCACTTGCAGATCGTACAAAAAGAGTATTTCAGAACTCCTCTATCAAAAGAAAGGTTCAACTCTGTTAGTTGAGTACACACATCACAAACTAGTTTCTGAGAATGCTTCTGTCTAGTTTTTATGGGAATAGATTTCCTTTTTCACCACAGGCCAGAAAGCGTTCGGAATGTCCACTCCCAGACACTACAAAAAGACTGTTTCAAACGTACTCTGTAAAAGGAAATGCTAAACTCTGTGACTTGAATGCAAACATCACAAAGACGTTTCTGAGAATGCTTCTTCTTTTTATACGGAGATATTCGGGTTTCCAACGAAATCCTCAAAGAAATCCAAATATCCACTTGCAGATTCTATAACAAGAGTGTTTCAAAACTGCTCTATCAAAAGAAAGGTTCAAGTCTGTTTGTTGAGTACACACATCAGAAACAAGTTTCTGAGAATGCTTCTGTCTAGTTTTTATGGGAAGAGATTTCCTTTTTCACCGTAGGCATGAAAGCGTGCGGAATGTCCACTTCCAGATCCTACAAAAAGACTGTTTCAAACCTGCTCAGTACAAGGGAATGCTCAACCCTGTGACTTGAATGCAAACATCCCAAAGAAGTTTCTGAGAATGCTTCTTCTTTTTATATGGAGATAATCCCGTTTCCAACGAAATCCTCAAAGCATTCCACATATCCACCTGCAGATACTATAACAAGAGTGTTTCAAAACTTCTCTATCAAAAGAAAGGTTCAACTCTGTTAGTTAAGTACACACATCAGAAACAAGTTTCTGAGAATGCTTCAGTCTAGTTTTTATGGGAAGAAATTTCCTTTTTCACCACAGGCCTCAAAGCGCTCCAAATGTCCACTTCCAGAATGTAGAAAAAGAGTGTTTCAAACCTGCTCTACGAAAGCGAATGTTCAACTCTGTGACTTGAATGCAATCATCATAAAGAAGTTTCTGAGAATGCATCTGTCTAGATTTTATCCGATGATATTCCCGTTTCCAACGAAATCCTTAAAGCTATCCAAATATCCACTTGCAGATCACACAAAAAGGGTGTTTCAAAACTGCTCTATCAAAAGAAAAGTTCAACTCTGTTAGTGGAGTTCACCCATCACAAACAAGTTTCTGAGAATGCTTCTGTCTAGTTTTTATGGGAAGAAATTTCCTTTTTCACCTTTGGCCTCAACGCGTTCGGAATGTCCACTTCCAGATACTACAAAAAGTCTGTTTGAAACCTGCTCTGTAAATGGGAATGCACATCCCTGTGACTTCAATGCAAACATCACAAAGAAGTTTCTGAGAATGCTTCTTCTTTTTATATGGAGATAATTCCGCTGCCAACGAAATCCTCAAAGCAATCCAAATATCCCCTTGTAGATTCTATAACAAGAGTGTTTCAAAACTGCTTTATCAAAAGAAACGTTGAACTCTGTTAGTTGAGTACACACATCAGAAACAAGTTTCTGACAATGCTTCTGTCTAGTTTTCATGGGAAGGGATTTCCTTTTTCACCATAGGCCCCAAAGCACTCCAAATGTCCACTTCCAGATTCTACAAAGAGAGTGTTTCAAACTTGCTCTATGAAAGCGAATGTTCAACTCTGTGACGTGAATGCAATCATCACAAAGAAGTTTCTGAGAATGCATCAGTCTAGATTTTATACGATGTTATTTCCGTTTCCAACGAAATTCTCAAAGCTATCCAAATATCCACTTGCAGATCGCACAGAAGGAGTGTTTCAAAACTGCTCTATCAAACGATAGGTCCAACCCTGTGAGTTGAGTACACACATCAGAAACAAGTTTCTGAGAATGCTTCTGTCTAGTTTTTATGGGAAGAGATTTCCTTTTTCATCATAGGCCTCAAAGCGTTCAGAATGTCCACTTCCAGATACTACAAAAAGACTGTTTCCAACCTGCTCTGTAAAAGGGAATGCTCAACTCTGTGACTTGAATGCAAACATCACGAAGAAATTTCTGAGAATTTTCCTCTTTTTATATGGAAATAATCGCGTTTCCAAGGAAATCCTAAAAGCAATCCAAATATCCACTTGCAGATTCTATAACAAGAGTGTTTCCCAACTGCTCTATCAAAAGACAGGTTCAACTCTGTTAGTTGAGTGCACACATCAGAAACAAATTTCTGAGAATGCTTCTGTCTAATTTTTATGGGAAGAGATTTCCTTTTTCACCATAGGCCTCAAAGCGCTCCAAATGTCCACTTCCAGATTCTACAAAAACAGTGTTTCAAACCTGCTCTATGAAAGCAAATGTTCAAGTCTGTGCCTTGAATGCAATCATCATAAAGAAGTTTCTGAGAATGCATCTGTCTAGATTTTATACGGTGATATTCCCGTTTCCAACGAAATCCTCAAAGCTATCCAAATATCCACTTGCAGATCGTACAAAAAGAGTGTTTCAGAACTGCTCTATCAAAACAAAGGTTCAACTCTGTTAGTTGAGTACACACATCACAAACTAGTTTCTGAGAATACTTCTGTCTAGTTTTTATGGGAATAGATTTCCTTTTTCACCACAGGCCAGAAGGCGTTCGGAATGTCCACTCCCAGACACTACAAAAAGACTGTTTCAAACGTACTCTGTAAAAGGAAATGCTAAACTCTGTGACTTGAATGCAAACATCACAAAGACGTTTCTGAGAACGCTTCTTCTTTTTATACGGAGATATTCGGGTTTCCAACGAAATCCTCAAAGAAATCCAAATATCCACTTGCAGATTCTATAACAAGAGTGTTTCAAAACTGCTCTATCAAAAGAAAGGTTCAAGTCGGTTTGTTGAGTACACACATCAGAAACAAGTTTCTGAGAATGGTTCTGTCTAGTTCTTATGGAAGAGATTTCCTTTTTCAACATAGGCCTCAAAGTACTCCAAATGTCCACTTCCAGATTCTACAAAAAGAGTGTTTAAACCTGCTCTATGAAAGCGAATGTTCACCTCTGTGACTTGAATGCAATCATCATAAAGAAATTTCTGAGAATCCATCTGTCTAGATTGTATACGATGATATTCCCGTTTCCAACGAAATCCTCAAAGCTATTGAAATATCCACTTTCAGAACGTACAAAAAGAGTGTTTCAAAACTGTTCTATCAAAAGAAAGGTTCAACTCTGTTAGTTGAGTACACACATCACAACGAAGTTTCGGAGAATACTTCTGTCTAGTTTTTATGGGAAGAGATTTCCTTTTTCACCGTATGCATGAAAGCTTTCGGAATGTCCACTTCCAGATACTACAAAAAGACTGTTTCAAACCTGCTCAGAAAAAGGGAATGCTCAACCCTGTGACTTGAATGCAAACATCCCAAAGAAGTTTCTGAGAATGCTTCTTCTTTTTAAATGGAGATAATCCCGTTTCCAACGAAATCCTCAAAGCATTCCACATATCCACCTGCAGATACTATAACATGCGTGTTTCAAAACTTCTCTATCAAAAGAAAGGATCAACTGTGTTAGTTCAGTACACACATCAGAAACCAGTTTCTGAGAATGCTTCTGTCTAGTTTTTATGGGAAGAAATTTCCTTTTTCACCACAGGCCTCAAAGCGCTCCAAATGTCCACTTCCAGAATCTACAAAAGTGTGTTTCAAACCTGCTCTACGAAAGCGAATGTTCAACTCTGTGACTTGAATGCAATCATCATAAAGAAGTTTCTGACAATGCGTCTGTCTAGATTTATCCGATGGTATTCCCGTCTCCAACGAAATCCTTGAAGCTATCCAAATATCCACTTGCAGATCACACAAAAAGAGTGTTTCAAAACTACTCTATCGAAAGAAAGGTTCAACTCTGTTAGTGGAGTACACCCATCACAAACAAGTTTCTGAGAATGCTTCTGTCTAGCTTTTATGGGAAGAGATTTCCTTTTTCACCTTAGGCCTCAATTCGTTCCGAATGTCCACTTCCAGATACTACAAAAAGTCTGTTTGAAACCTGCTCTGTAAATGGGAATGCTCAACCCTGTAACTTGAATGCAAACATAACAAAGAAGTTTCTGAGAATGCTTCTTCTTTTTATATGGAGATAATTCCGCTGCCAACGAAATCCTCAAAGCAATCCAAATATCCCCTTGTAGATCCTATAAAAAGAGTGTTTCAAAACTGCTGTATCAAAAGAAACGTTGAACTCTGTTAGTTGAGTACACACATCAGAAACAAGTTTCTGACAATGCTTCTGTCTAGTTTGCATGTGAAGAGATTTCCTTTTTCACCATAGGCCCCAAAGAGCTCCAAATGTCCAATTCCAGATTCTACAAAAAGAGTGTTTCAAAGTTGCTCTATGAAAGCGAATGTTCAACTCTGTGACGTGAATGCAATCATCACAAAGAAGTTTCTGAGAATGCATCAGCCTAGATTTTCTACGATGATATTTCCGTTTCCAACGAAATCCTGAAAGCTATCCAAATATCCACTTGCAGAACGTACAAAAAGAGTGTTTCTGAACTGCTCTATCAAAAGAAAGGTTCAACTCTGTTAGTTGAGTACACACATCACAAACTAGTTTCTGAGAATGCTTCTGTCTAGTTTTTATGGGAATAGATTTCCTTTTTCACCA
This sequence comes from Pan paniscus, assembly GCF_029289425.2. Lineage (NCBI taxonomy): Eukaryota > Metazoa > Chordata > Mammalia > Primates > Hominidae > Pan > Pan paniscus. The sequence goes on along the minus strand of NC_073267.2, from coordinate 51,449,447 downwards.
CAGGCCAGAAGGCGTTCGGAATGTCCACTCCCAGACACTACAAAAAGACTGTTTCAAACCTACTCTCTGAAAGAAAATGCTAAACACTCTGACTTGAATGCAAACATCACAAAGTCGTTTCTGAGAATACTTCTTCTTTTTATGTGGAGATATTCCGGTTTCCAACGAAATCCTCAAAGAAATCCAAATATCCACTTGCAGATTCTATAACAAGAGTGTTTCAAAACTGCTTTATCAAAAGAAAGGTTCAAGTCTGTTTGTTGAGTACACACATCAGAAACAAGTTTCTGAGAATGCTTCTGTCTAGTTCTTACGGAAGAGATTTCCTTTTTCAACATAGGCCTCAAAGTACTCCAAATGTCCACTTCCAGATTCTACAAAAAGAGTGTTTAAACCTGCTCTATGAAAGCGAATGTTCACCTCTGTGACTTGAATGCAATCATCATAAAGAAATTTCTGAGAATCCATCTGTCTAGATTTTATACGATGATATTCCCGTTTCCAACGAAATCCTCAAAGCTATCGAAATATCCACTTGCAGATCGTACAAAAAGAGTGTTTCAAAACTGCTCTATCAAAAGAAAGGTTCAACTCTGTTAGTTGAGTACACACATCACAACGAAGTTTCGGAGAATACTTCTGTCTAGTTTTTATGGGAAGAGATTTCCTTTTTCACCGTAGGCATGAAAGCGTTCGGAATGTCCACTTCCAGATCCTACAAAAAGACTGTTTCAAACCTGCTCAGTACAAGGGAATGCTCAACCCTGTGAATTGAATGCAAACATCCCAAAGAAGTTTCTGAGAATGCTTCTTCTTTTTATATGGAGATAATCCCGTTTCCAACGAAATCCTCAAAGCATTCCACATATCCAACTGCAGATACTATAACAAGAGTGTTTCAAAACTTCTCTATCAAAAGAAAGGTTCAACTCTGTTAGTTAAGTACACACATCAGAAACAAGTTTCTGAGAATGCTTCTGTCTAGTTTTTATGGGAAGAAATTTCCTTTTTCACCATAGCCTCAAAGCGCTCCAAATGTCCACTTCCAGAATGTACAAAAAGAGTGTTTCAAACCTGCTCTACGAAAGCGAATGTTCAACTCTGTGACTTGAATGCAATCATCATAAAGAAGTTTCTGAGAATGCATCTGTCTAGATTTTATCCGATGCTATTCCCGTTTCCAACGAAATCCTTAAAGCTATCCAAATATCCACTTGCAGATCACACAAAAAGAGTGTTTCAAAACTGCTCTATCAAAAGAAAAGTTCAACTCTGTTAGTGGAGTACACCCATCACAAACAAGTTTCTGAGAATGCTTCTGTCTAGTTTTTATGGGAAGAAATTTCCTTTTTCACCTTTGGCCTCAACGCGTTCGGAATGTCCACTTCCAGATACTACAAAAAGTCTGTTTGAAACCTGCTCTGTAAATGGGAATGCACATCCCTGTGACTTCAATGCAAACATAACAAAGAAGTTTCTGAGAATTCTTCTTCTTTTTATATGGAGATAATTCCGCTGCCAACGAAATCCTCAAAGCAATCCAAATATCCCCTTGTAGATTCTATAACAAGAGTGTTTCAAAACTGCTTTATCAAAAGAAACGTTGAACTCTGTTAGTTGAGTACACACATCAGAAACAAGTTTCTGACAATGCTTCTGTCTAGTTTTCATGGGAAGGGATTTCCTTTTTCACCATAGGCCCCAAAGCACTCCAAATGTCCAGTTCCAGATTCTACAAAGAGAGTGTTTCAAACTTGCTCTATGTAAGCGAATGTTCAACTCTGTGACGTGAATTCAATCATCACAAAGAAGTTTCTGAGAATGCATCAGTCTAGATTTTATACGATGTTATTTCCGTTTCCAACGAAATTCTCAAAGCTATCCAAATATCCACTTGCAGATCGCACAGAAGGAGTGTTTCAAAACTGCTCTATCAAACGAGAGGTCCAACCCTGTGAGTTGAGTACACACATCAGAAACAAGTTTCTGAGAATGCTTCTGTCTAGTTTTTATGGGAAGAGATTCCCTTTTTCATCATAGGCCTCAAAGCGTTCAGAATGTCCACTTCCAGATACTACAAAAAGACTGTTTCCAACCTGCTCTGTAAAAGGGAATGCTCAACTCTGTGACTTGAATGCAAACATCACGAAGAAGTTTCTGAGAATTTTCCTCTTTTTATATGGAAATAATCGCGTTTCCAAGGAAATCCTAAAAGCAATCCAAATATCCACTTGCAGATTCTATAACAAGAGTGTTTCCCAACTGCTCTATCAAAAGACAGGTTCAACTCTGTTAGTTGAGTGCACACATCAGAAACAAGTTTCTGAGAATGCTTCTGTCTACTTTTTATGGGAAGAGATTTCCTTTTTCACCATAGGCCTCAAAGCGCTCCAAATGTCCACTTCCAGATCCTACAAAAAGAGTGTTTCAAACCTGCTCTATGAAAGCAAATGTTCAAGTCTGTGCCTTGAATGCAATCATCATAAAGAAGTTTCTGAGAATGCATCTGTCTAGATTTTATACGGTGATATTCCCGTTTCCAAAGAAATCCTCAAAGCTATCCAAATATCCACTTGCAGATCGTACAAAAAGAGTGTTTCAGAACTCCTCTATCAAAAGAAAGGTTCAACTCTGTTAGTTGAGTACACACATCACAAACTAGTTTCTGAGAATGCTTCTGTCTAGTTTTTATGGGAATAGATTTCCTTTTTCACCACAGGCCAGAAAGCGTTCGGAATGTCCACTCCCAGACACTACAAAAAGACTGTTTCAAACCTACTCTGTAAAAGGAAATGCTAAACTCTGTGACTTGAATGCAAACATCACAAAGACGTTTCTGAGAATGCTTCTTCTTTTTATACGGAGGTATTCGGATTTCCAACGAAATCCTCAAAGAAATCCAAATATCCACTTGCAGATTCTATAACAAGAGTGTTTCAAAACTGCTCTATCAAAAGAAAGGTTCAAGTCTGTTTGTTGAGTACACACATCAGAAACAAGTTTCTGAGAATGCTTCTGTCTAGTTCTTATGGAAGAGATTTCCTTTTTCAACATAGGCCTCAAAGTACTCCAAATGTCCACTTCCAGATTCTACAAAAAGAGTGTTTAAACCTGCTCTATGAAAGCGAATGTTCACTTCTGTGACTTGAATGCAATCATCATAAAGAAATTTCTGAGAATCCATCTGTCTAGATTGTATACGATGATATTCCCGTTTCCAACGAAATCCTCAAAGCTATCGAAATATCCACTTGAAGATCGTACAAAAAGAGTGTTTCAAAACTGCTCTATCAAAAGAAAGGTTCAACTCTGTTAGTTGAGTACACACATCACAACGAAGTTTCGGAGAATACTTCTGTCTAGTTTTTATGGGAAGAGATTTCCTTTTTCACCGTAGGCATGAAAGCGTGCGGAATGTCCACTTCCAGATTCTACAAAAATACTGTTTCAAACCTGCTCAGTACAAGGGAATGCTCAACCCTGTGACTTGAATGCAAACATCCCAAAGAAGTTTCTGAGAATGCTTCTGCTTTTTATATGGAGATAATCCCGTTTCCAACGAAATCCTCAAAGCATTCCACATATCCACCTGCAGATACTATAACAAGAGTGTTTCAAAACTTCTCTATCAAAAGAAAGGTTCAACTCTGTTAGTTAAGTACACACATCAGAAACAAGTTTCTGAGAATGCTTCAGTCTAGTTTTTATGGGAAGAAATTTCCTTTTTCACCACAGGCCACAAAGCGCTCCAAATGTCCACTTCCAGAATGTACAAAAAGAGTGTTTCAAACCTGCTGTACGAAAGCGAATGTTCAACTCTGTGACTTGAATGCAATCATCATAAAGAAGTTTCTGAGAATGCATCTGTCTAGATTTTATCCGATGCTATTCCCGTTTCCAACGAAATCCTTAAAGCTATCCAAATATCCACTTGCAGATCACACAAAAAAAAGGTTTCAAAACTGCTCTATCAAAAGAAAAGTTCAACTCTGTTAGTGGAGTACACCCATCACAAACAAGTTTCTGAGAATGCTTCTGTCTAGTTTTTATGGGAAGAAATTTCCTTTTTCACCTTTGGCCTCAACGCCTTCGGAATGTCCACTTCTAGATACTACAAAAAGTCTGTTTGAAACCTGCTCTGTAAATGGGAATGCACATCCCTGTGACTTCAATGCAAACATAACAAAGAAGTTTCTGAGAATGATTCTTCTTTTTATATGGAGATAATTCTGCTGCCAACGAAATCCTCAAAGCAATCCAAATATCCCCTTGTAGATTCTATAACAAGAGTGTTTCAAAACTGCTTTATCAAAAGAAACGTTGAACTCTGTTAGTTGAGTACACACATCAGAAACAAGTTTCTGACAATGCTTCTGTCTAGTTTTCATGGGAAGGGATTTCCTTTTTCACCATAGGCCCCAAAGCACTCCAAATGTCCACTTCCAGATTCTACAAAGAGAGTGTTTCAAACTTGCTCTATGAAAGCGAATGTTCAACTCTGTGACGTGAATTCAATCATCACAAAGAAGTTTCTGAGAATGCATAAGTCTAGATTTTATACGATGTTATTTCCGTTTCCAACGAAATTCTCAAAGCTATCCAAATATCCACTTGCAGATCGCACAGAAGGAGTGTTTCAAAACTGCTCTATCAAACGATAGGTCCAACCCTGTGAGTTGAGTACACACATCAGAAACAAGTTTCTGAGAATGCTTCTGTCTAGTTTTTATGGGAAGAGATTTCCTTTTTCATCATAGGCCTCAAAGCGTTCAGAATGTCCACTTCCAGATACTACAAAAAGACTGTTTCCAACCTGCTCTGTAAAAGGAATGCTCAACTCTGTGACTTGAATGCAAACATCACGAAGAAGTTTCTGAGAATTTTCCTCTTTTTATATGGAAATAATCGCGTTTCCAAGGAAATCCTAAAAGCAATCCAAATATCCACTTGCAGATTCTATAACAAGAGTGTTTCCCAACTGCTCTATCAAAAGACAGGTTCAACTCTGTTAGTTGAGTGCACACATCAGAAACAAGTTTCTGAGAATGCTTCTGTCTAGTTGTTATGGGAAGAGATTTCCTTTTTCACCATAGGCCTCAAAGCGCTCCAAATGTCCACTTCCAGATCCTACAAAAAGAGTGTTTCAAACCTGCTCTATGAAAGCAAATGTTCAAGTCTGTGCCTTGAATGCAATCATCATAAAGAAGTTTCTGAGAATGCATCTGTCTAGATTTTATACGGTGATATTCCCGTTTCCAACGAAATCCTCAAAGCTATCCAAATATCCACTTGCAGATCGTACAAAAAGAGTGTTTCAGAACTCCTCTATCAAAAGAAAGGTTCAACTCTGTTAGTTGAGTACACACATCACAAACTAGTTTCTGAGAATGCTTCTGTCTAGTTTTTATGGGAATAGATTTCCTTTTTCACCACAGGCCAGAAAGCGTTCGGAATGTCCACTCCCAGACACTACAAAAAGACTGTTTCAAACGTACTCTGTAAAAGGAAATGCTAAACTCTGTGACTTGAATGCAAACATCACAAAGACGTTTCTGAGAATGCTTCTTCTTTTTATATGGAGATATTCGGGTTTCCAACGAAATCCTCAAAGAAATCCAAATATCCACTTGCAGATTCTATAACAAGAGTGTTTCAAAACTGCTCTATCAATAGAAAGGTTCAAGTCTGTTTGTTGAGTACACACATCAGAAACAAGTTTCTGAGAATGCTTCTGTCTAGTTCTTATGGAAGAGATTTCCTTTTTCACCATAGGCCTCAAAGTACTCCAAATGTCCACTTCCAGATTCTACACAAAGAGTGTTTAAACCTGCTCTATGAAAGCGAATGTTCACCTCTGTGACTTGAATGCAATCATCATAAAGAAATTTCTGAGAATCCATCTGTCTAGATTTTATACGGTGATATTCCCGTTTCCAACGAAATCCTCAAAGCTATCCAAATATACACTTGCAGATCGTACAAAAAGAGTGTTTCAGAACTCCTCTATCAAAAGAAAGGTTCAACTCTGTTAGTTGAGTACACACATCACAACGAAGTTTCGGAGAATACTTCTGTCTAGTTTTTATGGGAAGAGATTTCCTTTTTCACCGTAGGCATGAAAGCGTTCGGAATGTCCACTTCCAGATCCTATAAAAAGTCTGTTCCAAACCTGCTCAGTACAAGGGAATGCTCAACCCTGTGAATTGAATGCAAACATCTCAAAGAAGTTTCTGAGAATGCTTCTTCTTTTTATATGGAGATAATCCCGTTTCCAACGAAATCCTCAAAGCATTCCACTTATCCACCTGCAGATACTATAACAAGAGTGTTTCAAAACTTCTCTATCAAAAGAAAGTTTCAACTCTGTTAGTTAAGTACACACATCAGAAACAAGTTTCTGAGAATGCTTCTGTCTAGTTTTTATGGGAAGAAGTTTCCTTTTTCACCATAGGCCTCAAAGCGCTCCAAATGTCCACTTCCAGAATGTACAAAAAGAGTGTTTCAAACCTGCTCTACGAAAGCGAATGTTCAACTCTGTGACTTGAATGCAATCATCATAAAGAAGTTTCTGAGAATTCATCTGTCTAGATTTTATCCGATGATATTCCCGTTTCCAACAAAATCCTTAAAGCTATCCAAATATCCACTTGCAGATCACACAAAAAGAGTGTTTCAAAACTGCTCTATCAAAAGAAAAGTTCAACTCTGTTAGTGGAGTTCACCCATCACAAACAAGTTTCTGAGAATGCTTCTGTCTAGTTTTTATGGGAAGAAATTTCCTTTTTCACCTTTGGCCTCAACGCGTTCGGAATGTCCACTTCCAGATACTACAAAAAGTCTGTTTGAAACCTGCTCTGTAAATGGGAATGCACATCCCTGTGACTTCAATGCAAACATAACAAAGAAGTTTCTGAGAATGCTTCTTCTTTTTATATGGAGATAATTCTGCTGCCAACGAAATCCTCAAAGCAATCCAAATATCCCCTTGTAGATTCTATAACAAGAGTGTTTCAAAACTGCTTTATCAAAAGAAACGTTGAACTCTGTTAGTTGAGTACACACATCAGAAACAAGTTTCTGACAATGCTTCTGTCTAGTTTTCATGGGAAGCGATTTCCTTTTTCACCATAGGCCCCAAAGCACTCCAAATGTCCACTTCCAGATTCTACAAAGAGAGTGTTTCAAACTTGCTCTATGAAAGCGAATGTTCAACTCTGTGACGTGAATTCAATCATCACAAAGAAGTTTCTGAGAATGCATAAGTCTAGATTTTATACGATGTTATTTCCGTTTCCAACGAAATTCTCAAAGCTATCCAAATATCCACTTGCAGATCGCACAGAAGGAGTGTTTCAAAACTGCTCTATCAAACGATACGTCCAACCCTGTGAGTTGAGTACACACATCAGAAACAAGTTTCTGAGAATGCTTCTGTCTAGTTTTTATGGGAAGAGATTTCCTTTTTCATCATAGGCCTCAAAGCGTTCAGAATGTCCACTTCCAGATACTAGAAAAAGACTGTTTCCAACCTGCTCTGTAAAAGGAATGCTCAACTCTGTGACTTGAATGCAAACATCACGAAGAAGTTTCTGAGAATTTTCCTCTTTTTATATGGAAATAATCGCGTTTCCAAGGAAATCCTAAAAGCAATCCAAATATCCACTTGCAGATTCTATAACAAGAGTGTTTCCCAACTGCTCTATCAAAAGACAGGTTCAACTCTGTTAGTTGAGTGCACACATCAGAAACAAGTTTCTGAGAATGCTTCTGTCTAGTTGTTATGGGAAGAGATTTCCTTTTTCACCATAGGCCTCAAAGCGCTCCAAATGTCCACTTCCAGATCCTACAAAAAGAGTGTTTCAAACCTGCTCTATGAAAGCAAATGTTCAAGTCTGTGCCTTGAATGCAATCATCATAAAGAAGTTTCTGAGAATGCATCTGTCTAGATTTTATACGGTGATATTCCCGTTTCCAACGAAATCCTCAAAGCTATCCAAATATCCACTTGCAGATCGTACAAAAAGAGTGTTTCAGAACTCCTCTATCAAAAGAAAGGTTCAACTCTGTTAGTTGAGTACACACATCACAAACTAGTTTCTGAGAATGCTTCTGTCTAGTTTTTATGGGAATAGATTTCCTTTTTCACCACAGGCCAGAAAGCGTTCCGAATGTCCACTCCCAGACACTACAAAAAGACTGTTTCAAACGTACTCTGTAAAAGGAAATGCTAAACTCTGTGACTTGAATGCAAACATCACAAAGACGTTTCTGAGAATGCTTCTTCTTTTTATATGGAGATATTCGGGTTTCCAACGAAATCCTCAAAGAAATCCAAATATCCACTTGCAGATTCTATAACAAGGGTGTTTCAAAACTGCTCTATCAAAAGAAAGGTTCAAGTCTGTTTGTTGAGTACACACATCAGAAACAAGTTTCTGAGAATGCTTCTGTCTAGTTCTTATGGAAGAGATTTCCTTTTTCAACATAGGCCTCAAAGTACTCCAAATGTCCACTTCCAGATTCTACACAAAGAGTGTTTAAACCTGCTCTATGAAAGCGAATGTTCACCTCTGTGACTTGAATGCAATCATCATAAAGAAATTTCTGAGAATCCATCTGTCTAGATTTTATACGATGATATTCCCGTTTCCAACGAAATCCTCAAAGCTATTGAAATATCCACTTTCAGATCGTACAAGAAGAGTGTTTCAAAACTGCTCTATCAAAAGAAAGGTTCAACTCTGTTAGTTGAGTACACACATCACAACGAAGTTTCGGAGAATACTTCTGTCTAGTTTTTATGGGAAGAGATTTCCTTTTTCACCGTAGGCATGAAAGCTTTCGGAATGTCCACTTCCAGATACTACAAAAAGACTGTTTCAAACCTGCTCAGAAAAAGGGAATGAATGCTCAACCCTGTGACTTGAATGCAAACATCACAAAGAAGTTTCTGAGAATGCTTCTACTTTTTATATGGGGATAATCCCGTTTCCAACGAAATCCTCAAAGCATTCCACATATCCACCTGCAGATAGTATAACAAGAGTGTTTCAAAACTTCTCTATCAAAAGAAAGGTTCAACTCTGTTAGTTCAGTACACACATCAGAAACAAGATTCTGAGAATGCTTCAGTCTAGTTTTTATGGGAAGAAATTTCCTTTTTCACCACAGGCCTCAAAGCGTCCAAATGTCCACTTCCAGAATCTACAAAAAGTGTGTTTCAAACCTGCTCTACGAAAGCGAATGTTCAACTCTCTGACTTGAATGCAATCATCATAAAGAAGTTTCTGAGAATGCCTCTGTGTAGATTTATCCGATGGTATTCCCGTTTCCAACGAAATCCTTGAAGCTATCCAAATATCCACTTGCAGATCACACAAAAAGAGTGTTTCAAAACTACTCTATCGAAAGAAAGGTTCAACTCTGTTAGTGGAGTACACCCATCACAAACAAGTTTCTGAGAATGCTTCTGTCTAGCTTTTATGGGAAGATATTTCCTTTTTCACCTTAGGCCTCAATTCGTTCCGAATGTCCACTTCCAGATACTACAAAAAGTCTGTTTGAAACCTGCTCTGTAAATGGGAATGCTCAACCCTGTAACTTGAATGCAAACATAACAAAGAAGTTTCTGAGAATGCTTCTTCTTTTTATATGGAGATAATTCCGCTGCCAACGAAATCCTCAAAGCAATCCAAATATCCCCTTGTAGATTCTATAAAAAGAGTGTTTCAAAACTGCTGTATCAAAAGAAACGTTGAACTCTGTTAGTTGAGTACACACATCAGAAACAAGTTTCTGACAATGCTTCTGTCTAGTTTTCATGGGAAGGGATTTCCTTTTTCACCATAGGCCCCAAAGCACTCCAAATGTCCACTTCCAGATTCTACAAAGAGAGTGTTTCAAACTTGCTCTATGAAAGCGAATGTTCAACCCTGTGACGTGAATGCAATCATCACAAAGAAGTTTCTGAGAATGCATCAGTCTAGATTTTCTACGATGTTATTTCCGTTTCCAACGAAATTCTCAAAGCTATCCAAATATCCACTTGCAGATCGCACAGAAGGAGTGTTTCAAAACTGCTCTATCAAACGATAGGTCCAACCCTGTGAGTTGAGTACACACATCAGAAACAAGCTTCTGAGAATGCTTCTGTCTAGTTTTTATGGGAAGAGATTTCCTTTTTCATCATAGGCCTCAAAGCATTCAGAATGTCCACTTCCAGATACTACAAAAAGACTGTTTCCAACCTGCTCTGTGAAAGGGAATGCTCAACTCTGTGACTTGAATGCAAACATCACGAAGAAGTTTCTGAGAATTTTCCTCTTTTTATATGGAAATAATCGCGTTTCCAAGGAAATCCTAAAAGCAATCCAAATATCCACTTGCAGATTCTATAACAAGAGTGTTTCCCAACTGCTCTATCAAAAGACAGGTTCAACTCTGTTAGTTGAGTGCACACATCAGAAACAAGTTTCTGAGAATGCTTCTGTCTAGTTTTTATGGGAAGAGATTTCCTTTTTCACCATAGGCCTCAAAGCGCTCGAAATGTCCACTTCCAGATCCTACAAAAAGAGTGTTTCAAACCTGCTCTATGAAGGCAAATGTTCAAGTCTCTGCCTTGAATGCAATCATCATAAAGAAGTTTCTGAGAATGCATCTGTCTAGATTTTATACGGTGATATTCCCGTTTCCAACGAAATCCTCAAAGCTATCCAAATATCCACTTGCAGATCGTACAAAAAGAGTGTTTCAGAACTCCTCTATCAAAAGAAAGGTTCAACTCTGTTAGTTGAGTACACACATCACAAACTAGTTTCTGAGAATGCTTCTGTCTAGTTTTTATGGGAATAGATTTCCTTTTTCACCACAGGCCAGAAAGCGTTCGGAATGTCCACTCCCAGACACTACAAAAAGACTGTTTCAAACGTACACTGTAAAAGGAAATGCTAAACTCTGTGACCTGAATGCAAACATCACAAAGACGTTTCTGAGAATGCTTCTTCTTTTTATATGGAGATATTCGGGTTTCCAACGAAATCCTCAAAGAAATCCAAATATCCACTTGCAGATTCTATAACAAGAGTGTTTCAAAACTGCTCTATCAAAAGAAAGGTTCAAGTCTGTTTGTTGAGTACACACATCAGAAACAAGTTTCTGAGAATGCTTCTGTCTAGTTCTTATGGAAGAGATTTCCTTTTTCAACATAGGCCTCAAAGTACTCCAAATGTCCACTTCCAGATTCTACACAAAGAGTGTTTAAACCTGCTCTATGAAAGCGAATGTTCACCTCTGTGACTTGGATGCAATCATCGTAAAGATATTTCTGAGAATCCATCTGTCTAGATTTTATACGATGATATTCCCGTTTCCAACGAAATCCTCAAAGCTATCGAAATATCCACTTTCAGATCGTACAAAAAGAGTGTTTCAAAACTGCTCTATCAAAAGAAAGGTTCAACTCTGTTAGTTGAGTACACACATCACAACGAAGTTTCGGAGAATACTTCTGTCTAGTTTTTATGGGAAGAGATTTCCTTTTTCACCGTAGGCATGAAAGCGTTCGGAATGTCCACTTCCAGATCCTACAAAAAGACTGTTTCAAACCTGCTCAGTACAAGGGAATGCTCAACCCTGTGAATTGAATGCAAACATCCCAAAGAAGTTTCTGAGAATGCTTCTTCTTTTTATATGGATATAATCCCGTTTCCAACGAAATCCTCAAAGCATTCCCCATATCCAACTACAGATAGTATAACAAGAGTGTTTCAAATCTTCTCTATCAAAAGAAAGGTTCAACTCTGTTAGTTAAGTACACACATCAGAAACAAGTTTCTGAGAATGCTTCAGTCTAGTTTTTATGGGAACAAATTTCCTTTTTCACCACAGGCCTCAAAGCGCTCCAAATGTCCACTTCCAGAATCTAAAAAAAGAGTGTTTCAAACCTGCTCTATGAAAGCGAATGTTCAACTCTGTGACTTGAATGCAATCATCATACAGAAGTTTCTGAGAATGCATCTGTCTAGATTTTATCCGATGATATTCCCGTTTCCAACGAAATCCTTAAAGCTATCCAAATATCCACTTGCAGATCACACAAAAAGAGTGTTTCAAAACTGCTCTATCAAAAGAAAAGTTCAACTCTGTTAGTGGAGTACACCCATCACAAACAAGTTTCTGAAAATGCTTCTGTCTAGTTTTTATGGGAAGAAATTTCCTTTTTCACCTTTGGCCTCAACGCGTTCGGAATGTCCACTTCCAGATACTACAAAAAGTCTGTTTGAAACCTGCTCTGTAAATGGGAATGCACATCCCTGTGACTTCAATGCAAACATAACAAAGAAGTTTCTGAGAATGCTTCTTCTTTTTATATGGAGATAATTCCGCTGCCAACGAAATCCTCAAAGCAATCCAAATATCCCCTTGTAGATTCTACAACAAGAGTGTTTCAAAACTGCCTTATCAAAAGAAACGTTGAACTCTGTTAGTTGAGTACACACATCAGAAACAAGTTTCTGACAATGCTTCTGTCTAGTTTTCATGGGAAGGGATTTCCTTTTTCACCATAGGCCCCAAAGCACTCCAAATGTCCACTTCCAGATTCTACAAAGAGAGTGTTTCAAACTTGCTCTATGAAAGCGAATGTTCAACTCTGTGACGTGAATTCAATCATCACAAAGAAGTTTCTGAGAATGCATCAGTCTAGATTTTATACGATGTTATTTCCGTTTCCAACGAAATTCTCAAAGCTATCCAAATATCCACTTGCAGATCGCACAGAAGGAGTGTTTCAAAACTGCTCTATCAAACGATACGTCCAACCCTGTGAGTTGAGTACACACATCAGAAACAAGTTTCTGAGAATGCTTCTGTCTAGTTTTTATGGGAAGAGATTTCCTTTTTCATCATAGGCCTCAAAGCGTTCAGAATGTCCACTTCCAGATACTACAAAAAGACTGTTTCCAACCTGCTCTGTAAAAGGGAATGCTCAACTCTGTGACTTGAATGCAAACATCACGAAGAAGTTTCTGAGAATTTTCCTCTTTTTATATGGAAATAATCGCGTTTCCAAGGAAATCCTAAAAGCAATCCAAATATCCACTTGCAGATTCTATAACAAGAGTGTTTCCCAACTGCTCTATCAAAAGACAGGTTCAACTCTGTTAGTTGAGTGCACACATCAGAAACAAGTTTCTGAGAATGCTTCTGTCTAGTTTTATGGGAAGAGATTTCCTTTTTCACCATAGGCCTCAAAGCGCTCCAAATGTCCACTTCCAGATCCTACAAAAAGAGTGTTTCAAACCTGCTCTATGAAAGCAAATGTTCAAGTCTGTGCCTTGAATGCAATCATCATAAAGAAGTTTCTGAGAATGCATCTGTCTAGATTTTATACGGTGATATTCCCGTTTCCAACGAAATCCTCAAAGCTATCCAAATATCCACTTGCAGATCGTACAAAAAGAGTGTTTCAGAACTCCTCTATCAAAAGAAAGGTTCAACTCTGTTAGTTGAGTACACACATCACAAACTAGTTTCTGCGAATGCTTCTGTCTAGTTTTTATGGGAATAGATTTCCTTTTTCACCACAGGCCAGAAAGCGTTCGGAATGTCCACTCCCAGACACTACAAAAAGACTGTTTCAAACGTACTCTGTAAAAGGAAATGCTAAACTCTGTGACTTGAATGCAAACATCACAAAGACGTTTCTGAGAATGCTTCTTCTTTTTATATGGAGATATTCGGGTTTCCAACGAAATCCTCAAAGAAATCCAAATATCCACTTGCAGATTCTATAACAAGAGTGTTTCAAAACTGCTCTATCAAAAGAAAGGTTCAAGTCTGTTTGTTGAGTACACACATCAGAAACAAGTTTCTGAGAATGCTTCTGTCTAGTTCTTATGGAAGAGATTTCCTTTTTCAACATAGGCCTCAAAGTACTCCAAATGTCCACTTCCAGATTCTACAAAAAGAGTGTTTAAACCTGCTCTATGAAAGCGAATGTTCACCTCTGTGACTTGAATGCAATCATCATAAAGAAATTTCTGAGAATCCATCTGTCTAGATTGTATACGATGATATTCCCGTTTCCAACGAAATCCTCAAAGCTATCGAAATATCCACTTGCAGATCGTACAAAAAGAGTGTTTCAAAACTGCTCTATCAAAAGAAAGGTTCAACTCTGTTAGTTGAGTACACACATCACAACGAAGTTTCGGAGAATACTTCTGTCTAGTTTATATGGGAAGAGATTTCCTTTTTCACCGTAGGCATGAAAGCGTTCGGAATGTCCACTTCCAGATCCTACAAAAAGACTGTTTCAAACCTGCTCAGTACAAGGGAATGCTCAACCCTGTGAATTGAATGCAAACATCCCAAAGAAGTTTCTGAGAATGCTTCCTCTTTTTATATGGAGATAATCCCGTTTCCAACGAAATCCTCAAAGCATCCCCCATATCCAACTGCAGATAGTATAACAAGAGTGTTTCAAATCTTCTCTATCAAAGGAAAGGTTCAAATCTGTTAGTTAAGTACACACATCAGAAACAAGTTTCTGAGAATGCTTCAGTCTAGTTTTTATGGGAAGAAATTTCCTTTTTCACCACAGGCCTCAAAGCGCTCCAAATGTCCACTTCCAGAATGTACAAAAAGAGTGTTTCAAACCTGCTCTACGAAAGCGAATGTTCAACTCTGTGACTTGAATGCAATCATCATACAGAAGTTTCTGAGAATGCATCTGTCTAGATTTTATCCGATGATATTCCCGTTTCCAACGAAATCCTTAAAGCTATCCAAATATCCACTTGCAGATCACACAAAAAGAGTGTTTCAAAACTGCTCTATCAAAAGAAAAGTTCAACTCTGTTAGTGGAGTACACCCATCACAAACAAGTTTCTGAGAATGCTTCTGTCTAGTTTTTATGGGAAGAAATTTCCTTTTTCACCTTTGGCCTCAACGCGTTCGGAATGTCCACTTCCAGATACTACAAAAAGTCTGTTTGAAACCTGCTCTGTAAATGGGAATGCACATCCCTGTGACTTCAATGCAAACATAACAAAGAAGTTTCTGAGAATGCTTCTTCTTTTTATATGGAGATAATTCCGCTGCCAACGAAATCCTCAAAGCAATCCAAATATCCCCTTGTAGATTCTATAACAAGAGTGTTTCAAAACTGCCTTATCAAAAGAAACGTTGAACTCTGTTAGTTGAGTACACACATCAGAAACAAGTTTCTGACAATGCTTCTGTCTAGTTTTCATGGGAAGGGATTTCCTTTTTCACCATAGGCCCCAAAGCACTCCAAATGTCCACTTCCAGATTCTACAAAGAGAGTGTTTCAAACTTGCTCTATGAAAGCGAATGTTCAACTCTGTGACGTGAATTCAATCATCACAAAGAAGTTTCTGAGAATGCATCAGTCTAGATTTTATACGATGTTATTTCCGTTTCCAACGAAATTCTCAAAGCTATCCAAATATCCACTTGCAGATCGCACAGAAGGAGTGTTTCAAAACTGCTCTATCAAACGATAGGTCCAACCCTGTGAGTTGAGTACACACATCAGAAACAAGTTTCTGAGAATGCTTCTGTCTAGTTTTTATGGGAAGAGATTTCCTTTTTCATCATAGGCCTCAAAGCGTTCAGAATGTCCACTTCCAGATACTACAAAAAGACTGTTTCCAACCTGCTCTGTAAAAGGGAATGCTCAACTCTGTGACTTGAATGCAAACATCACGAAGAAGTTTCTGAGAATTTTCCTCTTTTTATATGGAAATAATCGCGTTTCCAAGGAAATCCTAAAAGCAATCCAAATATCCACTTGCAGATTCTATAACAAGAGTGTTTCCCAACTGCTCTATCAAAAGACAGGTTCAACTCTGTTAGTTGAGTGCACACATCAGAAACAAGTTTCTGAGAATGCTTCTGTCTAGTTTTTATGGGAAGAGATTTCCTTTTTCACCATAGGCCTCAAAGCGCTCCAAATGTCCACTTCCAGATCCTACAAAGAGTGTTTCAAACCTGCTCTATGAAAGCAAATGTTCAAGTCTGTGCCTTGAATGCAATCATCATAAAGAAGTTTCTGAGAATGCATCAGTCTAGATTTTATACGGTGATATTCCCGTTTCCAACGAAATCCTCAAAGCTATCCAAATATCCACTTGCAGATCGTACAAAAAGAGTGTTTCAGAACTCCTCTATCAAAAGAAAGGTTCAACTCTGTTAGTTGAGTACACACATCACAAACTAGTTTCTGAGAATGCTTCTGTCTAGTTTCTATGGGAATAGATTTCCTTTTTCACCACAGGCCAGAAAGCGTTCGGAATGTCCACTCCCAGACACTACAAAAAGACTGTTTCAAACCTACTCTGTAAAAGGAAATGCTAAACTCTGTGACTTGAATGCAAACATCACAAAGACGTTTCTGAGAATGCTTCTTCTTTTTATATGGAGATATTCGGGTTTCCAACGAAATCCTCAAAGAAATCCAAATATCCACTTGCAGATTCTATAACAAGAGTGTTTCAAAACTGCTCTATCAAAAGAAAGGTTCAAGTCTGTTTGTTGAGTACACACATCAGAAACAAGTTTCTGTGAATGCTTCTGTCTAGTTCTTATGGAAGAGATTTCCTTTTTCAACATAGGCCTCAAAGTACTCCAAATGTCCACTTCCAGATTCTACAAAAAGAGTGTTTAAACCTGCTCTATGAAAGCGAATGTTCACCTCTGTGACTTGAATGCAATCATCATAAAGAAATTTCTGAAAATCCATCTGTCTAGATTTTATACGATGATATTCCCGTTTCCAACGAAATCCTCAAAGCTATCGAAATATCCACTTGCAGATCGTACAAAAAGAGTGTTTCAAAACTGCTCTATCAAAAGAAAGGTTCAACTCTGTTAGTTGAGTACACACATCACAACGAAGTTTCGGAGAATACTTCTGTCTAGTTTTTATGGGAAGAGATTTCCTTTTTCACCGTAGGCATGAAAGCGTTCGGAATGTCCACTTCCAGATCCTACAAAAAGACTGTTTCAAACCTGCTCAGTACAAGGGAATGCTCAACCCTGTGAATTGAATGCAAACATCCCAAAGAAGTTTCTGAGAATGCTTCCTCTTCTTATATGGAGATAATCCCGTTTCCAACGAAATCCTCAAAGCATCCCACATATCCAACTGCAGATAGTATAACAAGAGTGTTTCAAATCTTCTCTATCAAAAGAAAGGTTCAAATCTGTTAGTTAAGTACACACATCAGAAACAAGTTTCTGAGAATGCTTCAGTCTAGTTTTTATGGGAAGAAATTTCCTTTTTCACCACAGGCCTCAAAGCGCTCCAAATGTCCACTTCCAGAATGTACAAAAAGAGTTTTTCAAACCTGCTCTACGAAAGCGAATGTTCAAATCTGTGACTTGAATGCAATCATCATACAGAAGTTTCTGAGAATGCATCTGTCTAGATTTTATCCGATGATATTCCCGTTTCCAACGAAATCCTTAAAGCTATCCAAATATCCACTTGCAGATCACACAAAAAGAGTGTTTCAAAACTGCTCTATCAAAAGAAAAGTTCAACTCTGTTAGTGGAGTACACCCATCACAAACAAGTTTCTGAGAATGCTTCTGTCTAGTTTTTATGGGAAGAAATTTCCTTTTTCACCTTTGGCCTCAACGCGTTCGGAATGTCCACTTCCAGATACTACAAAAAGTCTGTTTGAAACCTGCTCTGTAAATGGGAATGCACATCCCTGTGACTTCAATGCAAACATAACAAAGAAGTTTCTGAGAATGCTTCTTCTTTTTATATGGAGATAATTCCGCTGCCAACGAAATCCTCAAAGCAATCCAAATATCCCCTTGTAGATTCTATAACAAGAGTGTTTCAAAACTGCCTTATCAAAAGAAACGTTGAACTCTGTTAGTTGAGTACACACATCAGAAACAAGTTTCTGACAATGCTTCTGTCTAGTTTTCATGGGAAGGGATTTCCTTTTTCACCATAGGCCCCAAAGCACTCCAAATGTCCACTTCCAGATTCTACAAAGAGAGTGTTTCAAACTTGCTCTATGAAAGCGAATGTTCAACTCTGTGACGTGAATTCAATCATCACAAAGAAGTTTCTGAGAATGCATCAGTCTAGATTTTATACGATGTTATTTCCGTTTCCAACGAAATTCTCAAAGCTATCCAAATATCCACTTGCAGATCGCACAGAAGGAGTGTTTCAAAACTGCTCTATCAAACGATAGGTCCAACCCTGTGAGTTGAGTACACACATCAGAAACAAGTTTCTGAGAATGCTTCTGTCTAGTTTTTATGGGAAGAGATTTCCTTTTTCATCATAGGCCTCAAAGCGTTCAGAATGTCCACTTCCAGATACTACAAAAAGACTGTTTCCAACCTGCTCTGTAAAAGGGAATGCTCAACTCTGTGACTTGAATGCAAACATCACGAAGAAGTTTCTGAGAATTTTCCTCTTTTTATATGGAAATAATCGCGTTTCCAAGGAAATCCTAAAAGCAATCCAAATATCCACTTGCAGATTCTATAACAAGAGTGTTTCCCAACTGCTCTATCAAAAGACAGGTTCAACTCTGTTAGTTGAGTGCACACATCAGAAACAAGTTTCTGAGAATGCTTCTGTCTAGTTGTTATGGGAAGAGATTTCCTTTTTCACCATAGGCCTCAAAGCGCTCCAAATGTCCACTTCCAGATCCTACAAAAAGAGTGTTTCAAACCTGCTCTATGAAAGCAAATGTTAAAGTCTGTGCCTTGAATGCAATCATCATAAAGAAGTTTCTGAGAATGCATCAGTCTAGATTTTATACGGTGATATTCCCGTTTCCAACGAAATCCTCAAAGCTATCCAAATATCCACTTGCAGATCGTACAAAAAGAGTGTTTCAGAACTCCTCTATCAAAAGAAATGTTCAACTCTGTTAGTTGAGTACACACATCACAAACTAGTTTCTGAGAATGCTTCTGTCTAGTTTCTATGGGAATAGATTTCCTTTTTCACCACAGGCCAGAAAGCGTGCGGAATGTCCACTCCCAGACACTACAAAAAGACTGTTTCAAACGTACTCTGTAAAAGGAAATGCTAAACTCTGTGACTTGAATGCAAACATCACAAAGACGTTTCTGAGAATGCTTCTTCTTTTTATACGGAGATATTCGGGTTTCCAACGAAATCCTCAAAGAAATCCAAATATCCACTTGCAGATTCTATAACAAGAGTGTTTCAAAACTGCTCTATCAAAAGACAGGTTCAACTCTGTTAGTTGAGTGCACACATCAGAAAAAAGTTTCTGAGAATGCTTCTGTCTAGTTCTTATGGAAGAGGTTTCCTTTTTCAACATAGGCCTCAAAGTACTCCAAATGTCCACTTCCAGATTCTACAAAAAGAGTGTTTAAACCTGCTCTATGAAAGCGAATGTTCACCTCTGTGACTTGAATGCAATCATCATAAAGAAATTTCTGAGAATCCATCTGTCTAGATTTTATACGATGATATTCCCGTTTCCAACGAAATCCTCAAAGCTATCGAAATATCCACTTGCAGATCGTACAAAAACAGTGTTTCAAAACTGCTCTATCAAAAGAAAGGTTCAACTCTGTTAGTTGAGTACACACATCACAACGAAGTTTCGGAGAATACTTCTGTCTAGTTTTTATGGGAAGAGATTTCCTTTTTCACCGTAGGCATGAAAGCGTTCGGAATGTTCACTTCCAGATCCTACAAAAAGACTGTTTCAAACCTGCTCAGTACAAGGGAATGCTCAACCCTGTGAATTGAATGCAAACATCCCAAAGAAGTTTCTGAGAATGCTTCCTCTTTTTATATGGAGATAATCCCGTTTCCAACGAAATCCTCAAAGCATCCCCCATATCCAACTGCAGATAGTAGAACAAGAGTGTTTCAAATCTTCTCTATCAAAAGAAAGGTTCAAATCTGTTAGTTAAGTACACACATCAGAAACAAGTTTCTGAGAATGCTTCAGTCTAGTTTTTATGGGAAGAAATTTCCTTTTTCACCACAGGCCTCAAAGCGCTCCAAATGTCCACTTCCAGAATCTAAAAAAAGAGTGTTTCAAACCTGCTCTACGAAAGCGAACGTTCAACTCTGTGACTTGAATGCAATCATCATAAAGAAGTTTCTGAGAATGCATCTGTCTAGATTTTATCCGATGATATTCCCGTTTCCAACGAAATCCTTAAAGCTATCCAAATATCCACTTGCAGATCACACAAAAAGAGTGTTTCAAAACTGCTCTATCAAAAGAAAAGTTCAACTCTGTTAGTGGAGTACACCCATCACAAACAAGTTTCTGAGAATGCTTCTGTCTAGTTTTTATGGGAAGAAATTTCCTTTTTCACCTTTGGCCTCAACGCGTTCGGAATGTCCACTTCCAGATACTACAAAAAGTCTGTTTGAAACCTGCTCTGTAAATGGGAATGCACATCCCTGTGACTTCAATGCAAACATAACAAAGAAGTTTCTGAGAATGCTTCTTCTTTTTATATGGAGATAATTCCGCTGCCAACGAAATCCTCAAAGCAATCCAAATATCCCCTTGTAGATTCTATAACAAGAGTGTTTCAAAACTGCCTTATCAAAAGAAACGTTGAACTCTGTTAGTTGAGTACACACATCAGAAACAAGTTTCTGACAATGCTTCTGTCTAGTTTTCATGGGAAGGGATTTCCTTTTTCACCATAGGCCCCAAAGCACTCCAAATGTCCACTTCCAGATTCTACAAAGAGAGTGTTTCAAACTTGCTCTATGAAAGCGAATGTTCAACTCTGTGACGTGAATTCAATCATCACAAATAAGTTTCTGAGAATGCATCAGTCTAGATTTTATACGATGTTATTTCCGTTTCCAACGAAATTCTCAAAGCTATCCAAATATCCACTTGCAGATCGCACAGAAGGAGTGTTTCAAAACTGCTCTATCAAACGATACGTCCAACCCTGTGAGTTGAGTACACACATCAGAAACAAGTTTCTGAGAATGCTTCTGTCTAGTTTTTATGGGAAGAGATTTCCTTTTTCATCATAGGCCTCAAAGCGTTCAGAATGTCCACTTCCAGATACTACAAAAAGACTGTTTCCAACCTGCTCTGTAAAAGGGAATGCTCAACTCTGTGACTTGAATGCAAACATCACGAAGAAGTTTCTGAGAATTTTCCTCTTTTTATATGGAAATAATCGCGTTTCCAAGGAAATCCTAAAAGCAATCCAAATATCCACTTGCAGATTCTATAACAAGAGTGTTTCCCAACTGCTCTATCAAAAGACAGGTTCAACTCTGTTAGTTGAGTGCACACATCAGAAACAAGTTTCTGAGAATGCTTCTGTCTAGTTTTTATGGGAAGAGATTTCCTTTTTCACCATAGGCCTCAAAGCGCTCCAAATGTCCACTTCCAGATCCTACAAAAAGAGTGTTTCAAACCTGCTCTATGAAAGCAAATGTTCAAGTCTGTGCCTTGAATGCAATCATCATAAAGAAGTTTCTGAGAATGCATCTGTCTAGATTTTATACGGTGATATTCCCGTTTCCAACGAAATCCTCAAAGCTATCCAAATATCCACTTGCAGATCGTACAAAAAGAGTGTTTCAGAACTCCTCTATCAAAAGAAAGGTTCAACTCTGTTAGTTGAGTACACACATCACAAACTAGTTTCTGAGAATGCTTCTGTCTAGTTTTTATGGGAATAGATTTCCTTTTTCACCACAGGCCAGAAAGCGTTCGGAATGTCCACTCCCAGACACTACAAAAAGACTGTTTCAAACGTACTCTGTAAAAGGAAATGCTAAACCCTGTGGCTTGAATGCAAACATCACAAAGACGTTTCTGAGAATGCTTCTTCTTTTTATACGGAGATATTCGGGTTTCCAACGAAATCCTCAAAGAAATCCAAATATCCACTTGCAGATTCTATAACAAGAGTGTTTCAAAACTGCTCTATCAAAAGAAAGGTTCAAGTCTGTTTCTTGAGTACACACATCAGAAACAAGTTTCTGAGAATGCTTCTGTCTAGTTCTTATGGAAGAGATTTCCTTTTTCAACATAGGCCTCAAAGTACTCCAAATGTCCACTTCCAGATTCTACAAAAAGAGTGTTTAAACCTGCTCTATGAAAGCGAATGTTCACCTCTGTGACTTGAATGCAATCATCATAAAGAAATTTCTGAGAATCCATCTGTCTAGATTTTATACGATGATATTCCCGTTTCCAACGAAAACCTCAAAGCTATCGAAATATCCACTTGCAGATCGTACAAAAAGAGTGTTTCAAAACTGCTCTATCAAAAGAAAGGTTCAACTCTGTTAGTTGAGTACACACATCACAACGAAGTTTCGGAGAATACTTCTGTCTAGTTTTTATGGGAAGAGATTTCCTTTTTCACCGTAGGCATGAAAGCGTGCGGAATGTCCACTTCCAGATCCTACAAAAAGACTGTTTCAAACCTGTTCAGTACAAGGGAATGCTCAACCCAGTGACTTGAATGCAAACATCCCAAAGAAGTTTCTGAGAATGCTTCTTCTTTTTATATGGAGATAATCCCGTTTCCAACGAAATCCTCAAAGCATTCCCCATATCCACCTGCAGATACTATAACAAGAGTGTTTCAAAACCTCTCTATCAAAAGAAAGTTTCAACTATGTTATTTAAGTACACACATCAGAAACAAGTTTCTGAGAATGCTTCAGTCTAGTTTTTATGGGAAGAAATTTCCTTTTTCACCACAGGCCTCAAAGCGCTCCAAATGTCCACTTCCAGAATGTACAAAAAGAGTGTTTCAAACCTGCTCTACGAAAGCGAATGTTCAACTCTGTGACTTGAATGCAATCATCATACAGAAGTTTCTGAGAATGCATCTGTCTAGATTTTATCCGATGATATTCCCGTTTCCAACGAAATCCTTAAAGCTATCCAAATATCCACTTGCAGATCACACAAAAAGAGTGTTTCAAAACTGCTCTATCAAAAGAAAAGTTCAACTCTGTTAGTGGAGTACACCCATCACAAACAAGTTTCTGAGAATGCTTCTGTCTAGTTTTTATGGGAAGAAATTTCCTTTTTCACCTTTGGCCTCAACGCGTTCGGAATGTCCACTTCCAGATACTACAAAAAGTCTGTTTGAAATCTGCTCTGTAAATGGGAATGCACATCCCTGTGACTTCAATGCAAACATAACAAAGAAGTTTCTGAGAATGCTTCTTCTTTTTATATGGAGATAATTCCGCTGCCAACGAAATCCTCAAAGCAATCCAAATATCCCCTTGTAGATTCTATAACAAGAGTGTTTCAAAACTGCTTTATCAAAAGAAACGTTGAACTCTGTTAGTTGAGTACACACATCAGAAACAAGTTTCTGACAATGCTTCTGTCTAGTTTTCATGGGAAGGGATTTCCTTTTTCACCATAGGCCCCAAAGCACTCCAAATGTCCACTTCCAGATTCTACAAAGAGAGTGTTTCAAACTTGCTCTATGAAAGCGAATGTTCAACTCTGTGACGTGAATTCAATCATCACAAAGAAGTTTCTGAGAATGCATCAGTCTAGATTTTATACGATGTTATTTCCGTTTCCAACGAAATTCTCAAAGCTATCCAAATATCCACTTGCAGATCGCACAGAAGGAGTGTTTCAAAACTGCTCTATCAAACGATAGGTCCAACCCTGTGAGTTGAGTACACACATCAGAAACAAGTTTCTGAGAATGCTTCTGTCTAGTTTTTATGGGAAGAGATTTCCTTTTTCATCATAGGCCTCAAAGCGTTCAGAATGTCCACTTCCAGATACTACAAAAAGACTGTTTCCAACCTGCTCTGTAAAAGGGAATGCTCAACTCTGTGACTTGAATGCAAACATCACGAAGAAGTTTCTGAGAATTTTCCTCTTTTTATATGGAAATAATCGCGTTTCCAAGGAAATCCTAAAAGCAATCCAAATATCCACTTGCAGATTCTATAACAAGAGTGTTTCCCAACTGCTCTATCAAAAGACAGGTTCAACTCTGTTAGTTGAGTGCACACAACAGAAACAAGTTTCTGAGAATGCTTCTGTCTAGTTTTTATGGGAAGAGATTTCCTTTTTCACCATAGGCCTCAAAGCGCTCCAAATGTCCACTTCCAGATCCTACAAAAAGAGTGTTTCAAACCTGCTCTATGAAAGCAAATGTTCAAGTCTGTGCCTTGAATGCAATCATCATAAAGAAGTTTCTGAGAATGCATCTGTCTAGATTTTATACGGTGATATTCCCGTTTCCAACGAAATCCTCAAAGCTATCCAAATATCCACTTGCAGATCGTACAAAAAGAGTGTTTCAGAACTCCTCTATCAAAAGAAAGGTTCAACTCTGTTAGTTGAGTACACACATCACAAACTAGTTTCTGAGAATGCTTCTGTCTAGTTTTTATGGGAATAGATTTCCTTTTTCACCACAGGCCAGAAAGCGTTCGGAATGTCCACTCCCAGACACTACAAAAAGACTGTTTCAAACCTACTCTGTAAAAGGAAATGCTAAACTCTGTGACTTGAATGCAAACATCACAAAGACGTTTCTGAGAATGCTTCTTCTTTTTATACGGAGATATTCGGGTTTCCAACGAAATCCTCAAAGAAATCCAAATATCCACTTGCAGATTCTATAACAAGAGTGTTTCAAAACTGCTCTATCAAAAGAAAGGTTCAAGTCTGTTTGTTGAGTACACACATCAGAAACAAGTTTCTGAGAATGCTTCTGTCTAGTTCTTATGGAAGAGATTTCCTTTTTCAACATAGGCCTCAAAGTACTCCAAATGTCCACTTCCAGATTCTACAAAAAGAGTGTTTAAACCTGCTCTATGAAAGCGAATGTTCACCTCTGTGACTTGAATGCAATCATCATAAAGAAATTTCTGAGAATCCATCTGTCTAGATTTTATACAATGATATTCCCGTTTCCAACGAAATCCTCAAAGCTATCGAAATATCCACTTGCAGATCGTACAAAAAGAGTGTTTCAAAACTGCTCTATCAAAAGAAATGTTCAATTCTGTTAGTTGAGTACACACATCACAACGAAGTTTCGGAGAATACTTCTGTCTAGTTTTTATGGGAAGAGATTTCCTTTTTCACCGTAGACATGAAAGCGTGCGGAATGTCCACTTCCAGATCCTACAAAAAGACTGTTTCAAACCTGTTCAGTACAAGGGAATGCTCAACCCAATGACTTGAATGCAAACATCCCAAAGAAGTTTCTGAGAATGCTTCTTCTTTTTATATGGAGATAATCCCGTTTCCAACGAAATCCTCAAAGCATTCCCCATATCCACCTGCAGATACTATAACAAGAGTGTTTCAAAACCTCTCTATCAAAAGAAAGTTTCAACTCTGTTATTTAAGTACACACATCAGAAACAAGTTTCTGAGAATGCTTCAGTCTAGTTTTTATGGGAAGAAATTTCCTTTTTCACCACAGGCCTCAAAGCGCTCCAAATGTCCACTTCCAGAATGTACAAAAAGAGTGTTTCAAACCTGCTCTACGAAAGCGAATGTTCAACTCTGTGACTTGAATGCAATCATCATAAAGAAGTTTCTGAGAATGCATCTGTCTAGATTTTATCCGATGATATTCCCGTTTCCAACGAAATCCTTAAAGCTATCCAAATATCCACTTGCAGATCACACAAAAAGAGTGTTTCAAAACTGCTCTATCAAAAGAAAAGTTCAACTCTGTTAGTGGAGTACACCCATCACAAACAAGTTTCTGAGAATGCTTCTGTCTAGTTTTTATGGGAAGAAATTTCCTTTTTCACCTTTGGCCTCAACGCGTTCGGAATGTCCACTTCCAGATACTACAAAAAGTCTGTTTGAAACCTGCTCTGTAAATGGGAATGCACATCCCTGTGACTTCAATGCAAACATAACAAAGAAGTTTCTGAGAATGCTTCTTCTTTTTATATGGAGATAATTCCGCTGCCAACGAAATCCTCAAAGCAATCCAAATATCCCCTTGTAGATTCTATAACAAGAGTGTTTCAAAACTGCTTTATCAAAAGAAACGTTGAACTCTGTTAGTTGAGTACACACATCAGAAACAAGTTTCTGACAATGCTTCTGTCTAGTTTTCATGGGAAGGGATTTCCTTTTTCACCATAGGCCCCAAAGCACTCCAAATGTCCACTTCCAGATTCTACAAAGAGAGTGTTTCAAACTTGCTCTATGAAAGCGAATGTTCAACTCTGTGACGTGAATTCAATCATCACAAAGAAGTTTCTGAGAATGCATCAGTCTAGATTTTATACGATGTTATTTCCGTTTCCAACGAAATTCTCAAAGCTATCCAAATATCCACTTGCAGATCGCACAGAAGGAGTGTTTCAAAACTGCTCTATCAAACGATAGGTCCAACCCTGTGAGTTGAGTACACACATCAGAAACAAGTTTCTGAGAATGCTTCTGTCTAGTTTTTATGGGAAGAGATTTCCTTTTTCATCATAGGCCTCAAAGCGTTCAGAATGTCCACTTCCAGATACTACAAAAAGACTGTTTCCAACCTGCTCTGTAAAAGGGAATGCTCAACTCTGTGACTTGAATGCAAACATCACGAAGAAGTTTCTGAGAATTTTCCTCTTTTTATATGGAAATAATCGCGTTTCCAAGGAAATCCTAAAAGCAATCCAAATATCCACTTGCAGATTCTATAACAAGAGTGTTTCCCAACTGCTCTATCAAAAGACAGGTTCAACTCTGTTAGTTGAGTGCACACATCAGAAACAAGTTTCTGAGAATGCTTCTGTCTAGTTTTTATGGGAAGAGATTTCCTTTTTCACCATAGGCCTCAAAGCGCTCCAAATGTCCACTTCCAGATCCTACAAAAAGAGTGTTTCAAACCTGCTCTATGAAAGCAAATGTTCAAGTCTGTGCCTTGAATGCAATCATCATAAAGAAGTTTCTGAGAATGCATCTGTCTAGATTTTATACGGTGATATTCCCGTTTCCAACGAAATCCTCAAAGCTATCCAAATATCCACTTGCAGATCGTACAAAAAGAGTGTTTCAGAACTCCTCTATCAAAAGAAAGGTTCAACTCTGTTAGTTGAGTACACACATCACAAACTAGTTTCTGAGAATGCTTCTGTCTAGTTTTTATGGGAATAGATTTCCTTTTTCACCACAGGCCAGAAAGCGTTCGGAATGTCCACTCCCAGACACTACAAAAAGACTGTTTCAAACCTACTCTGTAAAAGGAAATGCTAAACTCTGTGACTTGAATGCAAACATCACAAAGACGTTTCTGAGAATGCTTCTTCTTTTTATACGGAGATATTCGGGTTTCCAACGAAATCCTCAAAGAAATCCAAATATCCACTTGCAGATTCTATAACAAGAGTGTTTCAAAACTGCTCTATCAAAAGAAAGGTTCAAGTCTGTTTGTTGAGTACACACATCAGAAACAAGTTTCTGAGAATGCTTCTGTCTAGTTCTTATGGAAGAGATTTCCTTTTTCAACATAGGCCTCAAAGTACTCCAAATGTCCACTTCCAGATTCTACAAAAAGAGTGTTTAAACCTGCTCTATGAAAGCGAATGTTCACCTCTGTGACTTGAATGCAATCATCATAAAGAAATTTCTGAGAATCCATCTGTCTAGATTTTATACAATGATATTCCCGTTTCCAACGAAATCCTCAAAGCTATCGAAATATCCACTTGCAGATCGTACAAAAAGAGTGTTTCAAAACTGCTCTATCAAAAGAAATGTTCAATTCTGTTAGTTGAGTACACACATCACAACGAAGTTTCGGAGAATACTTCTGTCTAGTTTTTATGGGAAGAGATTTCCTTTTTCACCGTAGACATGAAAGCGTGCAGAATGTCCACTTCCAGATCCTACAAAAAGACTGTTTCAAACCTGTTCAGTACAAGGGAATGCTCAACCCAATGACTTGAATGCAAACATCCCAAAGAAGTTTCTGAGAATGCTTCTTCTTTTTATATGGAGATAATCCCGTTTCCAACGAAATCCTCAAAGCATTCCACATATCCACCTGCAGATACTATAACAAGAGTGTTTCAAAACCTCTCTATCAAAAGAAAGTTTCAACTCTGTTATTTAAGTACACACATCAGAAACAAGTTTCTGAGAATGCTTCAGTCTAGTTTTTATGGGAAGAAATTTCCTTTTTCACCACAGGCCTCAAAGCGCTCCAAATGTCCACTTCCAGAATGTACAAAAAGAGTGTTTCAAACCTGCTCTACGAAAGCGAATGTTCAACTCTGTGACTTGAATGCAATCATCATAAAGAAGTTTCTGAGAATGCATCTGTCTAGATTTTATCCGATGATATTCCCGTTTCCAACGAAATCCTTAAAGCTATCCAAATATCCACTTGCAGATCACACAAAAAGAGTGTTTCAAAACTGCTCTTTCAAAAGAAAAGTTCAACTCTGTTAGTGGAGTACACCCATCACAAACAAGTTTCTGAGAATGCTTCTGTCTAGTTTTTATGGGAAGAAATTTCCTTTTTCACCTTTGGCCTCAACGCGTTCGGAATGTCCACTTCCAGATACTACAAAAAGTCTGTTTGAAACCTGCTCTGTAAATGGGAATGCACATCCCTGTGACTTCAATGCAAACATAACAAAGAAGTTTCTGAGAATGCTTCTTCTTTTTATATGGAGATAATTCCGCTGCCAACGAAATCCTCAAAGCAATCCAAATATCCCCTTGTAGATTCTATAACAAGAGTGTTTCAAAACTGCTTTATCAAAAGAAACGTTGAACTCTGTTAGTTGAGTACACACATCAGAAACAAGTTTCTGACAATGCTTCTGTCTAGTTTTCATGGGAAGGGATTTCCTTTTTCACCATAGGCCCCAAAGCACTCCAAATGTCCACTTCCAGATTCTACAAAGAGAGTGTTTCAAACTTGCTCTATGAAAGCGAATGTTCAACTCTGTGACGTGAATTCAATCATCACAAAGAAGTTTCTGAGAATGCATCAGTCTAGATTTTATACGATGTTATTTCCGTTTCCAACGAAATTCTCAAAGCTATCCAAATATCCACTTGCAGATCGCACAGAAGGAGTGTTTCAAAACTGCTCTATCAAACGATACGTCCAACCCTGTGAGTTGAGTACACACATCAGAAACAAGTTTCTGAGAATGCTTCTGTCTAGTTTTCATGGGAAGAGATTTCCTTTTTCATCATAGGCCTCAAAGCGTTCAGAATGTCCACTTCCAGATACTACAAAAAGACTGTTTCCAACCTGCTCTGTAAAAGGGAATGCTCAACTCTGTGACTTGAATGCAAACATCACGAAGAAGTTTCTGAGAATTTTCCTCTTTTTATATGGAAATAATCGCGTTTCCAAGGAAATCCTAAAAGCAATCCAAATATCCATTTGCAGATTCTATAACAAGAGTGTTTCCCAACTGCTCTATCAAAAGACAGGTTCAACTCTGTTAGTTGAGTGCACACAACAGAAACAAGTTTCTGAGAATGCTTCTGTCTAGTTTTTATGGGAAGAGATTTCCTTTTTCACCATAGGCCTCAAAGCGCTCCAAATGTCCACTTCCAGATCCTACAAAAAGAGTGTTTCAAACCTGCTCTATGAAAGCAAATGTTCAAGTCTGTGCCTTGAATGCAATCATCATAAAGAAGTTTCTGAGAATGCATCTGTCTAGATTTTATACGGTGATATTCCCGTTTCCAACGAAATCCTCAAAGCTATCCAAATATCCACTTGCAGATCGTACAAAAAGAGTGTTTCAGAACTCCTCTATCAAAAGAAAGGTTCAACTCTGTTAGTTGAGTACACACATCACAAACTAGTTTCTGAGAATGCTTCTGTCTAGTTTTTATGGGAATAGATTTCCTTTTTCACCACAGGCCAGAAAGCGTTCGGAATGTCCACTCCCAGACACTACAAAAAGACTGTTTCAAACGTACTCTGTAAAAGGAAATGCTAAACTCTGTGACTTGAATGCAAACATCACAAAGACGTTTCTGAGAATGCTTCTTCTTTTTATACGGAGATATTCGGGTTTCCAACGAAATCCTCAAAGAAATCCAAATATCCACTTGCAGATTCTATAACAAGGGCGTTTCAAAACTGCTCTATCAAAAGAAAGGTTCAAGTCTGTTAGTTGAGTACACACATCAGAAACAAGTTTCTGAGAATGCTTCTGTCTAGTTCTTATGGAAGAGATTTCCTTTTTCAACATAGGCCTCAAAGTACTCCAAATGTCCACTTCCAGATTCTACAAAAAGAGTGTTTAAACCTGCTCTATGAAAGCGAATGTTCACCTCTGTGACTTGAATGCAATCATCATAAAGAAATTTCTGAGAATCCATCTGTCTAGATTGTATACGATGATATTCCCGTTTCCAACGAAATCCTCAAAGCTATCGAAATATCCACTTGCAGATCGTACAAAAAGAGTGTTTCAAAACTGCTCTATCAAAAGAAAGGTTCAACTCTGTTAGTTGAGTACACACATCACAACGAAGTTTCGGAGAATACTTCTGTCTAGTTTTTATGGGAAGAGATTTCCTTTTTCACCGTAGGCATGAAAGCGTTCGGAATGTCCACTTCCAGATCCTACAAAAAGACTGTTTCAAACCTGCTCAGTACAAGGGAATGCTCAACCCTGTGACTTGAATGCAAACATCACAAAGAAGTTTCTGAGAATTTTCCTCTTTTTATATGGAAATAATCGCGTTTCCAAGGAAATCCTAAAAGCAATCCAAATATCCATTTGCAGATTCTATAACAAGAGTGTTTCCCAACTGCTCTATCAAAAGACAGGTTCAACTCTGTTAGTTGAGTGCACACATCAGAAACAAGTTTCTGAGAATGCTTCTGTCTAGTTTTTATGGGAAGAGATTTCCTTTTTCACCATAGGCCTCAAAGCGCTCCAAATGTCCACTTCCAGATCCTACAAAAAGAGTGTTTCAAACCTGCTCTATGAAAGCAAATGTTCAAGTCTGTGCCTTGAATGCAATCATCATAAAGAAGTTTCTGAGAATGCATCTGTCTAGATTTTATACGGTGATATTCCCGTTTCCAACGAAATCCTCAAAGCTATCCAAATATCCACTTGCAGATCGTACAAAAAGAGTGTTTCAGAACTCCTCTATCAAAAGAAAGGTTCAACTCTGTTAGTTGAGTACACACATCACAAACTAGTTTCTGAGAATGCTTCTGTCTAGTTTTTATGGGAATAGATTTCCTTTTTCACCACAGGCCAGAAAGCGTTCGGAATGTCCACTCCCAGACACTACAAAAAGACTGTTTCAAACGTACTCTGTAAAAGGAAATGCTAAACTCTGTGACTTGAATGCAAACATCACAAAGACGTTTCTGAGAATGCTTCTTCTTTTTATACGGAGATATTCGGGTTTCCAACGAAATCCTCAAAGAAATCCAAATATCCACTTGCAGATTCTATAACAAGGGCGTTTCAAAACTGCTCTATCAAAAGAAAGGTTCAAGTCTGTTAGTTGAGTACACACATCAGAAACAAGTTTCTGAGAATGCTTCTGTCTAGTTCTTATGGAAGAGATTTCCTTTTTCAACATAGGCCTCAAAGTACTCCAAATGTCCACTTCCAGATTCTACAAAAAGAGTGTTTAAACCTGCTCTATGAAAGCGAATGTTCACCTCTGTGACTTGAATGCAATCATCATAAAGAAATTTCTGAGAATCCATCTGTCTAGATTGTATACGATGATATTCCCGTTTCCAACGAAATCCTCAAAGCTATCGAAATATCCACTTGCAGATCGTACAAAAAGAGTGTTTCAAAACTGCTCTATCAAAAGAAAGGTTCAACTCTGTTAGTTGAGTACACACATCACAACGAAGTTTCGGAGAATACTTCTGTCTAGTTTTTATGGGAAGAGATTTCCTTTTTCACCGTAGGCATGAAAGCGTTCGGAATGTCCACTTCCAG
Organism: Pan paniscus; assembly: GCF_029289425.2. Classification (NCBI taxonomy): domain Eukaryota; kingdom Metazoa; phylum Chordata; class Mammalia; order Primates; family Hominidae; genus Pan; species Pan paniscus. The sequence goes on along the minus strand of NC_073267.2, from coordinate 51,417,495 downwards.
ATCCTACAAAAAGACTGTTTCAAACCTGCTCAGTACAAGGGAATGCTCAACCCTGTGACTTGAATGCAAACATCACAAAGAAGTTTCTGAGAATGCTTCTTCTTTTTATATGGAGATAATCCCGTTTCCAACGAAATCCTCAAAGCATTCCACATATCCACCTGCAGATACTATAACAAGAGTTTTTCAAATCTTCTCTATCAAAAGAAAGGTTCAAATCTGTTAGTTAAGTACACACATCAGAAACAAGTTTCTGAGAATGCTTCAGTCTAGTTTTTATGGGAAGAAATTTCCTTTTTCACCACAGGCCTCAAAGCGCTCCAAATGTCCACTTCCAGAATGTACAAAAAGAGTGTTTCAAACCTGCTCTACGAAAGCGAATGTTCAACTCTGTGACTTGAATGCAATCATCATAAAGGAGTTTCTGAGAATGCATCTGTCTAGATTTTATCCGATGATATTCCCGTTTCCAACGAAATCCTTAAAGCTATCTAAATATCCACTTGCAGATCACACACAAAGAGTGTTTCAAAACTGCTCTATCAAAAGAAAAGTTCAACTCTGTAAGTGGAGTACACCCATCACAAACAAGTTTCTGAGAATGCTTCTGTCTAGTTTTTATGGGAAGAAATTTCCTTTTTCACCTTTGGCCTCAACGCGTTCGGAATGTCCACTTCCAGATACTACAAAAAGTCTGTTTGAAACCTGCTCTGTAAATGGGAATGCACATCCCTGTGACTTCAATGCAAACATAACAAAGAAGTTTCTGAGAATGCTTCTTCTTTTTATATGGAGATAATTCCGCTGCCAACGAAATCCTCAAAGCAATCCAAATATCCCCTTGTAGATTCTATAACAAGAGTGTTTCAAAACTGCTTTATCAAAAGAAACGTTGAACTCTGTTAGTTGAGTACACACATCAGAAACAAGTTTCTGACAATGCTTCTGTCTAGTTTTCATGGGAAGGGATTTCCTTTTTCACCATAGGCCCCAAAGCACTCCAAATGTCCACTTCCAGATTCTACAAAGAGAGTGTTTCAAACTTGCTCTATGAAAGCGAATGTTCAACTCTGTGACGTGAATTCAATCATCACAAAGAAGTTTCTGAGAATGCATCAGTCTAGATTTTATACGATGTTATTTCCGTTTCCAACGAAATTCTCAAAGCTATCCAAATATCCACTTGCAGATCGCACAGAAGGAGTGTTTCAAAACTGCTCTATCAAACGATAGGTCCAACCCTGTGAGTTGAGTACACACATCAGAAACAAGTTTCTGAGAATGCTTCTGTCTAGTTTTTATGGGAAGAGATTTCCTTTTTCATCATAGGCCTCAAAGCGTTCAGAATGTCCACTTCCAGATACTACAAAAAGACTGTTTCCAACCTGCTCTGTAAAAGGGAATGCTCAACTCTGTGACTTGAATGCAAACATCACGAAGAAGTTTCTGAGAATTTTCCTCTTTTTATATGGAAATAATCGCGTTTCCAAGGAAATCCTAAAAGCAATCCAAATATCCACTTGCAGATTCTATAACAAGAGTGTTTCCCAACTGCTCTATCAAAAGACAGGTTCAACTCTGTTAGTTGAGTGCACACAACAGAAACAAGTTTCTGAGAATGCTTCTGTCTAGTTTTTATGGGAAGAGATTTCCTTTTTCACCATAGGCCTCAAAGCGCTCCAAATGTCCACTTCCAGATCCTACAAAAAGAGTGTTTCAAACCTGCTCTATGAAAGCAAATGTTCAAGTCTGTGCCTTGAATGCAATCATCATAAAGAAGTTTCTGAGAATGCATCTGTCTAGATTTTATACGGTGATATTCCCGTTTCCAACGAAATCCTCAAAGCTATCCAAATATCCACTTGCAGATCGTACAAAAAGAGTGTTTCAGAACTCCTCTATCAAAAGAAAGGTTCAACTCTGTTAGTTGAGTACACACATCACAAACTAGTTTCTGAGAATGCTTCTGTCTAGTTTTTATGGGAATAGATTTCCTTTTTCACCACAGGCCAGAAAGCGTTCGGAATGTCCACTCCCAGACACTACAAAAAGACTGTTTCAAACCTACTCTGTAAAAGGAAATGCTAAACTCTGTGACTTGAATGCAAACATCACAAAGACGTTTCTGAGAATGCTTCTTCTTTTTATACGGAGATATTCGGGTTTCCAACGAAATCCTCAAAGAAATCCAAATATCCACTTGCAGATTCTATAACAAGAGTGTTTCAAAACTGCTCTATCAAAAGAAAGGTTCAAGTCTGTTTGTTGAGTACACACATCAGAAACAAGTTTCTGAGAATGCTTCTGTCTAGTTCTTATGGAAGAGATTTCCTTTTTCAACATAGGCCTCAAAGTACTCCAAATGTCCACTTCCAGATTCTACAAAAAGAGTGTTTAAACCTGCTCTATGAAAGCGAATGTTCACCTCTGTGACTTGAATGCAATCATCATAAAGAAATTTCTGAGAATCCATCTGTCTAGATTTTATACAATGATATTCCCGTTTCCAACGAAATCCTCAAAGCTATCGAAATATCCACTTGCAGATCGTACAAAAAGAGTGTTTCAAAACTGCTCTATCAAAAGAAATGTTCAATTCTGTTAGTTGAGTACACACATCACAACGAAGTTTCGGAGAATACTTCTGTCTAGTTTTTATGGGAAGAGATTTCCTTTTTCACCGTAGACATGAAAGCGTGCGGAATGTCCACTTCCAGATCCTACAAAAAGACTGTTTCAAACCTGTTCAGTACAAGGGAATGCTCAACCCAATGACTTGAATGCAAACATCCCAAAGAAGTTTCTGAGAATGCTTCTTCTTTTTATATGGAGATAATCCCGTTTCCAACGAAATCCTCAAAGCATTCCCCATATCCACCTGCAGATACTATAACAAGAGTGTTTCAAAACCTCTCTATCAAAAGAAAGTTTCAACTCTGTTATTTAAGTACACACATCAGAAACAAGTTTCTGAGAATGCTTCAGTCTAGTTTTTATGGGAAGAAATTTCCTTTTTCACCACAGGCCTCAAAGCGCTCCAAATGTCCACTTCCAGAATGTACAAAAAGAGTGTTTCAAACCTGCTCTACGAAAGCGAATGTTCAACTCTGTGACTTGAATGCAATCATCATAAAGAAGTTTCTGAGAATGCATCTGTCTAGATTTTATCCGATGATATTCCCGTTTCCAACGAAATCCTTAAAGCTATCCAAATATCCACTTGCAGATCACACAAAAAGAGTGTTTCAAAACTGCTCTATCAAAAGAAAAGTTCAACTCTGTTAGTGGAGTACACCCATCACAAACAAGTTTCTGAGAATGCTTCTGTCTAGTTTTTATGGGAAGAAATTTCCTTTTTCACCTTTGGCCTCAACGCGTTCGGAATGTCCACTTCCAGATACTACAAAAAGTCTGTTTGAAACCTGCTCTGTAAATGGGAATGCACATCCCTGTGACTTCAATGCAAACATAACAAAGAAGTTTCTGAGAATGCTTCTTCTTTTTATATGGAGATAATTCCGCTGCCAACGAAATCCTCAAAGCAATCCAAATATCCCCTTGTAGATTCTATAACAAGAGTGTTTCAAAACTGCTTTATCAAAAGAAACGTTGAACTCTGTTAGTTGAGTACACACATCAGAAACAAGTTTCTGACAATGCTTCTGTCTAGTTTTCATGGGAAGGGATTTCCTTTTTCACCATAGGCCCCAAAGCACTCCAAATGTCCACTTCCAGATTCTACAAAGAGAGTGTTTCAAACTTGCTCTATGAAAGCGAATGTTCAACTCTGTGACGTGAATTCAATCATCACAAAGAAGTTTCTGAGAATGCATCAGTCTAGATTTTATACGATGTTATTTCCGTTTCCAACGAAATTCTCAAAGCTATCCAAATATCCACTTGCAGATCGCACAGAAGGAGTGTTTCAAAACTGCTCTATCAAACGATAGGTCCAACCCTGTGAGTTGAGTACACACATCAGAAACAAGTTTCTGAGAATGCTTCTGTCTAGTTTTTATGGGAAGAGATTTCCTTTTTCATCATAGGCCTCAAAGCGTTCAGAATGTCCACTTCCAGATACTACAAAAAGACTGTTTCCAACCTGCTCTGTAAAAGGGAATGCTCAACTCTGTGACTTGAATGCAAACATCACGAAGAAGTTTCTGAGAATTTTCCTCTTTTTATATGGAAATAATCGCGTTTCCAAGGAAATCCTAAAAGCAATCCAAATATCCACTTGCAGATTCTATAACAAGAGTGTTTCCCAACTGCTCTATCAAAAGACAGGTTCAACTCTGTTAGTTGAGTGCACACATCAGAAACAAGTTTCTGAGAATGCTTCTGTCTAGTTTTTATGGGAAGAGATTTCCTTTTTCACCATAGGCCTCAAAGCGCTCCAAATGTCCACTTCCAGATCCTACAAAAAGAGTGTTTCAAACCTGCTCTATGAAAGCAAATGTTCAAGTCTGTGCCTTGAATGCAATCATCATAAAGAAGTTTCTGAGAATGCATCTGTCTAGATTTTATACGGTGATATTCCCGTTTCCAACGAAATCCTCAAAGCTATCCAAATATCCACTTGCAGATCGTACAAAAAGAGTGTTTCAGAACTCCTCTATCAAAAGAAAGGTTCAACTCTGTTAGTTGAGTACACACATCACAAACTAGTTTCTGAGAATGCTTCTGTCTAGTTTTTATGGGAATAGATTTCCTTTTTCACCACAGGCCAGAAAGCGTTCGGAATGTCCACTCCCAGACACTACAAAAAGACTGTTTCAAACCTACTCTGTAAAAGGAAATGCTAAACTCTGTGACTTGAATGCAAACATCACAAAGACGTTTCTGAGAATGCTTCTTCTTTTTATACGGAGATATTCGGGTTTCCAACGAAATCCTCAAAGAAATCCAAATATCCACTTGCAGATTCTATAACAAGAGTGTTTCAAAACTGCTCTATCAAAAGAAAGGTTCAAGTCTGTTTGTTGAGTACACACATCAGAAACAAGTTTCTGAGAATGCTTCTGTCTAGTTCTTATGGAAGAGATTTCCTTTTTCAACATAGGCCTCAAAGTACTCCAAATGTCCACTTCCAGATTCTACAAAAAGAGTGTTTAAACCTGCTCTATGAAAGCGAATGTTCACCTCTGTGACTTGAATGCAATCATCATAAAGAAATTTCTGAGAATCCATCTGTCTAGATTTTATACAATGATATTCCCGTTTCCAACGAAATCCTCAAAGCTATCGAAATATCCACTTGCAGATCGTACAAAAAGAGTGTTTCAAAACTGCTCTATCAAAAGAAATGTTCAATTCTGTTAGTTGAGTACACACATCACAACGAAGTTTCGGAGAATACTTCTGTCTAGTTTTTATGGGAAGAGATTTCCTTTTTCACCGTAGACATGAAAGCGTGCAGAATGTCCACTTCCAGATCCTACAAAAAGACTGTTTCAAACCTGTTCAGTACAAGGGAATGCTCAACCCAATGACTTGAATGCAAACATCCCAAAGAAGTTTCTGAGAATGCTTCTTCTTTTTATATGGAGATAATCCCGTTTCCAACGAAATCCTCAAAGCATTCCACATATCCACCTGCAGATACTATAACAAGAGTGTTTCAAAACCTCTCTATCAAAAGAAAGTTTCAACTCTGTTATTTAAGTACACACATCAGAAACAAGTTTCTGAGAATGCTTCAGTCTAGTTTTTATGGGAAGAAATTTCCTTTTTCACCACAGGCCTCAAAGCGCTCCAAATGTCCACTTCCAGAATGTACAAAAAGAGTGTTTCAAACCTGCTCTACGAAAGCGAATGTTCAACTCTGTGACTTGAATGCAATCATCATAAAGAAGTTTCTGAGAATGCATCTGTCTAGATTTTATCCGATGATATTCCCGTTTCCAACGAAATCCTTAAAGCTATCCAAATATCCACTTGCAGATCACACAAAAAGAGTGTTTCAAAACTGCTCTTTCAAAAGAAAAGTTCAACTCTGTTAGTGGAGTACACCCATCACAAACAAGTTTCTGAGAATGCTTCTGTCTAGTTTTTATGGGAAGAAATTTCCTTTTTCACCTTTGGCCTCAACGCGTTCGGAATGTCCACTTCCAGATACTACAAAAAGTCTGTTTGAAACCTGCTCTGTAAATGGGAATGCACATCCCTGTGACTTCAATGCAAACATAACAAAGAAGTTTCTGAGAATGCTTCTTCTTTTTATATGGAGATAATTCCGCTGCCAACGAAATCCTCAAAGCAATCCAAATATCCCCTTGTAGATTCTATAACAAGAGTGTTTCAAAACTGCTTTATCAAAAGAAACGTTGAACTCTGTTAGTTGAGTACACACATCAGAAACAAGTTTCTGACAATGCTTCTGTCTAGTTTTCATGGGAAGGGATTTCCTTTTTCACCATAGGCCCCAAAGCACTCCAAATGTCCACTTCCAGATTCTACAAAGAGAGTGTTTCAAACTTGCTCTATGAAAGCGAATGTTCAACTCTGTGACGTGAATTCAATCATCACAAAGAAGTTTCTGAGAATGCATCAGTCTAGATTTTATACGATGTTATTTCCGTTTCCAACGAAATTCTCAAAGCTATCCAAATATCCACTTGCAGATCGCACAGAAGGAGTGTTTCAAAACTGCTCTATCAAACGATACGTCCAACCCTGTGAGTTGAGTACACACATCAGAAACAAGTTTCTGAGAATGCTTCTGTCTAGTTTTCATGGGAAGAGATTTCCTTTTTCATCATAGGCCTCAAAGCGTTCAGAATGTCCACTTCCAGATACTACAAAAAGACTGTTTCCAACCTGCTCTGTAAAAGGGAATGCTCAACTCTGTGACTTGAATGCAAACATCACGAAGAAGTTTCTGAGAATTTTCCTCTTTTTATATGGAAATAATCGCGTTTCCAAGGAAATCCTAAAAGCAATCCAAATATCCATTTGCAGATTCTATAACAAGAGTGTTTCCCAACTGCTCTATCAAAAGACAGGTTCAACTCTGTTAGTTGAGTGCACACAACAGAAACAAGTTTCTGAGAATGCTTCTGTCTAGTTTTTATGGGAAGAGATTTCCTTTTTCACCATAGGCCTCAAAGCGCTCCAAATGTCCACTTCCAGATCCTACAAAAAGAGTGTTTCAAACCTGCTCTATGAAAGCAAATGTTCAAGTCTGTGCCTTGAATGCAATCATCATAAAGAAGTTTCTGAGAATGCATCTGTCTAGATTTTATACGGTGATATTCCCGTTTCCAACGAAATCCTCAAAGCTATCCAAATATCCACTTGCAGATCGTACAAAAAGAGTGTTTCAGAACTCCTCTATCAAAAGAAAGGTTCAACTCTGTTAGTTGAGTACACACATCACAAACTAGTTTCTGAGAATGCTTCTGTCTAGTTTTTATGGGAATAGATTTCCTTTTTCACCACAGGCCAGAAAGCGTTCGGAATGTCCACTCCCAGACACTACAAAAAGACTGTTTCAAACGTACTCTGTAAAAGGAAATGCTAAACTCTGTGACTTGAATGCAAACATCACAAAGACGTTTCTGAGAATGCTTCTTCTTTTTATACGGAGATATTCGGGTTTCCAACGAAATCCTCAAAGAAATCCAAATATCCACTTGCAGATTCTATAACAAGGGCGTTTCAAAACTGCTCTATCAAAAGAAAGGTTCAAGTCTGTTAGTTGAGTACACACATCAGAAACAAGTTTCTGAGAATGCTTCTGTCTAGTTCTTATGGAAGAGATTTCCTTTTTCAACATAGGCCTCAAAGTACTCCAAATGTCCACTTCCAGATTCTACAAAAAGAGTGTTTAAACCTGCTCTATGAAAGCGAATGTTCACCTCTGTGACTTGAATGCAATCATCATAAAGAAATTTCTGAGAATCCATCTGTCTAGATTGTATACGATGATATTCCCGTTTCCAACGAAATCCTCAAAGCTATCGAAATATCCACTTGCAGATCGTACAAAAAGAGTGTTTCAAAACTGCTCTATCAAAAGAAAGGTTCAACTCTGTTAGTTGAGTACACACATCACAACGAAGTTTCGGAGAATACTTCTGTCTAGTTTTTATGGGAAGAGATTTCCTTTTTCACCGTAGGCATGAAAGCGTTCGGAATGTCCACTTCCAGATCCTACAAAAAGACTGTTTCAAACCTGCTCAGTACAAGGGAATGCTCAACCCTGTGACTTGAATGCAAACATCACAAAGAAGTTTCTGAGAATTTTCCTCTTTTTATATGGAAATAATCGCGTTTCCAAGGAAATCCTAAAAGCAATCCAAATATCCATTTGCAGATTCTATAACAAGAGTGTTTCCCAACTGCTCTATCAAAAGACAGGTTCAACTCTGTTAGTTGAGTGCACACATCAGAAACAAGTTTCTGAGAATGCTTCTGTCTAGTTTTTATGGGAAGAGATTTCCTTTTTCACCATAGGCCTCAAAGCGCTCCAAATGTCCACTTCCAGATCCTACAAAAAGAGTGTTTCAAACCTGCTCTATGAAAGCAAATGTTCAAGTCTGTGCCTTGAATGCAATCATCATAAAGAAGTTTCTGAGAATGCATCTGTCTAGATTTTATACGGTGATATTCCCGTTTCCAACGAAATCCTCAAAGCTATCCAAATATCCACTTGCAGATCGTACAAAAAGAGTGTTTCAGAACTCCTCTATCAAAAGAAAGGTTCAACTCTGTTAGTTGAGTACACACATCACAAACTAGTTTCTGAGAATGCTTCTGTCTAGTTTTTATGGGAATAGATTTCCTTTTTCACCACAGGCCAGAAAGCGTTCGGAATGTCCACTCCCAGACACTACAAAAAGACTGTTTCAAACGTACTCTGTAAAAGGAAATGCTAAACTCTGTGACTTGAATGCAAACATCACAAAGACGTTTCTGAGAATGCTTCTTCTTTTTATACGGAGATATTCGGGTTTCCAACGAAATCCTCAAAGAAATCCAAATATCCACTTGCAGATTCTATAACAAGGGCGTTTCAAAACTGCTCTATCAAAAGAAAGGTTCAAGTCTGTTAGTTGAGTACACACATCAGAAACAAGTTTCTGAGAATGCTTCTGTCTAGTTCTTATGGAAGAGATTTCCTTTTTCAACATAGGCCTCAAAGTACTCCAAATGTCCACTTCCAGATTCTACAAAAAGAGTGTTTAAACCTGCTCTATGAAAGCGAATGTTCACCTCTGTGACTTGAATGCAATCATCATAAAGAAATTTCTGAGAATCCATCTGTCTAGATTGTATACGATGATATTCCCGTTTCCAACGAAATCCTCAAAGCTATCGAAATATCCACTTGCAGATCGTACAAAAAGAGTGTTTCAAAACTGCTCTATCAAAAGAAAGGTTCAACTCTGTTAGTTGAGTACACACATCACAACGAAGTTTCGGAGAATACTTCTGTCTAGTTTTTATGGGAAGAGATTTCCTTTTTCACCGTAGGCATGAAAGCGTTCGGAATGTCCACTTCCAGATCCTACAAAAAGACTGTTTCAAACCTGCTCAGTACAAGGGAATGCTCAACCCTGTGACTTGAATGCAAACATCACAAAGAAGTTTCTGAGAATGCTTCTTCTTTTTATATGGAGATAATCCCGTTTCCAACGAAATCCTCAAAGCATTCCACATATCCACCTGCAGATACTATAACAAGAGTTTTTCAAATCTTCTCTATCAAAAGAAAGGTTCAAATCTGTTAGTTAAGTACACACATCAGAAACAAGTTTCTGAGAATGCTTCAGTCTAGTTTTTATGGGAAGAAATTTCCTTTTTCACCACAGGCCTCAAAGCGCTCCAAATGTCCACTTCCAGAATGTACAAAAAGAGTGTTTCAAACCTGCTCTACGAAAGCGAATGTTCAACTCTGTGACTTGAATGCAATCATCATAAAGGAGTTTCTGAGAATGCATCTGTCTAGATTTTATCCGATGATATTCCCGTTTCCAACGAAATCCTTAAAGCTATCTAAATATCCACTTGCAGATCACACACAAAGAGTGTTTCAAAACTGCTCTATCAAAAGAAAAGTTCAACTCTGTAAGTGGAGTACACCCATCACAAACAAGTTTCTGAGAATGCTTCTGTCTAGTTTTTATGGGAAGAAATTTCCTTTTTCACCTTTGGCCTCAACGCGTTCGGAATGTCCACTTCCAGATACTACAAAAAGTCTGTTTGAAACCTGCTCTGTAAATGGGAATGCACATCCCTGTGACTTCAATGCAAACATAACAAAGAAGTTTCTGAGAATGCTTCTTCTTTTTATATGGAGATAATTCCGCTGCCAACGAAATCCTCAAAGCAATCCAAATATCCCCTTGTAGATTCTATAACAAGAGTGTTTCAAAACTGCTTTATCAAAAGAAACGTTGAACTCTGTTAGTTGAGTACACACATCAGAAACAAGTTTCTGACAATGCTTCTGTCTAGTTTTCATGGGAAGGGATTTCCTTTTTCACCATAGGCCCCAAAGCACTCCAAATGTCCACTTCCAGATTCTACAAAGAGAGTGTTTCAAACTTGCTCTATGAAAGCGAATGTTCAACTCTGTGACGTGAATTCAATCATCACAAAGAAGTTTCTGAGAATGCATCAGTCTAGATTTTATACGATGTTATTTCCGTTTCCAACGAAATTCTCAAAGCTATCCAAATATCCACTTGCAGATCGCACAGAAGGAGTGTTTCAAAACTGCTCTATCAAACGATAGGTCCAACCCTGTGAGTTGAGTACACACATCAGAAACAAGTTTCTGAGAATGCTTCTGTCTAGTTTTTATGGGAAGAGATTTCCTTTTTCATCATAGGCCTCAAAGCGTTCAGAATGTCCACTTCCAGATACTACAAAAAGACTGTTTCCAACCTGCTCTGTAAAAGGGAATGCTCAACTCTGTGACTTGAATGCAAACATCACGAAGAAGTTTCTGAGAATTTTCCTCTTTTTATATGGAAATAATCGCGTTTCCAAGGAAATCCTAAAAGCAATCCAAATATCCACTTGCAGATTCTATAACAAGAGTGTTTCCCAACTGCTCTATCAAAAGACAGGTTCAACTCTGTTAGTTGAGTGCACACATCAGAAACAAGTTTCTGAGAATGCTTCTGTCTAGTTTTTATGGGAAGAGATTTCCTTTTTCACCATAGGCCTCAAAGCGCTCCAAATGTCCACTTCCAGATCCTACAAAAAGAGTGTTTCAAACCTGCTCTATGAAAGCAAATGTTCAAGTCTGTGCCTTGAATGCAATCATCATAAAGAAGTTTCTGAGAATGCATCTGTCTAGATTTTATACGGTGATATTCCCGTTTCCAACGAAATCCTCAAAGCTATCCAAATATCCACTTGCAGATCGTACAAAAAGAGTGTTTCAGAACTCCTCTATCAAAAGAAAGGTTCAACTCTGTTAGTTGAGTACACACATCACAAACTAGTTTCTGAGAATGCTTCTGTCTAGTTTTTATGGGAATAGATTTCCTTTTTCACCACAGGCCAGAAAGCGTTCGGAATGTCCACTCCCAGACACTACAAAAAGACTGTTTCAAACCTACTCTGTAAAAGGAAATGCTAAACTCTGTGACTTGAATGCAAACATCACAAAGACGTTTCTGAGAATGCTTCTTCTTTTTATACGGAGATATTCGGGTTTCCAACGAAATCCTCAAAGAAATCCAAATATCCACTTGCAGATTCTATAACAAGAGTGTTTCAAAACTGCTCTATCAAAAGAAAGGTTCAAGTCTGTTTGTTGAGTACACACATCAGAAACAAGTTTCTGAGAATGCTTCTGTCTAGTTCTTATGGAAGAGATTTCCTTTTTCAACATAGGCCTCAAAGTACTCCAAATGTCCACTTCCAGATTCTACAAAAAGAGTGTTTAAACCTGCTCTATGAAAGCGAATGTTCACCTCTGTGACTTGCATGCAATCATCATAAAGAAATTTCTGAGAATCCATCTGTCTAGATTGTATACGATGATATTCCCGTTTCCAACGAAATCCTCAAAGCTATCGAAATATCCACTTGCAGATCGTACAAAAAGAGTGTTTCAAAACTGCTCTATCAAAAGAAAGGTTCAACTCTGTTAGTTGAGTACACACATCACAACGAAGTTTCGGAGAATACTTCTGTCTAGTTTTTATGGGAAGAGATTTCCTTTTTCACCGTAGGCATGAAAGCGTTCGGAATGTCCACTTCCAGATCCTACAAAAAGACTGTTTCAAACCTGCTCAGTACAAGGGAATGCTCAACCCTGTGACTTGAATGCAAACATCACAAAGAAGTTTCTGAGAATGCTTCTTCTTTTTATATGGAGATAATTCCGTTTCCAACGAAATCCTCAAAGCATTCCATATATCCACCTGCAGATACTATAACAAGAGTTTTTCAAATCTTCTCTATCAAAAGAAAGGTTCAAATCTGTTAGTTAAGTACACACATCAGAAACAAGTTTCTGAGAATGCTTCAGTCTAGTTTTTATGGGAAGAAATTTCCTTTTTCACCACAGGCCTCAAAGCGCTCCAAATGTCCACTTCCAGAATGTACAAAAAGAGTGTTTCAAACCTGCTCTACGAAAGCGAATGTTCAACTCTGTGACTTGAATGCAATCATCATAAAGGAGTTTCTGAGAATGCATCTGTCTAGATTTTATCCGATGATATTCCCGTTTCCAATGAAATCCTTAAAGCTATCTAAATATCCACTTGCAGATCACACAAAAAGAGTGTTTCAAAACTGCTCTATCAAAAGAAAAGTTCAACTCTGTTAGTGGAGTACACCCATCACAAACAAGTTTCTGAGAATGCTTCTGTCTAGTTTTTATGGGAAGAAATTTCCTTTTTCACCTTTGGCCTCAACGCGTTCGGAATGTCCACTTCCAGATACTACAAAAAGTCTGTTTGAAACCTGCTCTGTAAATGGGAATGCACATCCCTGTGACTTCAATGCAAACATAACAAAGAAGTTTCTGAGAATGCTTCTTCTTTTTATATGGAGATAATTCCGCTGCCAACGAAATCCTCAAAGCAATCCAAATATCCCCTTGTAGATTCTATAACAAGAGTGTTTCAAAACTGCTTTATCAAAAGAAACGTTGAACTCTGTTAGTTGAGTACACACATCAGAAACAAGTTTCTGACAATGCTTCTGTCTAGTTTTCATGGGAAGGGATTTCCTTTTTCACCATAGGCCCCAAAGCACTCCAAATGTCCACTTCCAGATTCTACAAAGAGAGTGTTTCAAACTTGCTCTATGAAAGCGAATGTTCAACTCTGTGACGTGAATTCAATCATCACAAAGAAGTTTCTGAGAATGCATCAGTCTAGATTTTATACGATGTTATTTCCGTTTCCAACGAAATTCTCAAAGGTATCCAAATATCCACTTGCAGATCGCACAGAAGGAGTGTTTCAAAACTGCTCTATCAAACGATAGGTCCAACCCTGTGAGTTGAGTACACACATCAGAAACAAGTTTCTGAGAATGCTTCTGTCTAGTTTTTATGGGAAGAGATTTCCTTTTTCATCATAGGCCTCAAAGCGTTCAGAATGTCCACTTCCAGATACTACAAAAAGACTGTTTCCAACCTGCTCTGTAAAAGGGAATGCTCAACTCTGTGACTTGAATGCAAACATCACGAAGAAGTTTCTGAGAATTTTCCTCTTTTTATATGGAAATAATCGCGTTTCCAAGGAAATCCTAAAAGCAATCCAAATATCCACTTGCAGATTCTATAACAAGAGTGTTTCCCAACTGCTCTATCAAAAGACAGGTTCAACTCTGTTAGTTGAGTGCACACATCAGAAACAAGTTTCTGAGAATGCTTCTGTCTAGTTTTTATGGGAAGAGATTTCCTTTTTCACCATAGGCCTCAAAGCGCTCCAAATGTCCACTTCCAGATCCTACAAAAAGAGTGTTTCAAACCTGCTCTATGAAAGCAAATGTTCAAGTCTGTGCCTTGAATGCAATCATCATAAAGAAGTTTCTGAGAATGCATCTGTCTAGATTTTATACGGTGATATTCCCGTTTCCAACGAAATCCTCAAAGCTATCCAAATATCCACTTGCAGATCGTACAAAAAGAGTGTTTCAGAACTCCTCTATCAAAAGAAAGGTTCAACTCTGTTAGTTGAGTACACACATCACAAACTAGTTTCTGAGAATGCTTCTGTCTAGTTTTTATGGGAATAGATTTCCTTTTTCACCACAGGCCAGAAAGCGTTCGGAATGTCCACTCCCAGACACTACAAAAAGACTGTTTCAAACGTACTCTGTAAAAGGAAATGCTAAACTCTGTGACTTGAATGCAAACATCACAAAGACGTTTCTGAGAATGCTTCTTCTTTTTATACGGAGATATTCGGGTTTCCAACGAAATCCTCAAAGTAATCCAAATATCCACTTGCAGATTCTATAACAAGAGTGTTTCAAAACTGCTCTATCAAAAGAAAGGTTCAAGTCTGTTTGTTGAGTACACACATCAGAAACAAGTTTCTGAGAATGCTTCTGTCTAGTTCTTATGGAAGAGATTTCCTTTTTCAACATAGGCCTCAAAGTACTCCAAATGTCCACTTCCAGATTCTACAAAAAGAGTGTTTAAACCTGCTCTATGAAAGCGAATGTTCACCTCTGTGACTTGAATGCAATCATCATAAAGAAATTTCTGAGAATCCATCTGTCTAGATTGTATACGATGATATTCCCGTTTCCAACGAAATCCTCAAAGCTATTGAAATATCCACTTGCAGATCGTACAAAAAGAGAGTATCAAAACTGCTCTATCAAAAGAAAGGTTCAACTCTGTTAGTTGAGTACACACATCACAACGAAGTTTCGGAGAATACTTCTGTCTAGTTTTTATGGGAAGAGATTTCCTTTTTCACCGTAGGCATGAAAGCGTGCGGAATGTCCACTTCCAGATCCTACAAAAAGACTGTTTCAAACCTGCTCAGTACAAGGGAATGCTCAACCCTGTGACTTGAATGCAAACATCCCAAAGAAGTTTCTGAGAATGCTTCTTCTTTTTATATGGTGATAATCCCGTTTCCAACGAAATCCTCAAGGCATTCCACATATCCACCTGCAGATACTATAACAAGAGTGTTTCAAATCTTCTCTATCAAAAGAAAGGTTCAAATCTGTTAGTTAAGTACACACATCAGAAACAAGTTTCTGAGAATGCTTCAGTCTAGTTTTTATGGGAAGAAATTTCCTTTTTCACCACAGGCCTCAAAGCGCTCCAAATGTCCACTTCCAGAATGTACAAAAAGAGTGTTTCAAACCTGCTCTACGAAAGCGAATGTTCAACTCTGTGACTTGAATGCAATCATCATAAAGAAGTTTCTGAGAATGCATCTGTCTAGATTTTATCCGATGATATTCCCGTTTCCAACGAAATCCTTAAAGCTATCCAAATATCCACTTGCAGATCACACAAAAAGAGTGTTTCAAAACTGCTCTATCAAAAGAAAAGTTCAACTCTGTTAGTGGAGTGCACCCATCACAAACAAGTTTCTGAGAATGCTTCTGTCTAGTTTTTATGGG
Organism: Pan paniscus; assembly: GCF_029289425.2. NCBI lineage: Eukaryota > Metazoa > Chordata > Mammalia > Primates > Hominidae > Pan > Pan paniscus. Next base: position 51,401,928 of record NC_073267.2, on the reverse strand, counting down.
AAGAAATTTCCTTTTTCACCTTTGGCCTCAACGCGTTCGGAATGTCCACTTCCAGATACTACAAAAAGTCTGTTTGAAACCTGCTCTGTAAATGGGAATGCACATCCCTGTGACTTCAATGCAAACATAACAAAGAAGTTTCTGAGAATGCTTCTTCTTTTTATATGGAGATAATTCCGCTGCCAACGAAATCCTCAAAGCAATCCAAATATCCCCTTGTAGATTCTATAACAAGAGTGTTTCAAAACTGCTTTATCAAAAGAAACGTTGAACTCTGTTAGTTGAGTACACACATCAGAAACAAGTTTCTGACAATGCTTCTGTCTAGTTTTCATGGGAAGGGATTTCCTTTTTCACCATAGGCCCCAAAGCACTCCAAATGTCCACTTCCAGATTCTACAAAGAGAGTGTTTCAAACTTGCTCTATGAAAGCGAATGTTCAACTCTGTGACGTGAATTCAATCATCACAAAGAAGTTTCTGAGAATGCATCAGTCTAGATTTTATACGATGTTATTTCCGTTTCCAACGAAATTCTCAAAGCTATCCAAATATCCACTTGCAGATCGCACAGAAGGAGTGTTTCAAAACTGCTCTATCAAACGATAGGTCCAACCCTGTGAGTTGAGTACACACATCAGAAACAAGTTTCTGAGAATGCTTCTGTCTAGTTTTCATGGGAAGAGATTTCCTTTTTCATCATAGGCCTCAAAGCGTTCAGAATGTCCACTTCCAGATACTACAAAAAGACTGTTTCCAACCTGCTCTGTAAAAGGGAATGCTCAACTCTGTGACTTGAATGCAAACATCACGAAGAAGTTTCTGAGAATTTTCCTCTTTTTATATGGAAATAATCGCGTTTCCAAGGAAATCCTAAAAGCAATCCAAATATCCACTTGCAGATTCTATAACAAGAGTGTTTCCCAACTGCTCTATCAAAAGACAGGTTCAACTCTGTTAGTTGAGTGCACACATCAGAAACAAGTTTCTGAGAATGCTTCTGTCTAGTTTTTATGGGAAGAGATTTCCTTTTTCACCATAGGCCTCAAAGCGCTCCAAATGTCCACTTCCAGATCCTACAAAAAGAGTGTTTCAAACCTGCTCTATGAAAGCAAATGTTCAAGTCTGTGCCTTGAATGCAATCATCATAAAGAAGTTTCTGAGAATGCATCTGTCTAGATTTTATACGGTGATATTCCCGTTTCCAACGAAATCCTCAAAGCTATCCAAATATCCACTTGCAGATCGTACAAAAAGAGTGTTTCAGAACTCCTCTATCAAAAGAAAGGTTCAACTCTGTTAGTTGAGTACACACATCACAAACTAGTTTCTGAGAATGCTTCTGTCTAGTTTTTATGGGAATAGATTTCCTTTTTCACCACAGGCCAGAAAGCGTTCGGAATGTCCACTCCCAGACACTACAAAAAGACTGTTTCAAACGTACTCTGTAAAAGGAAATGCTAAACTCTGTGACTTGAATGCAAACATCACAAAGACGTTTCTGAGAATGCTTCTTCTTTTTATACGGAGATATTCGGGTTTCCAACGAAATCCTCAAAGAAATCCAAATATCCACTTGCAGATTCTATAACAAGAGTGTTTCAAAACTGCTCTATCAAAAGAAAGGTTCAAGTCTGTTTGTTGAGTACACACATCAGAAACAAGTTTCTGAGAATGCTTCTGTCTAGTTCTTATGGAAGAGATTTCCTTTTTCAACATAGGCCTCAAAGTACTCCAAATGTCCACTTCCAGATTCTACAAAAAGAGTGTTTAAACCTGCTCTATGAAAGCGAATGTTCACCTCTGTGACTTGAATGCAATCATCATAAAGAAATTTCTGAGAATCCATCTGTCTAGATTGTATACGATGATATTCCCGTTTCCAACGAAATCCTCAAAGCTATTGAAATATCCACTTGCAGATCGTACAAAAAGAGAGTATCAAAACTGCTCTATCAAAAGAAAGGTTCAACTCTGTTAGTTGAGTACACACATCACAACGAAGTTTCGGAGAATACTTCTGTCTAGTTTTTATGGGAAGAGATTTCCTTTTTCACCGTAGGCATGAAAGCGTGCGGAATGTCCACTTCCAGATCCTACAAAAAGACTGTTTCAAACCTGCTCAGTACAAGGGAATGCTCAACCCTGTGACTTGAATGCAAACATCCCAAAGAAGTTTCTGAGAATGCTTCTTCTTTTTATATGGTGATAATCCCGTTTCCAACGAAATCCTCAAGGCATTCCACATATCCACCTGCAGATACTATAACAAGAGTGTTTCAAATCTTCTCTATCAAAAGAAAGGTTCAAATCTGTTAGTTAAGTACACACATCAGAAACAAGTTTCTGAGAATGCTTCAGTCTAGTTTTTATGGGAAGAAATTTCCTTTTTCACCACAGGCCTCAAAGCGCTCCAAATGTCCACTTCCAGAATGTACAAAAAGAGTGTTTCAAACCTGCTCTACGAAAGCGAATGTTCAACTCTGTGACTTGAATGCAATCATCATAAAGAAGTTTCTGAGAATGCATCTGTCTAGATTTTATCCGATGATATTCCCGTTTCCAACGAAATCCTTAAAGCTATCCAAATATCCACTTGCAGATCACACAAAAAGAGTGTTTCAAAACTGCTCTATCAAAAGAAAAGTTCAACTCTGTTAGTGGAGTGCACCCATCACAAACAAGTTTCTGAGAATGCTTCTGTCTAGTTTTTATGGGAAGAAATTTCCTTTTTCACCTTTGGCCTCAACGCGTTCGGAATGTCCACTTCCAGATACTACAAAAAGTCTGTTTGAAACCTGCTCTGTAAATGGGAATGCACATCCCTGTGACTTCAATGCAAACATAACAAAGAAGTTTCTGAGAATGCTTCTTCTTTTTATATGGAGATAATTCCGCTGCCAACGAAATCCTCAAAGCAATCCAAATATCCCCTTGTAGATTCTATAACAAGAGTGTTTCAAAACTGCTTTATCAAAAGAAACGTTGAACTCTGTTAGTTGAGTACACACATCAGAAACAAGTTTCTGACAATGCTTCTGTCTAGTTTTCATGGGAAGGGATTTCCTTTTTCACCATAGGCCCCAAAGCACTCCAAATGTCCACTTCCAGATTCTACAAAGAGAGTGTTTCAAACTTGCTCTATGAAAGCGAATGTTCAACTCTGTGACGTGAATTCAATCATCACAAAGAAGTTTCTGAGAATGCATCAGTCTAGATTTTATACGATGTTATTTCCGTTTCCAACGAAATTCTCAAAGCTATCCAAATATCCACTTGCAGATCGCACAGAAGGAGTGTTTCAAAACTGCTCTATCAAACGATAGGTCCAACCCTGTGAGTTGAGTACACACATCAGAAACAAGTTTCTGAGAATGCTTCTGTCTAGTTTTCATGGGAAGAGATTTCCTTTTTCATCATAGGCCTCAAAGCGTTCAGAATGTCCACTTCCAGATACTACAAAAAGACTGTTTCCAACCTGCTCTGTAAAAGGGAATGCTCAACTCTGTGACTTGAATGCAAACATCACGAAGAAGTTTCTGAGAATTTTCCTCTTTTTATATGGAAATAATCGCGTTTCCAAGGAAATCCTAAAAGCAATCCAAATATCCACTTGCAGATTCTATAACAAGAGTGTTTCCCAACTGCTCTATCAAAAGACAGGTTCAACTCTGTTAGTTGAGTGCACACATCAGAAACAAGTTTCTGAGAATGCTTCTGTCTAGTTTTTATGGGAAGAGATTTCCTTTTTCACCATAGGCCTCAAAGCGCTCCAAATGTCCACTTCCAGATCCTACAAAAAGAGTGTTTCAAACCTGCTCTATGAAAGCAAATGTTCAAGTCTGTGCCTTGAATGCAATCATCATAAAGAAGTTTCTGAGAATGCATCTGTCTAGATTTTATACGGTGATATTCCCGTTTCCAACGAAATCCTCAAAGCTATCCAAATATCCACTTGCAGATCGTACAAAAAGAGTGTTTCAGAACTCCTCTATCAAAAGAAAGGTTCAACTCTGTTAGTTGAGTACACACATCACAAACTAGTTTCTGAGAATGCTTCTGTCTAGTTTTTATGGGAATAGATTTCCTTTTTCACCACAGGCCAGAAAGCGTTCGGAATGTCCACTCCCAGACACTACAAAAAGACTGTTTCAAACGTACTCTGTAAAAGGAAATGCTAAACTCTGTGACTTGAATGCAAACATCACAAAGACGTTTCTGAGAATGCTTCTTCTTTTTATACGGAGATATTCGGGTTTCCAACGAAATCCTCAAAGAAATCCAAATATCCACTTGCAGATTCTATAACAAGAGTGTTTCAAAACTGCTCTATCAAAAGAAAGGTTCAAGTCTGTTTGTTGAGTACACACATCAGAAACAAGTTTCTGAGAATGCTTCTGTCTAGTTCTTATGGAAGAGATTTCCTTTTTCAACATAGGCCTCAAAGTACTCCAAATGTCCACTTCCAGATTCTACAAAAAGAGTGTTTAAACCTGCTCTATGAAAGCGAATGTTCACCTCTGTGACTTGAATGCAATCATCATAAAGAAATTTCTGAGAATCCATCTGTCTAGATTGTATACGATGATATTCCCGTTTCCAACGAAATCCTCAAAGCTATCGAAATATCCACTTGCAGATCGTACAAAAAGAGTGTTTCAAAACTGCTCTATCAAAAGAAAGGTTCAACTCTGTTAGTTGAGTACACACATCACAACGAAGTTTCGGAGAATACTTCTGTCTAGTTTTTATGGGAAGAGATTTCCTTTTTCACCGTAGGCATGAAAGCGTTCGGAATGTCCACTTCCAGATCCTACAAAAAGACTGTTTCAAACCTGCTCAGTACAAGGGAATGCTCAACCCTGTGACTTGAATGCAAACATCCCAAAGAAGTTTCTGAGAATGCTTCTTCTTTTTATATGGTGATAATCCCGTTTCCAACGAAATCCTCAAGGCATTCCACATATCCACCTGCAGATACTATAACAAGAGTGTTTCAAATCTTCTCTATCAAAAGAAAGGTTCAAATCTGTTAGTTAAGTACACACATCAGAAACAAGTTTCTGAGAATGCTTCAGTCTAGTTTTTATGGGAAGAAATTTCCTTTTTCACCACAGGCCTCAAAGCGCTCCAAATGTCCACTTCCAGAATGTACAAAAAGAGTGTTTCAAACCTGCTCTACGAAAGCGAATGTTCAACTCTGTGACTTGAATGCAATCATCATAAAGAAGTTTCTGAGAATGCATCTGTCTAGATTTTATCCGATGATATTCCCGTTTCCAACGAAATCCTTAAAGCTATCCAAATATCCACTTGCAGATCACACAAAAAGAGTGTTTCAAAACTGCTCTATCAAAAGAAAAGTTCAACTCTGTTAGTGGAGTACACCCATCACAAACAAGTTTCTGAGAATGCTTCTGTCTAGTTTTTATGGGAAGAAATTTCCTTTTTCACCTTTGGCCTCAACGCGTTCGGAATGTCCACTTCCAGATACTACAAAAAGTCTGTTTGAAACCTGCTCTGTAAATGGGAATGCACATCCCTGTGACTTCAATGCAAACATAACAAAGAAGTTTCTGAGAATGCTTCTTCTTTTTATATGGAGATAATTCCGCTGCCAACGAAATCCTCAAAGCAATCCAAATATCCCCTTGTAGATTCTATAACAAGAGTGTTTCAAAACTGCTTTATCAAAAGAAACGTTGAACTCTGTTAGTTGAGTACACACATCAGAAACAAGTTTCTGACAATGCTTCTGTCTAGTTTTCATGGGAAGGGATTTCCTTTTTCACCATAGGCCCCAAAGCACTCCAAATGTCCACTTCCAGATTCTACAAAGAGAGTGTTTCAAACTTGCTCTATGAAAGCGAATGTTCAACTCTGTGACGTGAATTCAATCATCACAAAGAAGTTTCTGAGAATGCATCAGTCTAGATTTTATACGATGTTATTTCCGTTTCCAACGAAATTCTCAAAGCTATCCAAATATCCACTTGCAGATCGCACAGAAGGAGTGTTTCAAAACTGCTCTATCAAACGATAGGTCCAACCCTGTGAGTTGAGTACACACATCAGAAACAAGTTTCTGAGAATGCTTCTGTCTAGTTTTCATGGGAAGAGATTTCCTTTTTCATCATAGGCCTCAAAGCGTTCAGAATGTCCACTTCCAGATACTACAAAAAGACTGTTTCCAACCTGCTCTGTAAAAGGGAATGCTCAACTCTGTGACTTGAATGCAAACATCACGAAGAAGTTTCTGAGAATTTTCCTCTTTTTATATGGAAATAATCGCGTTTCCAAGGAAATCCTAAAAGCAATCCAAATATCCACTTGCAGATTCTATAACAAGAGTGTTTCCCAACTGCTCTATCAAAAGACAGGTTCAACTCTGTTAGTTGAGTGCACACATCAGAAACAAGTTTCTGAGAATGCTTCTGTCTAGTTTTTATGGGAAGAGATTTCCTTTTTCACCATAGGCCTCAAAGCGCTCCAAATGTCCACTTCCAGATCCTACAAAAAGAGTGTTTCAAACCTGCTCTATGAAAGCAAATGTTCAAGTCTGTGCCTTGAATGCAATCATCATAAAGAAGTTTCTGAGAATGCATCTGTCTAGATTTTATACGGTGATATTCCCGTTTCCAACGAAATCCTCAAAGCTATCCAAATATCCACTTGCAGATCGTACAAAAAGAGTGTTTCAGAACTCCTCTATCAAAAGAAAGGTTCAACTCTGTTAGTTGAGTACACACATCACAAACTAGTTTCTGAGAATGCTTCTGTCTAGTTTTTATGGGAATAGATTTCCTTTTTCACCACAGGCCAGAAAGCGTTCGGAATGTCCACTCCCAGACACTACAAAAAGACTGTTTCAAACGTACTCTGTAAAAGGAAATGCTAAACTCTGTGACTTGAATGCAAACATCACAAAGACGTTTCTGAGAATGCTTCTTCTTTTTATACGGAGATATTCGGGTTTCCAACGAAATCCTCAAAGAAATCCAAATATCCACTTGCAGATTCTATAACAAGAGTGTTTCAAAACTGCTCTGTCAAAAGAAAGGTTCAAGTCTGTTTGTTGAGTACACACATCAGAAACAAGTTTCTGAGAATGCTTCTGTCTAGTTCTTATGGAAGAGATTTCCTTTTTCAACATAGGCCTCAAAGTACTCCAAATGTCCACTTCCAGATTCTACAAAAAGAGTGTTTAAACCTGCTCTATGAAAGCGAATGTTCACCTCTGTGACTTGAATGCAATCATCATAAAGAAATTTCTGAGAATCCATCTGTCTAGATTTTATACGATGATATTCCCGTTTCCAACGAAATCCTCAAAGCTATCGAAATATCCACTTGCAGATCGTACAAAAAGAGTGTTTCAAAACTGCTCTATCAAAAGAAAGGTTCAACTCTGTTAGTTGAGTACACACATCACAACGAAGTTTCGGAGAATACTTCTGTCTAGTTTTTATGGGAAGAGATTTCCTTTTTCACCGTAGGCATGAAAGCGTGCGGAATGTCCACTTCCAGATCCTACAAAAAGACTGTTTCAAACCTGCTCAGTACAAGGGAATGCTCAACCCTGTGACTTGAATGCAAACATCCCAAAGAAGTTTCTGAGAATGCTTCTTCTTTTTATATGGAGATAATCCCGTTTCCAACGAAATCCTCAAAGCATTCCACATATCCACCTGCAGATACTATAACAAGAGTGTTTCAAATCTTCTCTATCAAAAGAAAGGTTCAAATCTGTTAGTTAAGTACACACATCAGAAACAAGTTTCTGAGAATGCTTCAGTCTAGTTTTTATGGGAAGAAATTTCCTTTTTCACCACAGGCCTCAAAGCGCTCCAAATGTCCACTTCCAGAATGTACAAAAAGAGTGTTTCAAACCTGCTCTACGAAAGCGAATGTTCAACTCTGTGACTTGAATGCAATCATCATAAAGGAGTTTCTGAGAATGCATCTGTCCAGATTTTATCCGATGATATTCCCGTTTCCAACGAAATCCTTAAAGCTATCCAAATATCCACTTGCAGATCACACAAAAAGAGTGTTTCAAAACTGCTCTATCAAAAGAAAAGTTCAACTCTGTTAGTGGAGTACACCCATCACAAACAAGTTTCTGAGAATGCTTCTGTCTAGTTTTTATGGGAAGAAATTTCCTTTTTCACCTTTGGCCTCAACGCGTTCGGAATGTCCACTTCCAGATACTACAAAAAGTCTGTTTGAAACCTGCTCTGTAAATGGGAATGCACATCCCTGTGACTTCAATGCAAACATAACAAAGAAGTTTCTGAGAATGCTTCTTCTTTTTATATGGAGATAATTCCGCTGCCAACGAAATCCTCAAAGCAATCCAAATATCCCCTTGTAGATTCTATAACAAGAGTGTTTCAAAACTGCTTTATCAAAAGAAACGTTGAACTCTGTTAGTTGAGTACACACATCAGAAACAAGTTTCTGACAATGCTTCTGTCTAGTTTTCATGGGAAGGGATTTCCTTTTTCACCATAGGCCCCAAAGCACTCCAAATGTCCACTTCCAGATCCTACAAAGAGAGTGTTTCAAACTTGCTCTATGAAAGCGAATGTTCAACTCTGTGACGTGAATTCAATCATCACAAAGAAGTTTCTGAGAATGCATCAGTCTAGATTTTATACGATGTTATTTCCGTTTCCAACGAAATTCTCAAAGCTATCCAAATATCCACTTGCAGATCGCACAGAAGGAGTGTTTCAAAACTGCTCTATCAAACGATAGGTCCAACCCTGTGAGTTGAGTACACACATCAGAAACAAGTTTCTGAGAATGCTTCTGTCTAGTTTTCATGGGAAGAGATTTCCTTTTTCATCATAGGCCTCAAAGCGTTCAGAATGTCCACTTCCAGATACTACAAAAAGACTGTTTCCAACCTGCTCTGTAAAAGGGAATGCTCAACTCTGTGACTTGAATGCAAACATCACGAAGAAGTTTCTGAGAATTTTCCTCTTTTTATATGGAAATAATCGCGTTTCCAAGGAAATCCTAAAAGCAATCCAAATATCCACTTGCAGATTCTATAACAAGAGTGTTTCCCAACTGCTCTATCAAAAGACAGGTTCAACTCTGTTAGTTGAGTGCACACATCAGAAACAAGTTTCTGAGAATGCTTCTGTCTAGTTTTTATGGGAAGAGATTTCCTTTTTCACCATAGGCCTCAAAGCGCTCCAAATGTCCACTTCCAGATCCTACAAAAAGAGTGTTTCAAACCTGCTCTATGAAAGCAAATGTTCAAGTCTGTGCCTTGAATGCAATCATCATAAAGAAGTTTCTGAGAATGCATCTGTCTAGATTTTATACGGTGATATTCCCGTTTCCAACGAAATCCTCAAAGCTATCCAAATATCCACTTGCAGATCGTACAAAAAGAGTGTTTCAGAACTCCTCTATCAAAAGAAAGGTTCAACTCTGTTAGTTGAGTACACACATCACAAACTAGTTTCTGAGAATGCTTCTGTCTAGTTTTTATGGGAATAGATTTCCTTTTTCACCACAGGCCAGAAAGCGTTCGGAATGTCCACTCCCAGACACTACAAAAAGACTGTTTCAAACGTACTCTGTAAAAGGAAATGCTAAACTCTGTGACTTGAATGCAAACATCACAAAGACGTTTCTGAGAATGCTTCTTCTTTTTATACGGAGATATTCGGGTTTCCAACGAAATCCTCAAAGAAATCCAAATATCCACTTGCAGATTCTATAACAAGAGTGTTTCAAAACTGCTCTATCAAAAGAAAGGTTCAAGTCTGTTTGTTGAGTACACACATCAGAAACAAGTTTCTGAGAATGCTTCTGTCTAGTTCTTATGGAAGAGATTTCCTTTTTCAACATAGGCCTCAAAGTACTCCAAATGTCCACTTCCAGATTCTACAAAAAGAGTGTTTAAACCTGCTCTATGAAAGCGAATGTTCACCTCTGTGACTTGAATGCAATCATCATAAAGAAATTTCTGAGAATCCATCTGTCTAGATTGTATACGATGATATTCCCGTTTCCAACGAAATCCTCAAAGCTATCGAAATATCCACTTGCAGATCGTACAAAAAGAGTGTTTCAAAACTGCTCTATCAAAAGAAAGGTTCAACTCTGTTAGTTGAGTACACACATCACAACGAAGTTTCGGAGAATACTTCTGTCTAGTTTTTATGGGAAGAGATTTCCTTTTTCACCGTAGGCATGAAAGCGTGCGGAATGTCCACTTCCAGATCCTACAAAAAGACTGTTTCAAACCTGCTCAGTACAAGGGAATGCTCAACCCTGTGACTTGAATGCAAACATCCCAAAGAAGTTTCTGAGAATGCTTCTTCTTTTTATATGGTGATAATCCCGTTTCCAACGAAATCCTCAAGGCATTCCACATATCCACCTGCAGATACTATAACAAGAGTGTTTCAAATCTTCTCTATCAAAAGAAAGGTTCAAATCTGTTAGTTAAGTACACACATCAGAAACAAGTTTCTGAGAATGCTTCAGTCTAGTTTTTATGGGAAGAAATTTCCTTTTTCACCACAGGCCTCAAAGCGCTCCAAATGTCCACTTCCAGAATGTACAAAAAGAGTGTTTCAAACCTGCTCTACGAAAGCGAATGTTCAACTCTGTGACTTGAATGCAATCATCATAAAGAAGTTTCTGAGAATGCATCTGTCTAGATTTTATCCGATGATATTCCCGTTTCCAACGAAATCCTTAAAGCTATCCAAATATCCACTTGCAGATCACACAAAAAGAGTGTTTCAAAACTGCTCTATCAAAAGAAAAGTTCAACTCTGTTAGTGGAGTGCACCCATCACAAACAAGTTTCTGAGAATGCTTCTGTCTAGTTTTTATGGGAAGAAATTTCCTTTTTCACCTTTGGCCTCAACGCGTTCGGAATGTCCACTTCCAGATACTACAAAAAGTCTGTTTGAAACCTGCTCTGTAAATGGGAATGCACATCCCTGTGACTTCAATGCAAACATAACAAAGAAGTTTCTGAGAATGCTTCTTCTTTTTATATGGAGATAATTCCGCTGCCAACGAAATCCTCAAAGCAATCCAAATATCCCCTTGTAGATTCTATAACAAGAGTGTTTCAAAACTGCTTTATCAAAAGAAACGTTGAACTCTGTTAGTTGAGTACACACATCAGAAACAAGTTTCTGACAATGCTTCTGTCTAGTTTTCATGGGAAGGGATTTCCTTTTTCACCATAGGCCCCAAAGCACTCCAAATGTCCACTTCCAGATTCTACAAAGAGAGTGTTTCAAACTTGCTCTATGAAAGCGAATGTTCAACTCTGTGACGTGAATTCAATCATCACAAAGAAGTTTCTGAGAATGCATCAGTCTAGATTTTATACGATGTTATTTCCGTTTCCAACGAAATTCTCAAAGCTATCCAAATATCCACTTGCAGATCGCACAGAAGGAGTGTTTCAAAACTGCTCTATCAAACGATAGGTCCAACCCTGTGAGTTGAGTACACACATCAGAAACAAGTTTCTGAGAATGCTTCTGTCTAGTTTTCATGGGAAGAGATTTCCTTTTTCATCATAGGCCTCAAAGCGTTCAGAATGTCCACTTCCAGATACTACAAAAAGACTGTTTCCAACCTGCTCTGTAAAAGGGAATGCTCAACTCTGTGACTTGAATGCAAACATCACGAAGAAGTTTCTGAGAATTTTCCTCTTTTTATATGGAAATAATCGCGTTTCCAAGGAAATCCTAAAAGCAATCCAAATATCCACTTGCAGATTCTATAACAAGAGTGTTTCCCAACTGCTCTATCAAAAGACAGGTTCAACTCTGTTAGTTGAGTGCACACATCAGAAACAAGTTTCTGAGAATGCTTCTGTCTAGTTTTTATGGGAAGAGATTTCCTTTTTCACCATAGGCCTCAAAGCGCTCCAAATGTCCACTTCCAGATCCTACAAAAAGAGTGTTTCAAACCTGCTCTATGAAAGCAAATGTTCAAGTCTGTGCCTTGAATGCAATCATCATAAAGAAGTTTCTGAGAATGCATCTGTCTAGATTTTATACGGTGATATTCCCGTTTCCAACGAAATCCTCAAAGCTATCCAAATATCCACTTGCAGATCGTACAAAAAGAGTGTTTCAGAACTCCTCTATCAAAAGAAAGGTTCAACTCTGTTAGTTGAGTACACACATCACAAACTAGTTTCTGAGAATGCTTCTGTCTAGTTTTTATGGGAATAGATTTCCTTTTTCACCACAGGCCAGAAAGCGTTCGGAATGTCCACTCCCAGACACTACAAAAAGACTGTTTCAAACGTACTCTGTAAAAGGAAATGCTAAACTCTGTGACTTGAATGCAAACATCACAAAGACGTTTCTGAGAATGCTTCTTCTTTTTATACGGAGATATTCGGGTTTCCAACGAAATCCTCAAAGAAATCCAAATATCCACTTGCAGATTCTATAACAAGAGTGTTTCAAAACTGCTCTATCAAAAGAAAGGTTCAAGTCTGTTTGTTGAGTACACACATCAGAAACAAGTTTCTGAGAATGCTTCTGTCTAGTTCTTATGGAAGAGATTTCCTTTTTCAACATAGGCCTCAAAGTACTCCAAATGTCCACTTCCAGATTCTACAAAAAGAGTGTTTAAACCTGCTCTATGAAAGCGAATGTTCACCTCTGTGACTTGAATGCAATCATCATAAAGAAATTTCTGAGAATCCATCTGTCTAGATTGTATACGATGATATTCCCGTTTCCAACGAAATCCTCAAAGCTATCGAAATATCCACTTGCAGATCGTACAAAAAGAGTGTTTCAAAACTGCTCTATCAAAAGAAAGGTTCAACTCTGTTAGTTGAGTACACACATCACAACGAAGTTTCGGAGAATACTTCTGTCTAGTTTTTATGGGAAGAGATTTCCTTTTTCACCGTAGGCATGAAAGCGTTCGGAATGTCCACTTCCAGATCCTACAAAAAGACTGTTTCAAACCTGCTCAGTACAAGGGAATGCTCAACCCTGTGACTTGAATGCAAACATCCCAAAGAAGTTTCTGAGAATGCTTCTTCTTTTTATATGGTGATAATCCCGTTTCCAACGAAATCCTCAAGGCATTCCACATATCCACCTGCAGATACTATAACAAGAGTGTTTCAAATCTTCTCTATCAAAAGAAAGGTTCAAATCTGTTAGTTAAGTACACACATCAGAAACAAGTTTCTGAGAATGCTTCAGTCTAGTTTTTATGGGAAGAAATTTCCTTTTTCACCACAGGCCTCAAAGCGCTCCAAATGTCCACTTCCAGAATGTACAAAAAGAGTGTTTCAAACCTGCTCTACGAAAGCGAATGTTCAACTCTGTGACTTGAATGCAATCATCATAAAGAAGTTTCTGAGAATGCATCTGTCTAGATTTTATCCGATGATATTCCCGTTTCCAACGAAATCCTTAAAGCTATCCAAATATCCACTTGCAGATCACACAAAAAGAGTGTTTCAAAACTGCTCTATCAAAAGAAAAGTTCAACTCTGTTAGTGGAGTACACCCATCACAAACAAGTTTCTGAGAATGCTTCTGTCTAGTTTTTATGGGAAGAAATTTCCTTTTTCACCTTTGGCCTCAACGCGTTCGGAATGTCCACTTCCAGATACTACAAAAAGTCTGTTTGAAACCTGCTCTGTAAATGGGAATGCACATCCCTGTGACTTCAATGCAAACATAACAAAGAAGTTTCTGAGAATGCTTCTTCTTTTTATATGGAGATAATTCCGCTGCCAACGAAATCCTCAAAGCAATCCAAATATCCCCTTGTAGATTCTATAACAAGAGTGTTTCAAAACTGCTTTATCAAAAGAAACGTTGAACTCTGTTAGTTGAGTACACACATCAGAAACAAGTTTCTGACAATGCTTCTGTCTAGTTTTCATGGGAAGGGATTTCCTTTTTCACCATAGGCCCCAAAGCACTCCAAATGTCCACTTCCAGATTCTACAAAGAGAGTGTTTCAAACTTGCTCTATGAAAGCGAATGTTCAACTCTGTGACGTGAATTCAATCATCACAAAGAAGTTTCTGAGAATGCATCAGTCTAGATTTTATACGATGTTATTTCCGTTTCCAACGAAATTCTCAAAGCTATCCAAATATCCACTTGCAGATCGCACAGAAGGAGTGTTTCAAAACTGCTCTATCAAACGATAGGTCCAACCCTGTGAGTTGAGTACACACATCAGAAACAAGTTTCTGAGAATGCTTCTGTCTAGTTTTCATGGGAAGAGATTTCCTTTTTCATCATAGGCCTCAAAGCGTTCAGAATGTCCACTTCCAGATACTACAAAAAGACTGTTTCCAACCTGCTCTGTAAAAGGGAATGCTCAACTCTGTGACTTGAATGCAAACATCACGAAGAAGTTTCTGAGAATTTTCCTCTTTTTATATGGAAATAATCGCGTTTCCAAGGAAATCCTAAAAGCAATCCAAATATCCACTTGCAGATTCTATAACAAGAGTGTTTCCCAACTGCTCTATCAAAAGACAGGTTCAACTCTGTTAGTTGAGTGCACACATCAGAAACAAGTTTCTGAGAATGCTTCTGTCTAGTTTTTATGGGAAGAGATTTCCTTTTTCACCATAGGCCTCAAAGCGCTCCAAATGTCCACTTCCAGATCCTACAAAAAGAGTGTTTCAAACCTGCTCTATGAAAGCAAATGTTCAAGTCTGTGCCTTGAATGCAATCATCATAAAGAAGTTTCTGAGAATGCATCTGTCTAGATTTTATACGGTGATATTCCCGTTTCCAACGAAATCCTCAAAGCTATCCAAATATCCACTTGCAGATCGTACAAAAAGAGTGTTTCAGAACTCCTCTATCAAAAGAAAGGTTCAACTCTGTTAGTTGAGTACACACATCACAAACTAGTTTCTGAGAATGCTTCTGTCTAGTTTTTATGGGAATAGATTTCCTTTTTCACCACAGGCCAGAAAGCGTTCGGAATGTCCACTCCCAGACACTACAAAAAGACTGTTTCAAACGTACTCTGTAAAAGGAAATGCTAAACTCTGTGACTTGAATGCAAACATCACAAAGACGTTTCTGAGAATGCTTCTTCTTTTTATACGGAGATATTCGGGTTTCCAACGAAATCCTCAAAGAAATCCAAATATCCACTTGCAGATTCTATAACAAGAGTGTTTCAAAACTGCTCTGTCAAAAGAAAGGTTCAAGTCTGTTTGTTGAGTACACACATCAGAAACAAGTTTCTGAGAATGCTTCTGTCTAGTTCTTATGGAAGAGATTTCCTTTTTCAACATAGGCCTCAAAGTACTCCAAATGTCCACTTCCAGATTCTACAAAAAGAGTGTTTAAACCTGCTCTATGAAAGCGAATGTTCACCTCTGTGACTTGAATGCAATCATCATAAAGAAATTTCTGAGAATCCATCTGTCTAGATTTTATACGATGATATTCCCGTTTCCAACGAAATCCTCAAAGCTATCGAAATATCCACTTGCAGATCGTACAAAAAGAGTGTTTCAAAACTGCTCTATCAAAAGAAAGGTTCAACTCTGTTAGTTGAGTACACACATCACAACGAAGTTTCGGAGAATACTTCTGTCTAGTTTTTATGGGAAGAGATTTCCTTTTTCACCGTAGGCATGAAAGCGTGCGGAATGTCCACTTCCAGATCCTACAAAAAGACTGTTTCAAACCTGCTCAGTACAAGGGAATGCTCAACCCTGTGACTTGAATGCAAACATCCCAAAGAAGTTTCTGAGAATGCTTCTTCTTTTTATATGGAGATAATCCCGTTTCCAACGAAATCCTCAAAGCATTCCACATATCCACCTGCAGATACTATAACAAGAGTGTTTCAAATCTTCTCTATCAAAAGAAAGGTTCAAATCTGTTAGTTAAGTACACACATCAGAAACAAGTTTCTGAGAATGCTTCAGTCTAGTTTTTATGGGAAGAAATTTCCTTTTTCACCACAGGCCTCAAAGCGCTCCAAATGTCCACTTCCAGAATGTACAAAAAGAGTGTTTCAAACCTGCTCTACGAAAGCGAATGTTCAACTCTGTGACTTGAATGCAATCATCATAAAGGAGTTTCTGAGAATGCATCTGTCCAGATTTTATCCGATGATATTCCCGTTTCCAACGAAATCCTTAAAGCTATCCAAATATCCACTTGCAGATCACACAAAAAGAGTGTTTCAAAACTGCTCTATCAAAAGAAAAGTTCAACTCTGTTAGTGGAGTACACCCATCACAAACAAGTTTCTGAGAATGCTTCTGTCTAGTTTTTATGGGAAGAAATTTCCTTTTTCACCTTTGGCCTCAACGCGTTCGGAATGTCCACTTCCAGATACTACAAAAAGTCTGTTTGAAACCTGCTCTGTAAATGGGAATGCACATCCCTGTGACTTCAATGCAAACATAACAAAGAAGTTTCTGAGAATGCTTCTTCTTTTTATATGGAGATAATTCCGCTGCCAACGAAATCCTCAAAGCAATCCAAATATCCCCTTGTAGATTCTATAACAAGAGTGTTTCAAAACTGCTTTATCAAAAGAAACGTTGAACTCTGTTAGTTGAGTACACACATCAGAAACAAGTTTCTGACAATGCTTCTGTCTAGTTTTCATGGGAAGGGATTTCCTTTTTCACCATAGGCCCCAAAGCACTCCAAATGTCCACTTCCAGATCCTACAAAGAGAGTGTTTCAAACTTGCTCTATGAAAGCGAATGTTCAACTCTGTGACGTGAATTCAATCATCACAAAGAAGTTTCTGAGAATGCATCAGTCTAGATTTTATACGATGTTATTTCCGTTTCCAACGAAATTCTCAAAGCTATCCAAATATCCACTTGCAGATCGCACAGAAGGAGTGTTTCAAAACTGCTCTATCAAACGATAGGTCCAACCCTGTGAGTTGAGTACACACATCAGAAACAAGTTTCTGAGAATGCTTCTGTCTAGTTTTCATGGGAAGAGATTTCCTTTTTCATCATAGGCCTCAAAGCGTTCAGAATGTCCACTTCCAGATACTACAAAAAGACTGTTTCCAACCTGCTCTGTAAAAGGGAATGCTCAACTCTGTGACTTGAATGCAAACATCACGAAGAAGTTTCTGAGAATTTTCCTCTTTTTATATGGAAATAATCGCGTTTCCAAGGAAATCCTAAAAGCAATCCAAATATCCACTTGCAGATTCTATAACAAGAGTGTTTCCCAACTGCTCTATCAAAAGACAGGTTCAACTCTGTTAGTTGAGTGCACACATCAGAAACAAGTTTCTGAGAATGCTTCTGTCTAGTTTTTATGGGAAGAGATTTCCTTTTTCACCATAGGCCTCAAAGCGCTCCAAATGTCCACTTCCAGATCCTACAAAAAGAGTGTTTCAAACCTGCTCTATGAAAGCAAATGTTCAAGTCTGTGCCTTGAATGCAATCATCATAAAGAAGTTTCTGAGAATGCATCTGTCTAGATTTTATACGGTGATATTCCCGTTTCCAACGAAATCCTCAAAGCTATCCAAATATCCACTTGCAGATCGTACAAAAAGAGTGTTTCAGAACTCCTCTATCAAAAGAAAGGTTCAACTCTGTTAGTTGAGTACACACATCACAAACTAGTTTCTGAGAATGCTTCTGTCTAGTTTTTATGGGAATAGATTTCCTTTTTCACCACAGGCCAGAAAGCGTTCGGAATGTCCACTCCCAGACACTACAAAAAGACTGTTTCAAACGTACTCTGTAAAAGGAAATGCTAAACTCTGTGACTTGAATGCAAACATCACAAAGACGTTTCTGAGAATGCTTCTTCTTTTTATACGGAGATATTCGGGTTTCCAACGAAATCCTCAAAGAAATCCAAATATCCACTTGCAGATTCTATAACAAGAGTGTTTCAAAACTGCTCTATCAAAAGAAAGGTTCAAGTCTGTTTGTTGAGTACACACATCAGAAACAAGTTTCTGAGAATGCTTCTGTCTAGTTCTTATGGAAGAGATTTCCTTTTTCAACATAGGCCTCAAAGTACTCCAAATGTCCACTTCCAGATTCTACAAAAAGAGTGTTTAAACCTGCTCTATGAAAGCGAATGTTCACCTCTGTGACTTGAATGCAATCATCATAAAGAAATTTCTGAGAATCCATCTGTCTAGATTGTATACGATGATATTCCCGTTTCCAACGAAATCCTCAAAGCTATCGAAATATCCACTTGCAGATCGTACAAAAAGAGTGTTTCAAAACTGCTCTATCAAAAGAAAGGTTCAACTCTGTTAGTTGAGTACACACATCACAACGAAGTTTCGGAGAATACTTCTGTCTAGTTTTTATGGGAAGAGATTTCCTTTTTCACCGTAGGCATGAAAGCGTGCGGAATGTCCACTTCCAGATCCTACAAAAAGACTGTTTCAAACCTGCTCAGTACAAGGGAATGCTCAACCCTGTGACTTGAATGCAAACATCCCAAAGAAGTTTCTGAGAATGCTTCTTCTTTTTATATGGTGATAATCCCGTTTCCAACGAAATCCTCAAGGCATTCCACATATCCACCTGCAGATACTATAACAAGAGTGTTTCAAATCTTCTCTATCAAAAGAAAGGTTCAAATCTGTTAGTTAAGTACACACATCAGAAACAAGTTTCTGAGAATGCTTCAGTCTAGTTTTTATGGGAAGAAATTTCCTTTTTCACCACAGGCCTCAAAGCGCTCCAAATGTCCACTTCCAGAATGTACAAAAAGAGTGTTTCAAACCTGCTCTACGAAAGCGAATGTTCAACTCTGTGACTTGAATGCAATCATCATAAAGAAGTTTCTGAGAATGCATCTGTCTAGATTTTATCCGATGATATTCCCGTTTCCAACGAAATCCTTAAAGCTATCCAAATATCCACTTGCAGATCACACAAAAAGAGTGTTTCAAAACTGCTCTATCAAAAGAAAAGTTCAACTCTGTTAGTGGAGTACACCCATCACAAACAAGTTTCTGAGAATGCTTCTGTCTAGTTTTTATGGGAAGAAATTTCCTTTTTCACCTTTGGCCTCAACGCGTTCGGAATGTCCACTTCCAGATACTACAAAAAGTCTGTTTGAAACCTGCTCTGTAAATGGGAATGCACATCCCTGTGACTTCAATGCAAACATAACAAAGAAGTTTCTGAGAATGCTTCTTCTTTTTATATGGAGATAATTCCGCTGCCAACGAAATCCTCAAAGCAATCCAAATATCCCCTTGTAGATTCTATAACAAGAGTGTTTCAAAACTGCTTTATCAAAAGAAACGTTGAACTCTGTTAGTTGAGTACACACATCAGAAACAAGTTTCTGACAATGCTTCTGTCTAGTTTTCATGGGAAGGGATTTCCTTTTTCACCATAGGCCCCAAAGCACTCCAAATGTCCACTTCCAGATCCTACAAAGAGAGTGTTTCAAACTTGCTCTATGAAAGCGAATGTTCAACTCTGTGACGTGAATTCAATCATCACAAAGAAGTTTCTGAGAATGCATCAGTCTAGATTTTATACGATGTTATTTCCGTTTCCAACGAAATTCTCAAAGCTATCCAAATATCCACTTGCAGATCGCACAGAAGGAGTGTTTCAAAACTGCTCTATCAAACGATAGGTCCAACCCTGTGAGTTGAGTACACACATCAGAAACAAGTTTCTGAGAATGCTTCTGTCTAGTTTTCATGGGAAGAGATTTCCTTTTTCATCATAGGCCTCAAAGCGTTCAGAATGTCCACTTCCAGATACTACAAAAAGACTGTTTCCAACCTGCTCTGTAAAAGGGAATGCTCAACTCTGTGACTTGAATGCAAACATCACGAAGAAGTTTCTGAGAATTTTCCTCTTTTTATATGGAAATAATCGCGTTTCCAAGGAAATCCTAAAAGCAATCCAAATATCCACTTGCAGATTCTATAACAAGAGTGTTTCCCAACTGCTCTATCAAAAGACAGGTTCAACTCTGTTAGTTGAGTGCACACATCAGAAACAAGTTTCTGAGAATGCTTCTGTCTAGTTTTTATGGGAAGAGATTTCCTTTTTCACCATAGGCCTCAAAGCGCTCCAAATGTCCACTTCCAGATCCTACAAAAAGAGTGTTTCAAACCTGCTCTATGAAAGCAAATGTTCAAGTCTGTGCCTTGAATGCAATCATCATAAAGAAGTTTCTGAGAATGCATCTGTCTAGATTTTATACGGTGATATTCCCGTTTCCAACGAAATCCTCAAAGCTATCCAAATATCCACTTGCAGATCGTACAAAAAGAGTGTTTCAGAACTCCTCTATCAAAAGAAAGGTTCAACTCTGTTAGTTGAGTACACACATCACAAACTAGTTTCTGAGAATGCTTCTGTCTAGTTTTTATGGGAATAGATTTCCTTTTTCACCACAGGCCAGAAAGCGTTCGGAATGTCCACTCCCAGACACTACAAAAAGACTGTTTCAAACGTACTCTGTAAAAGGAAATGCTAAACTCTGTGACTTGAATGCAAACATCACAAAGACGTTTCTGAGAATGCTTCTTCTTTTTATACGGAGATATTCGGGTTTCCAACGAAATCCTCAAAGAAATCCAAATATCCACTTGCAGATTCTATAACAAGAGTGTTTCAAAACTGCTCTATCAAAAGAAAGGTTCAAGTCTGTTTGTTGAGTACACACATCAGAAACAAGTTTCTGAGAATGCTTCTGTCTAGTTCTTATGGAAGAGATTTCCTTTTTCAACATAGGCCTCAAAGTACTCCAAATGTCCACTTCCAGATTCTACAAAAAGAGTGTTTAAACCTGCTCTATGAAAGCGAATGTTCACCTCTGTGACTTGAATGCAATCATCATAAAGAAATTTCTGAGAATCCATCTGTCTAGATTGTATACGATGATATTCCCGTTTCCAACGAAATCCTCAAAGCTATCGAAATATCCACTTGCAGATCGTACAAAAAGAGTGTTTCAAAACTGCTCTATCAAAAGAAAGGTTCAACTCTGTTAGTTGAGTACACACATCACAACGAAGTTTCGGAGAATACTTCTGTCTAGTTTTTATGGGAAGAGATTTCCTTTTTCACCGTAGGCATGAAAGCGTGCGGAATGTCCACTTCCAGATCCTACAAAAAGACTGTTTCAAACCTGCTCAGTACAAGGGAATGCTCAACCCTGTGACTTGAATGCAAACATCCCAAAGAAGTTTCTGAGAATGCTTCTTCTTTTTATATGGTGATAATCCCGTTTCCAACGAAATCCTCAAGGCATTCCACATATCCACCTGCAGATACTATAACAAGAGTGTTTCAAATCTTCTCTATCAAAAGAAAGGTTCAAATCTGTTAGTTAAGTACACACATCAGAAACAAGTTTCTGAGAATGCTTCAGTCTAGTTTTTATGGGAAGAAATTTCCTTTTTCACCACAGGCCTCAAAGCGCTCCAAATGTCCACTTCCAGAATGTACAAAAAGAGTGTTTCAAACCTGCTCTACGAAAGCGAATGTTCAACTCTGTGACTTGAATGCAATCATCATAAAGAAGTTTCTGAGAATGCATCTGTCTAGATTTTATCCGATGATATTCCCGTTTCCAACGAAATCCTTAAAGCTATCCAAATATCCACTTGCAGATCACACAAAAAGAGTGTTTCAAAACTGCTCTATCAAAAGAAAAGTTCAACTCTGTTAGTGGAGTACACCCATCACAAACAAGTTTCTGAGAATGCTTCTGTCTAGTTTTTATGGGAAGAAATTTCCTTTTTCACCTTTGGCCTCAACGCGTTCGGAATGTCCACTTCCAGATACTACAAAAAGTCTGTTTGAAACCTGCTCTGTAAATGGGAATGCACATCCCTGTGACTTCAATGCAAACATAACAAAGAAGTTTCTGAGAATGCTTCTTCTTTTTATATGGAGATAATTCCGCTGCCAACGAAATCCTCAAAGCAATCCAAATATCCCCTTGTAGATTCTATAACAAGAGTGTTTCAAAACTGCTTTATCAAAAGAAACGTTGAACTCTGTTAGTTGAGTACACACATCAGAAACAAGTTTCTGACAATGCTTCTGTCTAGTTTTCATGGGAAGGGATTTCCTTTTTCACCATAGGCCCCAAAGCACTCCAAATGTCCACTTCCAGATTCTACAAAGAGAGTGTTTCAAACTTGCTCTATGAAAGCGAATGTTCAACTCTGTGACGTGAATTCAATCATCACAAAGAAGTTTCTGAGAATGCATCAGTCTAGATTTTATACGATGTTATTTCCGTTTCCAACGAAATTCTCAAAGCTATCCAAATATCCACTTGCAGATCGCACAGAAGGAGTGTTTCAAAACTGCTCTATCAAACGATAGGTCCAACCCTGTGAGTTGAGTACACACATCAGAAACAAGTTTCTGAGAATGCTTCTGTCTAGTTTTTATGGGAAGAGATTTCCTTTTTCATCATAGGCCTCAAAGCGTTCAGAATGTCCACTTCCAGATACTACAAAAAGACTGTTTCCAACCTGCTCTGTAAAAGGGAATGCTCAACTCTGTGACTTGAATGCAAACATCACGAAGAAGTTTCTGAGAATTTTCCTCTTTTTATATGGAAATAATCGCGTTTCCAAGGAAATCCTAAAAGCAATCCAAATATCCACTTGCAGATTCTATAACAAGAGTGTTTCCCAACTGCTCTATCAAAAGACAGGTTCAACTCTGTTAGTTGAGTGCACACATCAGAAACAAGTTTCTGAGAATGCTTCTGTCTAGTTTTTATGGGAAGAGATTTCCTTTTTCACCATAGGCCTCAAAGCGCTCCAAATGTCCACTTCCAGATCCTACAAAAAGAGTGTTTCAAACCTGCTCTATGAAAGCAAATGTTCAAGTCTGTGCCTTGAATGCAATCATCATAAAGAAGTTTCTGAGAATGCATCTGTCTAGATTTTATACGGTGATATTCCCGTTTCCAACGAAATCCTCAAAGCTATCCAAATATCCACTTGCAGATCGTACAAAAAGAGTGTTTCAGAACTCCTCTATCAAAAGAAAGGTTCAACTCTGTTAGTTGAGTACACACATCACAAACTAGTTTCTGAGAATGCTTCTGTCTAGTTTTTATGGGAATAGATTTCCTTTTTCACCACAGGCCAGAAAGCGTTCGGAATGTCCACTCCCAGACACTACAAAAAGACTGTTTCAAACGTACTCTGTAAAAGGAAATGCTAAACTCTGTGACTTGAATGCAAACATCACAAAGACGTTTCTGAGAATGCTTCTTCTTTTTATACGGAGATATTCGGGTTTCCAACGAAATCCTCAAAGAAATCCAAATATCCACTTGCAGATTCTATAACAAGAGTGTTTCAAAACTGCTCTATCAAAAGAAAGGTTCAAGTCTGTTTGTTGAGTACACACATCAGAAACAAGTTTCTGAGAATGCTTCTGTCTAGTTCTTATGGAAGAGATTTCCTTTTTCAACATAGGCCTCAAAGTACTCCAAATGTCCACTTCCAGATTCTACAAAAAGAGTGTTTAAACCTGCTCTATGAAAGCGAATGTTCACCTCTGTGACTTGAATGCAATCATCATAAAGAAATTTCTGAGAATCCATCTGTCTAGATTGTATACGATGATATTCCCGTTTCCAACGAAATCCTCAAAGCTATCGAAATATACACTTGCAGATCGTACAAAAAGAGTGTTTCAAAACTGCTCTATCAAAAGAAAGGTTCAACTCTGTTAGTTGAGTACACACATCACAACGAAGTTTCGGAGAATACTTCTGTCTAGTTTTTATGGGAAGAGATTTCCTTTTTCACCGTAGGCATGAAAGCGTGCGGAATGTCCACTTCCAGATCCTACAAAAAGACTGTTTCAAACCTGCTCAGTACAAGGGAATGCTCAACCCTGTGACTTGAATGCAAACATCCCAAAGAAGTTTCTGAGAATGCTTCTTCTTTTTATATGGTGATAATCCCGTTTCCAACGAAATCCTCAAGGCATTCCACATATCCACCTGCAGATACTATAACAAGAGTGTTTCAAATCTTCTCTATCAAAAGAAAGGTTCAAATCTGTTAGTTAAGTACACACATCAGAAACAAGTTTCTGAGAATGCTTCAGTCTAGTTTTTATGGGAAGAAATTTCCTTTTTCACCACAGGCCTCAAAGCGCTCCAAATGTCCACTTCCAGAATGTACAAAAAGAGTGTTTCAAACCTGCTCTACGAAAGCGAATGTTCAACTCTGTGACTTGAATGCAATCATCATAAAGAAGTTTCTGAGAATGCATCTGTCTAGATTTTATCCGATGATATTCCCGTTTCCAACGAAATCCTTAAAGCTATCCAAATATCCACTTGCAGATCACACAAAAAGAGTGTTTCAAAACTGCTCTATCAAAAGAAAAGTTCAACTCTGTTAGTGAAGTGCACCCATCACAAACAAGTTTCTGAGAATGCTTCTGTCTAGTTTTTATGGGAAGAAATTTCCTTTTTCACCTTTGGCCTCAACGCGTTCGGAATCTCCACTTCCAGATACTACAAAAAGTCTGTTTGAAACCTGCTCTGTAAATGGGAATGCACATCCCTGTGACTTCAATGCAAACATAACAAAGAAGTTTCTGAGAATGCTTCTTCTTTTTATATGGAGATAATTCCGCTGCCAACGAAATCCTCAAAGCAATCCAAATATCCCCTTGTAGATTCTATAACAAGAGTGTTTCAAAACTGCTTTATCAAAAGAAACGTTGAACTCTGTTAGTTGAGTACACACATCAGAAACAAGTTTCTGACAATGCTTCTGTCTAGTTTTCATGGGAAGGGATTTCCTTTTTCACCATAGGCCCCAAAGCTCTCCAAATGTCCACTTCCAGATTCTACAAAGAGAGTGTTTCAAACTTGCTCTATGAAAGCGAATGTTCAACTCTGTGACGTGAATTCAATCATCACAAAGAAGTTTCTGAGAATGCATCAGTCTAGATTTTATACGATGTTATTTCCGTTTCCAACGAAATTCTCAAAGCTATCCAAATATCCACTTGCAGATCGCACAGAAGGAGTGTTTCAAAACTGCTCTATCAAACGATAGGTCCAACCCTGTGAGTTGAGTACACACATCAGAAACAAGTTTCTGAGAATGCTTCTGTCTAGTTTTCATGGGAAGAGATTTCCTTTTTCATCATAGGCCTCAAAGCGTTCAGAATGTCCACTTCCAGATACTACAAAAAGACTGTTTCCAACCTGCTCTGTAAAAGGGAATGCTCAACTCTGTGACTTGAATGCAAACATCACGAAGAAGTTTCTGAGAATTTTCCTCTTTTTATATGGAAATAATCGCGTTTCCAAGGAAATCCTAAAAGCAATCCAAATATCCACTTGCAGATTCTATAACAAGAGTGTTTCCCAACTGCTCTATCAAAAGACAGGTTCAACTCTGTTAGTTGAGTGCACACATCAGAAACAAGTTTCTGAGAATGCTTCTGTCTAGTTTTTATGGGAAGAGATTTCCTTTTTCACCATAGGCCTCAAAGCGCTCCAAATGTCCACTTCCAGATCCTACAAAAAGAGTGTTTCAAACCTGCTCTATGAAAGCAAATGTTCAAGTCTGTGCCTTGAATGCAATCATCATAAAGAAGTTTCTGAGAATGCATCTGTCTAGATTTTATACGGTGATATTCCCGTTTCCAACGAAATCCTCAAAGCTATCCAAATATCCACTTGCAGATCGTACAAAAAGAGTGTTTCAGAACTCCTCTATCAAAAGAAAGGTTCAACTCTGTTAGTTGAGTACACACATCACAAACTAGTTTCTGAGAATGCTTCTGTCTAGTTTTTATGGGAATAGATTTCCTTTTTCACCACAGGCCAGAAAGCGTTCGGAATGTCCACTCCCAGACACTACAAAAAGACTGTTTCAAACGTACTCTGTAAAAGGAAATGCTAAACTCTGTGACTTGAATGCAAACATCACAAAGACGTTTCTGAGAATGCTTCTTCTTTTTACACGGAGATATTCGGGTTTCCAACGAAATCCTCAAAGAAATCCAAATATCCACTTGCAGATTCTATAACAAGAGTGTTTCAAAACTGCTCTATCAAAAGAAAGGTTCAAGTCTGTTTGTTGAGTACACACATCAGAAACAAGTTTCTGAGAATGCTTCTGTCTAGTTCTTATGGAAGAGATTTCCTTTTTCAACATAGGCCTCAAAGTACTCCAAATGTCCACTTCCAGATTCTACAAAAAGAGTGTTTAAACCTGCTCTATGAAAGCGAATGTTCACCTCTGTGACTTGAATGCAATCATCATAAAGAAATTTCTGAGAATCCATCTGTCTAGATTGTATACGATGATATTCCCGTTTCCAACGAAATCCTCAAAGCTATCGAAATATCCACTTGCAGATCGTACAAAAAGAGTGTTTCAAAACTGCTCTATCAAAAGAAAGGTTCAACTCTGTTAGTTGAGTACACACATCACAACGAAGTTTCGGAGAATACTTCTGTCTAGTTTTTATGGGAAGAGATTTCCTTTTTCACCGTAGGCATGAAAGCGTTCGGAATGTCCACTTCCAGATCCTACAAAAAGACTGTTTCAAACCTGCTCAGTACAAGGGAATGCTCAACCCTGTGACTTGAATGCAAACATCCCAAAGAAGTTTCTGAGAATGCTTCTTCTTTTTATATGGTGATAATCCCGTTTCCAACGAAATCCTCAAAGCATTCCACATATCCACCTGCAGATACTATAACAAGAGTGTTTCAAATCTTCTCTATCAAAAGAAAGGTTCAAATCTGTTAGTTAAGTACACACATCAGAAACAAGTTTCTGAGAATGCTTCAGTCTAGTTTTTATGGGAAGAAATTTCCTTTTTCAACACAGGCCTCAAAGCGCTCCAAATGTCCACTTCCAGAATGTACAAAAAGAGTGTTTCAAACCTGCTCTACGAAAGCGAATGTTCAACTCTGTGACTTGAATGCAATCATCATAAAGAAGTTTCTGAGAATGCATCTGTCTAGATTTTATCCGATGATATTCCCGTTTCCAACGAAATCCTTAAAGCTATCCAAATATCCACTTGCAGATCACACAAAAAGAGTGTTTCAAAACTGCTCTATCAAAAGAAAAGTTCAACTCTGTTAGTGGAGTACACCCATCACAAACAAGTTTCTGAGAATGCTTCTGTCTAGTTTTTATGGGAAGAAATTTCCTTTTTCACCTTTGGCCTCAACGCGTTCGGAATGTCCACTTCCAGATACTACAAAAAGTCTGTTTGAAACCTGCTCTGTAAATGGGAATGCACATCCCTGTGACTTCAATGCAAACATAACAAAGAAGTTTCTGAGAATGCTTCTTCTTTTTATATGGAGATAATTCCGCTGCCAACGAAATCCTCAAAGCAATCCAAATATCCCCTTGTAGATTCTATAACAAGAGTGTTTCAAAACTGCTTTATCAAAAGAAACGTTGAACTCTGTTAGTTGAGTACACACATCAGAAACAAGTTTCTGACAATGCTTCTGTCTAGTTTTCATGGGAAGGGATTTCCTTTTTCACCATAGGCCCCAAAGCACTCCAAATGTCCACTTCCAGATTCTACAAAGAGAGTGTTTCAAACTTGCTCTATGAAAGCGAATGTTCAACTCTGTGACGTGAATTCAATCATCACAAAGAAGTTTCTGAGAATGCATCAGTCTAGATTTTATACGATGTTATTTCCGTTTCCAACGAAATTCTCAAAGCTATCCAAATATCCACTTGCAGATCGCACAGAAGGAGTGTTTCAAAACTGCTCTATCAAACGATAGGTCCAACCCTGTGAGTTGAGTACACACATCAGAAACAAGTTTCTGAGAATGCTTCTGTCTAGTTTTCATGGGAAGAGATTTCCTTTTTCATCATAGGCCTCAAAGCGTTCAGAATGTCCACTTCCAGATACTACAAAAAGACTGTTTCCAACCTGCTCTGTAAAAGGGAATGCTCAACTCTGTGACTTGAATGCAAACATCACGAAGAAGTTTCTGAGAATTTTCCTCTTTTTATATGGAAATAATCGCGTTTCCAAGGAAATCCTAAAAGCAATCCAAATATCCACTTGCAGATTCTATAACAAGAGTGTTTCCCAACTGCTCTATCAAAAGACAGGTTCAACTCTGTTAGTTGAGTGCACACATCAGAAACAAGTTTCTGAGAATGCTTCTGTCTAGTTTTTATGGGAAGAGATTTCCTTTTTCACCATAGGCCTCAAAGCGCTCCAAATGTCCACTTCCAGATCCTACAAAAAGAGTGTTTCAAACCTGCTCTATGAAAGCAAATGTTCAAGTCTGTGCCTTGAATGCAATCATCATAAAGAAGTTTCTGAGAATGCATCTGTCTAGATTTTATACGGTGATATTCCCGTTTCCAACGAAATCCTCAAAGCTATCCAAATATCCACTTGCAGATCGTACAAAAAGAGTGTTTCAGAACTCCTCTATCAAAAGAAAGGTTCAACTCTGTTAGTTGAGTACACACATCACAAACTAGTTTCTGAGAATGCTTCTGTCTAGTTTTTATGGGAATAGATTTCCTTTTTCACCACAGGCCAGAAAGCGTTCGGAATGTCCACTCCCAGACACTACAAAAAGACTGTTTCAAACGTACTCTGTAAAAGGAAATGCTAAACTCTGTGACTTGAATGCAAACATCACAAAGACGTTTCTGAGAATGCTTCTTCTTTTTATACGGAGATATTCGGGTTTCCAACGAAATCCTCAAAGAAATCCAAATATCCACTTGCAGATTCTATAACAAGAGTGTTTCAAAACTGCTCTATCAAAAGAAAGGTTCAAGTCTGTTTGTTGAGTACACACATCAGAAACAAGTTTCTGAGAATGCTTCTGTCTAGTTCTTATGGAAGAGATTTCCTTTTTCAACATAGGCCTCAAAGTACTCCAAATGTCCACTTCCAGATTCTACAAAAAGAGTGTTTAAACCTGCTCTATGAAAGCGAATGTTCACCTCTGTGACTTGAATGCAATCATCATAAAGAAATTTCTGAGAATCCATCTGTCTAGATTGTATACGATGATATTCCCGTTTCCAACGAAATCCTCAAAGCTATCGAAATATACACTTGCAGATCGTACAAAAAGAGTGTTTCAAAACTGCTCTATCAAAAGAAAGGTTCAACTCTGTTAGTTGAGTACACACATCACAACGAAGTTTCGGAGAATACTTCTGTCTAGTTTTTATGGGAAGAGATTTCCTTTTTCACCGTAGGCATGAAAGCGTGCGGAATGTCCACTTCCAGATCCTACAAAAAGACTGTTTCAAACCTGCTCAGTACAAGGGAATGCTCAACCCTGTGACTTGAATGCAAACATCCCAAAGAAGTTTCTGAGAATGCTTCTTCTTTTTATATGGAGATAATCCCGTTTCCAACGAAATCCTCAAAGCATTCCACATATCCACCTGCAGATACTATAACAAGAGTGTTTCAAATCTTCTCTATCAAAAGAAAGGTTCAAATCTGTTAGTTAAGTACACACATCAGAAACAAGTTTCTGAGAATGCTTCAGTCTAGTTTTTATGGGAAGAAATTTCCTTTTTCAACACAGGCCTCAAAGCGCTCCAAATGTCCACTTCCAGAATGTACAAAAAGAGTGTTTCAAACCTGCTCTACGAAAGCGAATGTTCAACTCTGTGACTTGAATGCAATCATCATAAAGGAGTTTCTGAGAATGCATCTGTCCAGATTTTATCCGATGATATTCCCGTTTCCAACGAAATCCTTAAAGCTATCCAAATATCCACTTGCAGATCACACAAAAAGAGTGTTTCAAAACTGCTCTATCAAAAGAAAAGTTCAACTCTGTTAGTGGAGTACACCCATCACAAACAAGTTTCTGAGAATGCTTCTGTCTAGTTTTTATGGGAAGAAATTTCCTTTTTCACCTTTGGCCTCAACGCGTTCGGAATGTCCACTTCCAGATACTACAAAAAGTCTGTTTGAAACCTGCTCTGTAAATGGGAATGCACATCCCTGTGACTTCAATGCAAACATAACAAAGAAGTTTCTGAGAATGCTTCTTCTTTTTATATGGAGATAATTCCGCTGCCAACGAAATCCTCAAAGCAATCCAAATATCCCCTTGTAGATTCTATAACAAGAGTGTTTCAAAACTGCTTTATCAAAAGAAACGTTGAACTCTGTTAGTTGAGTACACACATCAGAAACAAGTTTCTGACAATGCTTCTGTCTAGTTTTCATGGGAAGGGATTTCCTTTTTCACCATAGGCCCCAAAGCACTCCAAATGTCCACTTCCAGATCCTACAAAGAGAGTGTTTCAAACTTGCTCTATGAAAGCGAATGTTCAACTCTGTGACGTGAATTCAATCATCACAAAGAAGTTTCTGAGAATGCATCAGTCTAGATTTTATACGATGTTATTTCCGTTTCCAACGAAATTCTCAAAGCTATCCAAATATCCACTTGCAGATCGCACAGAAGGAGTGTTTCAAAACTGCTCTATCAAACGATAGGTCCAACCCTGTGAGTTGAGTACACACATCAGAAACAAGTTTCTGAGAATGCTTCTGTCTAGTTTTCATGGGAAGAGATTTCCTTTTTCATCATAGGCCTCAAAGCGTTCAGAATGTCCACTTCCAGATACTACAAAAAGACTGTTTCCAACCTGCTCTGTAAAAGGGAATGCTCAACTCTGTGACTTGAATGCAAACATCACGAAGAAGTTTCTGAGAATTTTCCTCTTTTTATATGGAAATAATCGCGTTTCCAAGGAAATCCTAAAAGCAATCCAAATATCCACTTGCAGATTCTATAACAAGAGTGTTTCCCAACTGCTCTATCAAAAGACAGGTTCAACTCTGTTAGTTGAGTGCACACATCAGAAACAAGTTTCTGAGAATGCTTCTGTCTAGTTTTTATGGGAAGAGATTTCCTTTTTCACCATAGGCCTCAAAGCGCTCCAAATGTCCACTTCCAGATCCTACAAAAAGAGTGTTTCAAACCTGCTCTATGAAAGCAAATGTTCAAGTCTGTGCCTTGAATGCAATCATCATAAAGAAGTTTCTGAGAATGCATCTGTCTAGATTTTATACGGTGATATTCCCGTTTCCAACGAAATCCTCAAAGCTATCCAAATATCCACTTGCAGATCGTACAAAAAGAGTGTTTCAGAACTCCTCTATCAAAAGAAAGGTTCAACTCTGTTAGTTGAGTACACACATCACAAACTAGTTTCTGAGAATGCTTCTGTCTAGTTTTTATGGGAATAGATTTCCTTTTTCACCACAGGCCAGAAAGCGTTCGGAATGTCCACTCCCAGACACTACAAAAAGACTGTTTCAAACGTACTCTGTAAAAGGAAATGCTAAACTCTGTGACTTGAATGCAAACATCACAAAGACGTTTCTGAGAATGCTTCTTCTTTTTATACGGAGATATTCGGGTTTCCAACGAAATCCTCAAAGAAATCCAAATATCCACTTGCAGATTCTATAACAAGAGTGTTTCAAAACTGCTCTATCAAAAGAAAGGTTCAAGTCTGTTTGTTGAGTACACACATCAGAAACAAGTTTCTGAGAATGCTTCTGTCTAGTTCTTATGGAAGAGATTTCCTTTTTCAACATAGGCCTCAAAGTACTCCAAATGTCCACTTCCAGATTCTACAAAAAGAGTGTTTAAACCTGCTCTATGAAAGCGAATGTTCACCTCTGTGACTTGAATGCAATCATCATAAAGAAATTTCTGAGAATCCATCTGTCTAGATTTTATACGATGATATTCCCGTTTCCAACGAAATCCTCAAAGCTATCGAAATATCCACTTGCAGATCGTACAAAAAGAGTGTTTCAAAACTGCTCTATCAAAAGAAAGGTTCAACTCTGTTAGTTGAGTACACACATCACAACGAAGTTTCGGAGAATACTTCTGTCTAGTTTTTATGGGAAGAGATTTCCTTTTTCACCGTAGGCATGAAAGCGTGCGGAATGTCCACTTCCAGATCCTACAAAAAGACTGTTTCAAACCTGCTCAGTACAAGGGAATGCTCAACCCTGTGACTTGAATGCAAACATCCCAAAGAAGTTTCTGAGAATGCTTCTTCTTTTTATATGGAGATAATCCCGTTTCCAACGAAATCCTCAAAGCATTCCACATATCCACCTGCAGATACTATAACAAGAGTGTTTCAAATCTTCTCTATCAAAAGAAAGGTTCAAATCTGTTAGTTAAGTACACACATCAGAAACAAGTTTCTGAGAATGCTTCAGTCTAGTTTTTATGGGAAGAAATTTCCTTTTTCACCACAGGCCTCAAAGCGCTCCAAATGTCCACTTCCAGAATGTACAAAAAGAGTGTTTCAAACCTGCTCTACGAAAGCGAATGTTCAACTCTGTGACTTGAATGCAATCATCATAAAGGAGTTTCTGAGAATGCATCTGTCCAGATTTTATCCGATGATATTCCCGTTTCCAACGAAATCCTTAAAGCTATCCAAATATCCACTTGCAGATCACACAAAAAGAGTGTTTCAAAACTGCTCTATCAAAAGAAAAGTTCAACTCTGTT
Source organism: Pan paniscus (assembly GCF_029289425.2). Lineage (NCBI taxonomy): Eukaryota > Metazoa > Chordata > Mammalia > Primates > Hominidae > Pan > Pan paniscus. Next base: position 51,369,383 of record NC_073267.2, on the reverse strand, counting down.
AGTGGAGTACACCCATCACAAACAAGTTTCTGAGAATGCTTCTGTCTAGTTTTTATGGGAAGAAATTTCCTTTTTCACCTTTGGCCTCAACGCATTCGGAATGTCCACTTCCAGATACTACAAAAAGTCTGTTTGAAACCTGCTCTGTAAATGGGAATGCACATCCCTGTGACTTCAATGCAAACATAACAAAGAAGTTTCTGAGAATGCTTCTTCTTTTTATATGGAGATAATTCCGCTGCCAACGAAATCCTCAAAGCAATCCAAATATCCCCTTGTAGATTCTATAACAAGAGTGTTTCAAAACTGCTTTATCAAAAGAAACGTTGAACTCTGTTAGTTGAGTACACACATCAGAAACAAGTTTCTGACAATGCTTCTGTCTAGTTTTCATGGGAAGGGATTTCCTTTTTCACCATAGGCCCCAAAGCACTCCAAATGTCCACTTCCAGATCCTACAAAGAGAGTGTTTCAAACTTGCTCTATGAAAGCGAATGTTCAACTCTGTGACGTGAATTCAATCATCACAAAGAAGTTTCTGAGAATGCATCAGTCTAGATTTTATACGATGTTATTTCCGTTTCCAACGAAATTCTCAAAGCTATCCAAATATCCACTTGCAGATCGCACAGAAGGAGTGTTTCAAAACTGCTCTATCAAACGATAGGTCCAACCCTGTGAGTTGAGTACACACATCAGAAACAAGTTTCTGAGAATGCTTCTGTCTAGTTTTCATGGGAAGAGATTTCCTTTTTCATCATAGGCCTCAAAGCGTTCAGAATGTCCACTTCCAGATACTACAAAAAGACTGTTTCCAACCTGCTCTGTAAAAGGGAATGCTCAACTCTGTGACTTGAATGCAAACATCACGAAGAAGTTTCTGAGAATTTTCCTCTTTTTATATGGAAATAATCGCGTTTCCAAGGAAATCCTAAAAGCAATCCAAATATCCACTTGCAGATTCTATAACAAGAGTGTTTCCCAACTGCTCTATCAAAAGACAGGTTCAACTCTGTTAGTTGAGTGCACACATCAGAAACAAGTTTCTGAGAATGCTTCTGTCTAGTTTTTATGGGAAGAGATTTCCTTTTTCACCATAGGCCTCAAAGCGCTCCAAATGTCCACTTCCAGATCCTACAAAAAGAGTGTTTCAAACCTGCTCTATGAAAGCAAATGTTCAAGTCTGTGCCTTGAATGCAATCATCATAAAGAAGTTTCTGAGAATGCATCTGTCTAGATTTTATACGGTGATATTCCCGTTTCCAACGAAATCCTCAAAGCTATCCAAATATCCACTTGCAGATCGTACAAAAAGAGTGTTTCAGAACTCCTCTATCAAAAGAAAGGTTCAACTCTGTTAGTTGAGTACACACATCACAAACTAGTTTCTGAGAATGCTTCTGTCTAGTTTTTATGGGAATAGATTTCCTTTTTCACCACAGGCCAGAAAGCGTTCGGAATGTCCACTCCCAGACACTACAAAAAGACTGTTTCAAACGTACTCTGTAAAAGGAAATGCTAAACTCTGTGACTTGAATGCAAACATCACAAAGACGTTTCTGAGAATGCTTCTTCTTTTTATACGGAGATATTCGGGTTTCCAACGAAATCCTCAAAGAAATCCAAATATCCACTTGCAGATTCTATAACAAGAGTGTTTCAAAACTGCTCTATCAAAAGAAAGGTTCAAGTCTGTTTGTTGAGTACACACATCAGAAACAAGTTTCTGAGAATGCTTCTGTCTAGTTCTTATGGAAGAGATTTCCTTTTTCAACATAGGCCTCAAAGTACTCCAAATGTCCACTTCCAGATTCTACAAAAAGAGTGTTTAAACCTGCTCTATGAAAGCGAATGTTCACCTCTGTGACTTGAATGCAATCATCATAAAGAAATTTCTGAGAATCCATCTGTCTAGATTGTATACGATGATATTCCCGTTTCCAACGAAATCCTCAAAGCTATCGAAATATCCACTTGCAGATCGTACAAAAAGAGTGTTTCAAAACTGCTCTATCAAAAGAAAGGTTCAACTCTGTTAGTTGAGTACACACATCACAACGAAGTTTCGGAGAATACTTCTGTCTAGTTTTTATGGGAAGAGATTTCCTTTTTCACCGTAGGCATGAAAGCGTGCGGAATGTCCACTTCCAGATCCTACAAAAAGACTGTTTCAAACCTGCTCAGTACAAGGGAATGCTCAACCCTGTGACTTGAATGCAAACATCCCAAAGAAGTTTCTGAGAATGCTTCTTCTTTTTATATGGTGATAATCCCGTTTCCAACGAAATCCTCAAGGCATTCCACATATCCACCTGCAGATACTATAACAAGAGTGTTTCAAATCTTCTCTATCAAAAGAAAGGTTCAAATCTGTTAGTTAAGTACACACATCAGAAACAAGTTTCTGAGAATGCTTCAGTCTAGTTTTTATGGGAAGAAATTTCCTTTTTCACCACAGGCCTCAAAGCGCTCCAAATGTCCACTTCCAGAATGTACAAAAAGAGTGTTTCAAACCTGCTCTACGAAAGCGAATGTTCAACTCTGTGACTTGAATGCAATCATCATAAAGAAGTTTCTGAGAATGCATCTGTCTAGATTTTATCCGATGATATTCCCGTTTCCAACGAAATCCTTAAAGCTATCCAAATATCCACTTGCAGATCACACAAAAAGAGTGTTTCAAAACTGCTCTATCAAAAGAAAAGTTCAACTCTGTTAGTGGAGTACACCCATCACAAACAAGTTTCTGAGAATGCTTCTGTCTAGTTTTTATGGGAAGAAATTTCCTTTTTCACCTTTGGCCTCAACGCGTTCGGAATGTCCACTTCCAGATACTACAAAAAGTCTGTTTGAAACCTGCTCTGTAAATGGGAATGCACATCCCTGTGACTTCAATGCAAACATAACAAAGAAGTTTCTGAGAATGCTTCTTCTTTTTATATGGAGATAATTCCGCTGCCAACGAAATCCTCAAAGCAATCCAAATATCCCCTTGTAGATTCTATAACAAGAGTGTTTCAAAACTGCTTTATCAAAAGAAACGTTGAACTCTGTTAGTTGAGTACACACATCAGAAACAAGTTTCTGACAATGCTTCTGTCTAGTTTTCATGGGAAGGGATTTCCTTTTTCACCATAGGCCCCAAAGCACTCCAAATGTCCACTTCCAGATTCTACAAAGAGAGTGTTTCAAACTTGCTCTATGAAAGCGAATGTTCAACTCTGTGACGTGAATTCAATCATCACAAAGAAGTTTCTGAGAATGCATCAGTCTAGATTTTATACGATGTTATTTCCGTTTCCAACGAAATTCTCAAAGCTATCCAAATATCCACTTGCAGATCGCACAGAAGGAGTGTTTCAAAACTGCTCTATCAAACGATAGGTCCAACCCTGTGAGTTGAGTACACACATCAGAAACAAGTTTCTGAGAATGCTTCTGTCTAGTTTTTATGGGAAGAGATTTCCTTTTTCATCATAGGCCTCAAAGCGTTCAGAATGTCCACTTCCAGATACTACAAAAAGACTGTTTCCAACCTGCTCTGTAAAAGGGAATGCTCAACTCTGTGACTTGAATGCAAACATCACGAAGAAGTTTCTGAGAATTTTCCTCTTTTTATATGGAAATAATCGCGTTTCCAAGGAAATCCTAAAAGCAATCCAAATATCCACTTGCAGATTCTATAACAAGAGTGTTTCCCAACTGCTCTATCAAAAGACAGGTTCAACTCTGTTAGTTGAGTGCACACATCAGAAACAAGTTTCTGAGAATGCTTCTGTCTAGTTTTTATGGGAAGAGATTTCCTTTTTCACCATAGGCCTCAAAGCGCTCCAAATGTCCACTTCCAGATCCTACAAAAAGAGTGTTTCAAACCTGCTCTATGAAAGCAAATGTTCAAGTCTGTGCCTTGAATGCAATCATCATAAAGAAGTTTCTGAGAATGCATCTGTCTAGATTTTATACGGTGATATTCCCGTTTCCAACGAAATCCTCAAAGCTATCCAAATATCCACTTGCAGATCGTACAAAAAGAGTGTTTCAGAACTCCTCTATCAAAAGAAAGGTTCAACTCTGTTAGTTGAGTACACACATCACAAACTAGTTTCTGAGAATGCTTCTGTCTAGTTTTTATGGGAATAGATTTCCTTTTTCACCACAGGCCAGAAAGCGTTCGGAATGTCCACTCCCAGACACTACAAAAAGACTGTTTCAAACGTACTCTGTAAAAGGAAATGCTAAACTCTGTGACTTGAATGCAAACATCACAAAGACGTTTCTGAGAATGCTTCTTCTTTTTATACGGAGATATTCGGGTTTCCAACGAAATCCTCAAAGAAATCCAAATATCCACTTGCAGATTCTATAACAAGAGTGTTTCAAAACTGCTCTATCAAAAGAAAGGTTCAAGTCTGTTTGTTGAGTACACACATCAGAAACAAGTTTCTGAGAATGCTTCTGTCTAGTTCTTATGGAAGAGATTTCCTTTTTCAACATAGGCCTCAAAGTACTCCAAATGTCCACTTCCAGATTCTACAAAAAGAGTGTTTAAACCTGCTCTATGAAAGCGAATGTTCACCTCTGTGACTTGAATGCAATCATCATAAAGAAATTTCTGAGAATCCATCTGTCTAGATTGTATACGATGATATTCCCGTTTCCAACGAAATCCTCAAAGCTATCGAAATATACACTTGCAGATCGTACAAAAAGAGTGTTTCAAAACTGCTCTATCAAAAGAAAGGTTCAACTCTGTTAGTTGAGTACACACATCACAACGAAGTTTCGGAGAATACTTCTGTCTAGTTTTTATGGGAAGAGATTTCCTTTTTCACCGTAGGCATGAAAGCGTGCGGAATGTCCACTTCCAGATCCTACAAAAAGACTGTTTCAAACCTGCTCAGTACAAGGGAATGCTCAACCCTGTGACTTGAATGCAAACATCCCAAAGAAGTTTCTGAGAATGCTTCTTCTTTTTATATGGTGATAATCCCGTTTCCAACGAAATCCTCAAGGCATTCCACATATCCACCTGCAGATACTATAACAAGAGTGTTTCAAATCTTCTCTATCAAAAGAAAGGTTCAAATCTGTTAGTTAAGTACACACATCAGAAACAAGTTTCTGAGAATGCTTCAGTCTAGTTTTTATGGGAAGAAATTTCCTTTTTCACCACAGGCCTCAAAGCGCTCCAAATGTCCACTTCCAGAATGTACAAAAAGAGTGTTTCAAACCTGCTCTACGAAAGCGAATGTTCAACTCTGTGACTTGAATGCAATCATCATAAAGAAGTTTCTGAGAATGCATCTGTGTAGATTTTATCCGATGATATTCCCGTTTCCAACGAAATCCTTAAAGCTATCCAAATATCCACTTGCAGATCACACAAAAAGAGTGTTTCAAAACTGCTCTATCAAAAGAAAAGTTCAACTCTGTTAGTGGAGTACACCCATCACAAACAAGTTTCTGAGAATGCTTCTGTCTAGTTTTTATGGGAAGAAATTTCCTTTTTCACCTTTGGCCTCAACGCGTTCGGAATGTCCACTTCCAGATACTACAAAAAGTCTGTTTGAAACCTGCTCTGTAAATGGGAATGCACATCCCTGTGACTTCAATGCAAACATAACAAAGAAGTTTCTGAGAATGCTTCTTCTTTTTATATGGAGATAATTCCGCTGCCAACGAAATCCTCAAAGCAATCCAAATATCCCCTTGTAGATTCTATAACAAGAGTGTTTCAAAACTGCTTTATCAAAAGAAACGTTGAACTCTGTTAGTTGAGTACACACATCAGAAACAAGTTTCTGACAATGCTTCTGTCTAGTTTTCATGGGAAGGGATTTCCTTTTTCACCATAGGCCCCAAAGCACTCCAAATGTCCACTTCCAGATCCTACAAAGAGAGTGTTTCAAACTTGCTCTATGAAAGCGAATGTTCAACTCTGTGACGTGAATTCAATCATCACAAAGAAGTTTCTGAGAATGCATCAGTCTAGATTTTATACGATGTTATTTCCGTTTCCAACGAAATTCTCAAAGCTATCCAAATATCCACTTGCAGATCGCACAGAAGGAGTGTTTCAAAACTGCTCTATCAAACGATAGGTCCAACCCTGTGAGTTGAGTACACACATCAGAAACAAGTTTCTGAGAATGCTTCTGTCTAGTTTTCATGGGAAGAGATTTCCTTTTTCATCATAGGCCTCAAAGCGTTCAGAATGTCCACTTCCAGATACTACAAAAAGACTGTTTCCAACCTGCTCTGTAAAAGGGAATGCTCAACTCTGTGACTTGAATGCAAACATCACGAAGAAGTTTCTGAGAATTTTCCTCTTTTTATATGGAAATAATCGCGTTTCCAAGGAAATCCTAAAAGCAATCCAAATATCCACTTGCAGATTCTATAACAAGAGTGTTTCCCAACTGCTCTATCAAAAGACAGGTTCAACTCTGTTAGTTGAGTGCACACATCAGAAACAAGTTTCTGAGAATGCTTCTGTCTAGTTTTTATGGGAAGAGATTTCCTTTTTCACCATAGGCCTCAAAGCGCTCCAAATGTCCACTTCCAGATCCTACAAAAAGAGTGTTTCAAACCTGCTCTATGAAAGCAAATGTTCAAGTCTGTGCCTTGAATGCAATCATCATAAAGAAGTTTCTGAGAATGCATCTGTCTAGATTTTATACGGTGATATTCCCGTTTCCAACGAAATCCTCAAAGCTATCCAAATATCCACTTGCAGATCGTACAAAAAGAGTGTTTCAGAACTCCTCTATCAAAAGAAAGGTTCAACTCTGTTAGTTGAGTACACACATCACAAACTAGTTTCTGAGAATGCTTCTGTCTAGTTTTTATGGGAATAGATTTCCTTTTTCACCACAGGCCAGAAAGCGTTCGGAATGTCCACTCCCAGACACTACAAAAAGACTGTTTCAAACGTACTCTGTAAAAGGAAATGCTAAACCCTGTGGCTTGAATGCAAACATCACAAAGACGTTTCTGAGAATGCTTCTTCTTTTTATACGGAGATATTCGGGTTTCCAACGAAATCCTCAAAGAAATCCAAATATCCACTTGCAGATTCTATAACAAGAGTGTTTCAAAACTGCTCTATCAAAAGAAAGGTTCAAGTCTGTTTGTTGAGTACACACATCAGAAACAAGTTTCTGAGAATGCTTCTGTCTAGTTCTTATGGAAGAGATTTCCTTTTTCAACATAGGCCTCAAAGTACTCCAAATGTCCACTTCCAGATTCTACAAAAAGAGTGTTTAAACCTGCTCTATGAAAGCGAATGTTCACCACTGTGACTTGAATGCAATCATCATAAAGAAATTTCTGAGAATCCATCTGTCTAGATTTTATACGATGATATTCCCGTTTCCAACGAAATCATCAAAGCTATCGAAATATCCACTTGCAGATCGTACAAAAAGAGTGTTTCAAAACTGCTCTATCAAAAGAAAGGTTCAACTCTGTTAGTTGAGTACACACATCACAACGAAGTTTCGGAGAATACTTCTGTCTAGTTTTTATGGGAAGAGATTTCCTTTTTCACCGTAGGCATGAAAGCGTGCGGAATGTCCACTTCCAGATCCTACAAAAAGACTGTTTCAAACCTGCTCAGTACAAGGGAATGCTCAACCCTGTGACTTGAATGCAAACATCCCAAAGAAGTTTCTGAGAATGCTTCTTCTTTTTATATGGAGATAATCCCGTTTCCAACGAAATCCTCAAAGCATTCCACATATCCACCTGCAGATACTATAACAAGAGTGTTTCAAATCTTCCCTATCAAAAGAAAGGTTCAAATCTGTTAGTTAAGTACACACATCAGAAACAAGTTTCTGAGAATGCTTCAGTCTAGTTTTTATGGGAAGAAATTTCCTTTTTCACCACAGGCCTCAAAGCGCTCCAAATGTCCACTTCCAGAATGTACAAAAAGAGTGTTTCAAACCTGCTCTACGAAAGCGAATGTTCAACTCTGTGACTTCAATGCAATCATCATAAAGGAGTTTCTGAGAATGCATCTATCTAGATTTTATCCGATGATATTCCCGTTTCCAATGAAATCCTTAAAGCTATCTAAATATCCACTTGCAGATCACACAAAAAGAGTGTTTCAAAACTGCTCTATCAAAAGAAAAGTTCAACTCTGTTAGTGGAGTACACCCATCACAAACAAG